>NC_064647.1:114875087-115185087 GCF_023864345.2 Schistocerca serialis cubense
ATGCCTTTTCCATGTCTACAAAGGCAATATAAGTTGGTTTACGTTTCTTTAATTGCTTTTCGATAACGAGTCTCAGTGCCAGAATCGCCTCTCTTGTTCCCAATCCCGTTTTGAAACCAAACTGATCTTTACTCAGCATATCCTCCATCTTCTCTTCAATTCTCTTCAGAACTATTTTTATGAGAATTTTTGGTGCATGTGATGTTACGCTTTGAGTTCGGTACTGTTCTCATTTTGTAGCTGCTGTCTTCTTTGGTATGATACATTTCCAGAAGTCTGTCGGTTTCTCTCCTTTGTTATAGATGGATCTAATAAGTTTAAGCAGCATCATTTTCATGCTGTCACCAGCATCCTTTATTAGTTCTGCAGGGATGTCATCAATACCCTTTGCTTTGTTGTCCTGTATTTCTTTTAGAGCTCTGTCAAATTCTTCTTGCAGAATGTCATCTCCGTTGTCATCTTCGTCTACTTGCTCTTCTCTTCCTATTACTTCCTCTGAAAAAGGTGTCCCGGCATACAACTCCACTATGTATTCTTTCCATCTACTCACCATGTCTTCACCAAACAGCATTTTCCCCTCTATATTTTCTATTGTGCCTGAGAGTGTCGTTTTACGTTTGTTAAAAAGTTGATTTGCTGTTCTGTAGGCTAAATCAGTTCTTCAGTTTTCCATATTTTCTTCCACTTCTCTGCACATTTCTTCAACAAAATTTTCTTTTGCTTTCCTAGCATCTCTATTAACTACATTCCTTAGTCTTCTGTATTCAGCTTTTCCTTGTTTATCAGTAGATCAAGTAGGTAAAAAGACGAGGGCTAGTAGAAATCTGTGGGTAACAGAAGAGATACTGAATTTAACTGATGAAAGGAGAAAATACAAAAAATGCAGTAAATGAAGCAGGCAAAAAAGAATACAAACGTCTCAAAAATGAGATCGACAGGAAGTGTAAAATGTCTAAGCAGTGATGGCTAGAGGACAAATGTAAGGATGTCGAGACTTATCTCACGAGGGGTAAGATAGATACCGCCTACAGGAAAATTAAAGAGAACTTTGGAGAAAAGAGAACCACTTGTATGAATATCAAGAGCTCAGTTCTAAGCAAAAAAAGAAAAGCAGAAAGGTGGTAGGAGTATATAGACGGTCTATACAGGGGCGATGTTTTTGAGGACAATACTATGGAAATGGAACAGGATGTAGATTAAGATGAAATGGGAGATATTATACTGCGTGAAGAGTTTGACAGAGCACTGAAAGACGTGAGTCGAAACAAGGCCCCCAGAGTAGACAACATTCCATTAGAACTACTGACAGCCTTGGGAGAGCCAGTCCTGACGAAACTCTACCATCTGGTGCGTAAGATGTATGAGACAGGCGAAATTCCCTCAGATTTCAAGAAGAATATAATAATTCCAATCCAAAAGAAAGCAGGTGTTGACACATGTGAAAATTACCGAACTATCAGTTTAATAAGTCACAGCTGCAAAATACTAACGCGAATTCTTTACAGACGAATGGAAAGACTGGTAGAAGCCGACCTCGGGGAAGATCAGTTTGGAATCCGTACAAATGTTGGAACACGTGAGGCAATACTGACCCTACGACTTATCTTAGAAGAAAGATTAAGGAAAGGCAAACCTACATTTCTAGCATTTGTAAACTTAGAGAAAGATATTGACAATGTTAACTGAAATACTCTCTTTCAAATTCTGAAGGTGGCAGGGGTAAAATACAGGCAGCGAAAGGCTATTTACAATTTGTACACAAACCAGATGGCAGTTATAAGAGTCGAGGGTCATGAAAGGGAAGCAGTGGTTGGGAAGGGAGTGAGACAGGGTTGTAGCCTCCCCCCGATGGTATTCAATCCTTATTTTGAGCAAGCAGTAAAGGAAACAAAAGAAAAGTTCGGAGTAGGCATTAAAATCCATGGAGAAGAAATAAAAATTTTAAGGGACTCCGATGACCTTGTAATTCTGTCAGAGACAGCAAAGGACTTGGAAGAGCAGTTGAACGGAATGGACAGTTTCTTGAAAGGAGGGTATAAGACGAACATCAACAAAAGCAAAACGAGAATTATGGTATGTAGTCGAGTTAACTCGGATGATACTGAGGGAATTAGATTAGGAAATGTGAGGCTTAAAGTAGTAAATGAGTTTTGCTATGTGGGGAGCAAAATAACTAATGATGGTTGAAGTAGAGAGGATATAACATGTAGACTGACAATGGCAAGGAAAGCGTTTCTGAAGAGAAATTTGTTAACATCGAGTATTGATCTAAGTGTCAGGAAGTCGTTTCTGAAAGTATTTGTATGGAGTGAAGCCATGTATGGAAGTGAAACATGGACGATAAATAGTTTAGACAAGAAGAGATTAGAAGCTTTCGAAATGTGGTGCTACAGAAGAATGCTGAAGATTAGATGGGTGGATCACATAACTAATGATGAGGTATTGAATAGAATTGGGGAGAAGAGGAGTTTGTGGCACAACTTGACAAGAAGAAGGGATCGGTTGTTAGGACATGTTCTGAGGCATCAATGGATCACCAATTTAGTACTGGAGGGCAGCGTGGAGGGTAAAAATCGTAGAGGGATACCAAGAAATGAATACACTAAGCAGATTCAGAAGGATGTAGGCTGCAGTAGGTACTGGGAGATAAAGAAGCTTGAACTGGATAGAGTAGCATGGAGAGCTGCATCAAACCAGTCTCAGGACTGAATACCAGAACAACAACAACAACTTGTTTATCAGTTGCATTTTTGAATAATTTCCTGTTTTCCATAAGCTCAATAATATCTGCTGTAATCCATTTCCTCTTGTTTTTGGGTTGTCTTCTTCCAACTATCTTTTCTGCTGCTTTGTATATACCGATTTAATTTGATCCCAGTCTTCCTTTACTCCACCATGTTGAAAATTTTTTAGCTAGGTTGTCTGTTTCATGAGCGCAGCGCTTTGCCAGAGCCTCTGTTTTCAGTTTTTCTAGTTCCCATTTAAGTTTTACTGACTTCTTCTTCAAACGTTTGAATCTCAGTGAACTTTTCATCAAGACCAGGTTATTATCACTGCCTATGTCTGCAGATGGACAGCTCCTGAAATCTTTTATCTGGTTCCTAGAACGTGCTTTCACTAGAATGTAATCAATCTGTTGTCTCCTAAGGTCTCCGGGAGCCTTCCATGTGTATCTTCTTCGTTTGTGATGTTGGAAAAGCGTGTTTGCAACAACTAATTGGTTCCTCGAGCAGAACTCGATATGTCGATCTCCTCTTTCATTTCCTCTTCCAAGTCCATATTTACCAACAATTCCTTCCTCCGGTTCTTCACCGACAATCGCGTTCCAGTTTCCCATGGCAATCAGGTTTTCATCTCCCTTAACATTTCTCATCGCATTACTTATTTCTTCATATACTTCGTCAATGACTGCATCTTCTTCTTTGGATGTTGGCATGTATATTTGTATTAACACAATGTCCTTTGGTTTAGTTTCAAGTCTGACTAGTATTATTTGAGAGCTATATTGCACACACGTAAGCCATAGTTTTTCCTCAAAATTATTCCAACTCCTTCCATTGCTGGTCTCTCTTGGTCAGTTCCGGTGTTGATGACTCTGTATTCTCCAGACCAGAAATCACCAGGTTGGGGCCATCTCATCTCCGATATGCCTAGGATATCGATTTCCAGTCGTTCCGTTACAAGTTTTACATTTTCTAGCCTGCTACACTGAAGCAGTGTTCTCACATTCCAAGTGGCTACGTTAAAATTGGGATTCCTTTCCTTCACGTTGTTTGCAACTTTTGCAGTCCCCACCCGGAGATCCTACTGGGGGCTATTTTATGTCCAGAAAATTCTACGAGAACATCTAATCTACGCCCTTTCTTCTCAGTGTGCTAAATGTTGATATCGTGATCAGCTTTAAGCGCGTAACCTGTAATCAGAAGGTGGTCGGCAAAAGACAAATTCTGGCTAAATGGCTCTGAGCACTATGGGACTTAACTTCTGAGGTCATCAGTACCCTAGAACTTAGAACTACTTAAACCTAACTAACCTAAGGACGTCACACACATCCATGCCCGAGGCAGGATTCGAACCTGTGACCGTAGCAGTCTCGCGCTTCCAGACTGTAGCGGCTATAACCGCTCGGCCACTCCGGCCGGCGACGAATTCTGGGTGCTAGTGCAATTATTTCTGAAAAGATGTTCTTTGTGTAATAACGAATATGAACCTGCCTTAGAGGATAACATACTTAAAAAGATGACTGTTAGAAGAATTAGTACAATCGCGACCTCTATCACTGAGTCCAGCCTAAAGAAGAAGTGTTCTTTCTCTTTCTTGGGGCCTATCTCCTATCAGATTCAACGCCTTCTTCGTAATAAATACAACGTCGCCTCTTCAACCAATAAAAGTTTGAAAAAAATTTTATTCATAATTTAAAAACGACCCGTTCCCCTTTGAAAAACTCTGGCGTCTATAAGATTCTTTGCGACACTTTCTCTTCTTACTACATAGGATAACCAAGACGTGCTTTTACAAGCAGACACAAAGAACATCTTTTAAGAAAAAATTGCACTAGCACCCAGAATTCGTCTTTTGCCGACCACCTTCTGATTACAGGTTACGCGCCTAAAGCTGTTCACGATATCAACATTTTGCACACTGAGAAGAAAACGCGTAGATTAGACATTCTGGAAGAATAAGAAATTTTTAAACATCTTTCCTGAAATGATGGCCTCATTCTTAATGATCAGCTACAAATACGTAACAAAAGTTTCTTCAACAGTAGAAAGCCGTTACTTGATATTTGATTTCGTGCTGTTACCGAAATATTTTTTGTATCTCAGTCGTTTCATAATTTTTAATTCATTAAATGGTTTACATTCGCTACATTTCATGTTATACCGTTTTTCTACTCGATGAGGTATTCAGCTCCTTTTTCAATTCTGTCATGGTGTTTTCAGCCTTTAAACTCTACCTCTAAGCTCGTATGTAGACAAATTGTTACCATGTCTGTTGCTGTCAGATAAAATATTGCTTCTTACTTCATGTTTTAAATAATGTTCATCATAATATTCGTCTGTCCATATTTTGAATGTGAAGTAGCCTGTTTGTATTTGCGGCTACTAGATGGCACTCTTGGTTTAATGTTGACCTGCCCGCAATAGCTAACGTGGGCGCCTCTGTCTAATTCTACCGCAGCTCGACATGTGAGCAGCCCATAGTGGCCCGCCTTCTATGTTTTCTATTTTAAAATTTTGTAACTAAAACTTTATCGCTTGATATCTTTTTTATACGTGATAGGCCATTTTGAATGTTGTATTTTTGATGAAGTCACTCTTAGTAGTTGCCGAAACCTAGAGCACTGAAAGACCTGAGTCGAAACAAGGCCCCCGGAGTAGACAACATTCCTTTAGAACTACTGACAGCTTTGGAGAGCCAGTCCTGACAAAACTCTACCATCTGGTGAGTAAGATATATGAGACAGGCGAAATACCCTCAGACTTCAAGAAGAATATAATAATTCCAAACCCAAAGAAAGCAGGTATTGAGAGGTGCGAAAATTACCGAACTATCAGTTTAATAAATCACGGCTTCAAAATACTAACGCGAATTATTTACAGACAAATGGAAAAACTAGTATAAACCGACCTCGGGGAAGATCAGTTTGGATTCCGTAGAAGTATTAGAACACGCGAGGCAATACTGACCCTACGACTTATCTTAGAAGCTAGATTAAGGAAAGACAAACCTACGTTTCTAGCATTTGTAGACTTAGAGAAAGCTTTTGATAATGTTGATTGGAATACTCTCTTTCAAATTCTAAATGTGGCAGGGGTAAAATACAGGGAGCGAAAGGCTGTTTACAATTTGAACAGAAACCGGATGGCAATTATAAGAGTCGAGAGGTGTGAAAGGGAAGCAGTGGTTGGGAAGGGAGTGAGACAGGGTTGTAGCCTGTCCCCGATGTTATTCAATCTGTATATTGAGCAAGCAGTAAAGGAAACAAAAGAAAAGTTCGGAGTAGGTACTAAAATCCATGGAGAAGAAATAAAAACTTTGAGGTTCGCTGATGACATTGTAATTCTGTCAGAGACAGCAAAGGACTTGGAACAGCAGTTGAACGGAATGGACAGTGTCTTGAAAGGAGGGTATCAGATGAACATCAACAAAAGCAAAACGAGGATAATGGAATGTAGTCGAATTAAGTCGGGTGATACTGAGGGAATTAGATTAGGAAATTTGACACGTAAAGTAGTAAAGGAGTTTTGCTATTTGGGGAGCAAAATAACTGATGATGGTCGAAGTAGAGAGGATATAAATTGTAGACTGACGATGGCAAGGAAAGCGTTTCTGAAGAAGAAAAATTTGTTAACATCGAGTATAGATTTAAATGTCAGGAAGTCGTTTCTGAAAGTATTTGTATGGAGTGTAGCCATGTATGGAAGTGAAACGTGGACGATAAATAGTTTAGACGAGAAGAGAATAGAAGCTTTCGAAATGTCGTGCTACAGAAGAATTCTGAAGATTAGATGGGTAATCAAATAACTAATGAGGAGGTATTGAATAGAACTGGAGAGAAGAGAAGTTTGTGGCACAACCTGACTAGAAGAAGGGATCGGTTGGTAGGACATGTTCTGAGGCATCAACGGATCACCAATTTGGCCCTGGAGGGCAGCGTGGAGGGTAAAAATCATAGAGGGAGGCCAAGAGATGAATACACTAAGCAGATTCAGAAGGATGTAGGCTGCAGTAGGTACTGGGAGATGAAGAAGCATGGGGAGCTGCATCAAACCAGTCTCAGGACTGAAGACCACAACAAAAACAACAACAGTTCAAAATATTTGATTTTTGCAACCGAGGGCAGTTATTATTTTACGTTGTAAATAGTCTTTCGCTCGCTCTATTTTACCCTGACACCTTCAGAATTTGAAAGAGAGTATTCCAGTCAACACTGTCAAAAGCTTTCTCGAAGTCTAAAAGTGCTATAAACGTAGGATTGTCTTTCCTTAACCTAACTCAAAGTGTCAGTGTCCAACATTTCTCCGAAATCGAAACCGATCTTCTCCGAGGTCCGCTTCTGCCACTTTTTGCATTCTTCTGTAAAGAATTCGTCTTAGTATTTTGCAACCTGATTGTTCGGTAATTTGCGTACCTGTCAGCAACTGCTTTCTTTGGAATTGAAATTAGTACATTCTTCTTGAATTCTGCTGGCATTTCGCCTGTCTCATACGTCTTGCGCACCAAATGGAAGATTTTTGTCATGGCCGGCTCCCTCCAGGCTAACAGTAGTTTTGACGGAATATCGCCTACTTCCGGGATCTTGTTTCGTCTTAGATCTTTCAGAGCTTTGTCTATTTCTTCTCGCAGTATCATATCTCCAATCGCATCCTTACCTACGTCCTCCTCTCTTTCTATAATTTTGCTTTCATCTCCCTTGCACAGATCGTCTTTATATATCTTCCACCTTTCAGCTTTCCCAACTTTTCTTTATTCATACATCTGCTTCTCGTTTGCCTAAAGGTCTCTTTAATCTTGCTGTAGATGGCATCTACTCTTTCCCCTAGTGAAATATGCTTCCAAATCGTTACGTTTGTCCTCTAGCCATTTCTGCTTAGCAATATTGACTTCATGTCAGTCTCGTGTTTTAAACGTTTGTATTCCCTTGCGCCTGCTTCAATTGCTGCATTTTTAAATTTTCTCCTTTCATCAGTTAAATTCAATAGCTCTTGTGTTATCCAAGGATTCCTAGCAGGGCTTATGTTTGTACCTATTTGTTCCTCTGCTGCCTTTACTATTTCATCTCTTAAAGTTGACCATTCGTGTTCTACTATATTCCTTCCCTCCCTCTAAAGCTCTCAACAACCTTTGGTTCTTTCAAATTATCAAGGTCGAATCTCCTTACTTTCCTAGTTTTCCTTAGTTTTCCAATTTCTTCAATTTTAATCTACCAATAAATTATGGTCAGAATCCACATCTACCCCTGGGAATGTATTGCAATTTAAAATCTGATTTCTAAATTTCTGCCTAATCGCTATACAAATAATCAGAAACCTTCCGATGTCTCAAGGTCTCTTCCACATACAGAACCTTCTTTCGTGATTCTTAAAGCGAGTGTTAACGATGATTAAATTGTGTTCTGTGCTTCCTCTTTCATTCCTTTCCCCCAGTCCTCCCCCAGTCCATATTCACTTACTCCTTTTCCTTCTCTTCCTTTTCCTACTATCGAATTCCATGCCCCCATCACGATTTCTTTTTTGTCTTCTTTAACTGTCTGAATAATTTCTTTTATCTCATCATTCATTTTTTCAATGTCCTCATTATCTACCGAGCTAGTTGATATGTACACTTGTGCAACTGTGGTTGGAGTAGGCTTCGTGTCTGTCTTGGCTACGATAATGTGTTCACTATGTTGTTCTATTAGCTTACTCGCATTCCTATTTTGTTATTCATTAATAAACCTATTCTTGCATCATAGCTATTTGATTTTGTATTTACAACCTTGTATTCGCCTGATCAGAAGTCCTGTTCCTCCTGCCACCGAACTTCACTAATTCGCTCTATATATAACTTCAGTCTGTCCATTTCCCTTTTGAAATTTTCTAACCTGCCTGACCGATTTAGGGATTTAACACTCCACTCCCCAGCCCGTAGAATGCGAGGTTTGTTTCCCCTGATGACAACATCCTCCTGAGTAGTCCCTGCCTGGAGGTGAGTATGGGGGACTGCTTTACGTCCGGAATATTTTACCCAAGAGGACGCCAACATCATTTAACCATATGGTAGAGCTGCATGTCCTCGGGAACAATTACGGCTGTAGTTTCCACTTGCTTTCAGCCGTTCGTAGTACCAGTACAGCAAAGCCGTTTTGGTTGATGTTACAAGGCCAGATCAGTCAATCATCCAGACTGTTGTCCCTGAAAGCACTGAAAACGTTGCTGCACCTCTTCAGGAACCACACGTATGTCTGGCATTTCGACAGATACCCCTCCGTTGTGGTTGCACCTACAGTACGGCTATCTGTATCGCTGAGGCACGCAAGCCTCCCCAACAAAGGCAAGGTCCATGGTCAATGGGCGGCGGAGTGCAGCATATGGACTGAAAATAAACTGAATAAGGACGAAAGTATTGGGAGGAGCAAAAGTGAGAACAACGAGAAACTTAATATCAGAATTGTGAATCACGAAGTAGTACAATTAATGTATTCTGTTATCTAGGCAGCAAAATAAACCATGATCGACGGAGCAAGAAGGACATAAAAAGCAGACAAACACGAAAAAGGGCACTCCTGGACAAGAGAAGTCTACTAGTATCAAACATAGGTCTTAATTTGAGGAACAAGTTTCTGTGAATGTACGTTTGGAGCACAGCACTTTACGGCTGTGAGACATGGACTGAGGTGAAGCCG
Organism: Schistocerca serialis cubense; assembly: GCF_023864345.2. Taxonomy (NCBI): domain Eukaryota; kingdom Metazoa; phylum Arthropoda; class Insecta; order Orthoptera; family Acrididae; genus Schistocerca; species Schistocerca serialis. The sequence continues at coordinate 114,884,476 of NC_064647.1, forward strand.
GAACAGAAGAAAATAGAAGCATTTGAAACGTGGTGTTACAGAAGAATTTTTAAAATTAGGTGAACAGATAATGTAAGGAATGAGGAAGTTCCCAGGAAGATCGCCGAGCAAAAGAACATATGGACGCACGACAAGAAGATACAACAGGATGTTAAAACGTCAGCGAATAACTTCCATGGTACTACAGGGCAAAAATTGTAGAGGAAGACAGAGATTGGAATACAACCAGCAAATAACTGAGGACGTAGGCTGCAAGTACTGCTCTGAGATGAAGAGGTTAACACAGGAGAGGAATTCGTGGCGGGCAGCATGAAACAGGACAGAAGACTGATGACGCAAAAAAAAAGAAGTGTGTGACTAGCAAAGTTGTGAGGGGTGGAAAAGACACGCCGTGGTTTGACAGCTGCTACGAAACGAACAGAGCCTTTGCTGCAGATTTAAATCCAGCGGAAGACTCATTGACTCATAGACAAACGAAAAGTGAATGAAGACAATAAAAGCGTAAGGAGATCCATAAATGAAACCTTGAACAAATTCGAAGGTAGTTTTCTGTCTACAGACTACACAGACAATCTTCGAAGTATACTTACTAAGATGGTATCTGTTCTTTCGGACATGTCCGAAAGAACAGATACCATCTCAGTATATATATAGTTAAGGCTCACTGGCCACTTGACGATATTCTTCTTCTGTGCGAATGCACAAACAGTGCCCGAACTCTTACGAGAATCGGCAACGCGCCGCGAGTAATGAGTATAATGGGCGGGGGCACTACGAATGTAGTGCGGGACAATACGTTGAGAATGTGGGTTTCGCGCGAGGCGTGCCAGAGATAAATCCCTGCAGTCGCGCTATCTTCTGTGTCTTCGGTGGCTCAGATGGATACAGCGTCTGCCATGTAAGCAGGAGATCCCGGGTTCGAGTCCCGGTCGGGGCACACATTTCCATCCGTCCCCGTTGACTATGTCAACGCCTGTAACCAGCGAAGGGTGTTCATTTCATTGTAATCTTACAAGGAGACGGCACGACCGTGGGGTCAGGGATTTGACCGAAATTTTGTGTGGTGAAAGAGGACCCCAAACACCTCACGTGGTTAAAATATTAGGACGCACTACTCGGAAAATCCCGGGAAAAATCGATCCAAAGTTTCTTAGGTGCCTTATGAGTATACAATGTTAGTCCATTGCCGAGCCGCCGTCTGGCCTAGATGGCCAGATGTCTCAGATTCGATTCCTACTCCGGCACTTTTTTCCTTCTTCTGTTTCATTTTCTTTTGTTATTCCACCAATTATTCAAAAGTTTCTCAGACCTACATTATTTTAAAAAATTATTTTAGCTCAAGAACGTAAAGTTTTTCATTCACTGAAAAATATTCGTGTCCGTTGTTCTATTTCGTTTTATGGGATTTCAAGGTTTAAAGGGGCTTTGTAAGGGTCCCCTTGGGATTATAACGATCATCTGCGCATAGGACTGTGCGCGACCCGTGAGAAGTAAATGGCAGTTTGTTTTTCGATTTCGTCGTGAACAGACGTGCCTGTTTCAGATTTCAACGTATTATTCCGGTCCGAGGCTAAACATGTCGACTGAAGAAGTTGCTGGCTCGTCTGGAATAGGGGAAGAAATCCCTGAAGAATCCATTCATAGTGATCTATCAAAATTACGACTGAAGGACGCAGTGGTGTATTATGAAAAGTTGTTGATGGAAAATAATTTAATTGCATCTACATCTTCGGAAGAAATCACTCGCGATGCTATGTTCTCGTTTATAATTATTATATGTATAAAATTGAATGTTTCCCAATCGACTTTGTTATTCTGATTAAAAACCCAATGTTTCTCCTCATGTACTTTACAATGAAAAGTGGAAAACCCACCGCCATGAATTGTGTTATTCGACAAAAGGAAAATAATTTTTATTCAATAATGTAACTAATTTGTTAAAGATAATGTAGCCATGAACCATGGACCTTGCCGTTGGTGGGGAGGCTTGCGTGCCTCAGCGATACAGATAGCCGTACCGTAGGTGCAACCACAACGGAGGGGTATCTGTTGAGAGGCCAGACAAACGTGTGGTTCCTGAAGAGGGGCAGCAGCCTTTTCAGTAGTTGCAAGGGCAACAGTCTGGATGATTGACTGATCTGGCCTTGCAACATTAACCAAAACGGCCTTGCTGTGCTGGTACTGCGAACGGCTGAAAGCAAGGGGAAACTACAGCCGTAATTTTTCCCGAGGGCATGCAGCTTTACTGTATGATTACATGATGATGGCGTCCTCTTGGGTAAAATATTCCGGAGGTAAAATAGTCCCCCATTCGGATCTCCGGGCGGGGACTACTCAAGAGGATGTCGTTATCAGGAGAAAGAAAACTGGCTTTCTACGGATCGGAGCGTGGAATGTCAGATCCCTTAATCGGGCAGGTAGGTTAGAAAATTTAAAAAGGGAAATGGATAGGTTGAAGTTAGATATAGTGGGAATTAGTGAAGTTCGGTGGCAGGAGGAACAAGACTTCTGGTCAGGTGACTACAGGGTTATAAACACCAAATCAAATAGGGGGAATGCAGGAGTAGGTTTAATAATGAATAGGAAAATAGGAATGCGGGTAAGCTACTACAAACAGCATAGTGAACGCATTATTGTGGCCAAGATAGATACGAAGCCCACACCTACTACAGTAGTACAAGTTTATATGCCAACTAGCTCTGCAGATGACGAAGAAATTGAAGAAATGTACGATGAAATAAAAGAAATTATTCAGATTGTGAAGGGAGACGAAAATTTAATAGTCATGGGTGACTGGAATTCGAGTGTAGGAAAAGGGAGAGAAGGAAACATAGTAGGTGAATATGGATTGGGGGACAGAAATGAAAGAGGAAGCCGCCTGGTAGAATTTTGCACAGAGCACAACATAATCATAACTAACACTTGGTTTAAGAATCATGAAAGAAGGTTGTATACATGGAAGAACTCTGGAGATACTAAAAGGTATCAGATAGATTATATAATGGTAAGACAGAGATTTAGGAACCAGGTTTTAAATTGTAAGACATTTCCAGGGGCAGATGTGGACTCTGACCACAATCTATTGGTTATGACCTGTAGATTAAAACTGAAGAAACTGCAAAAAGGTGGGAATTTAAGGAGATGGGACCTGGATAAACTAAAAGAACCAGAGGTTGTACAGAGATTCAGGGAGAGCATAAGGGAGCAATTGACAGGAATGGGGGAAATAAATACAGTAGAAGAAGAATGGGTAGCTTTGAGGGATGAAGTAGTGAAGGCAGCAGAGGATCAAGTAGGTAAAAAGACGAGGGCTAGTAGAAATCCTTGGGTAACAGAAGAAATACTGAATTTAATTGATGAAAGGAGAAAATATAAAAATGCAGTAAGTGAAACAGGCAAAAAGGAATACAAACGTCTCAAAAATGAGATCAACAGGAAGTGCAAAATGGCTAAGCAGGGATGGCTAGAGGACAAATGTAAGGATGTAGAGGCCTATCTCACTAGGGGTAAGATAGATACCGCCTACAGGAAAATTAAAGAGACCTTTGGAGATAAGAGAACGACTTGTATGAATATCAAGAGCTCAGATGGAAACCCAGTTCTAAACAAAGAAGGGAAAGCAGAAAGGTGGAAGGAGTATATAGAGGGTCTATACAAGGGCGATGTACTTGAGGACAATATTATGGAAATGGAAGAGGATGTAAATCAAGATGAAATGGGAGATACGATACTGCGTGAAGAGTTTGACAGAGCACTGAAAGACCTAAGTCGAAACAAGGCCCCGGGAGTAGACAACATTCCATTAGAACTACTGACGGCCTTGGGAGAGCCAGTCCTGACAAAACTCTATCATCTGGTGAGCAAGATGTATGAAACAGGCGAAATACCCTCAGACTTCAAGAGGAATATAATAATTCCAATCCCAAAGAAAGCAGGTGTTGACAGATGTGAAAATTACCGAACTATCAGCTTAATAAGTCACAGCTGCAAAATACTAACACGAATTCTTTACAGACGAATGGAAAAACTAGTAGAAGCCAACCTCGGGGAAGATCAGTTTGGATTCCGTAGAAACACTGGAACACGTGAGGCAATACTGACCTTACGACTTACCTTAGAAGAAAGATTAAGGAAAGGCAAACCTACATTTCTAGCATTTGTAGACTTAGAGAAAGCTTTTGACAATGTTGACTGGAATACTCTCTTTCAAATTCTTAAGGTGGCAGGGGTAAAATACAGGGAGCGAAAGGCTATTTACAATTTGTACAGAAACCAGATGGCAGTTATAAGAGTCGAGGGACATGAAAGGGAAGCAGTGGTTGGGAAGGGAGTAAGACAGGGTTGTAGCCTCTCCCCGATGTTGTTCAATCTGTATATTGAGCAAGCAGTAAAGGAAACAAAAGAAAAATTCGGAGTAGGTATTAAAATTCATGGAGAAGAAATAAAAACTTTGAGGTTCGCCGATGACATTGTAATTCTGTCAGAGACAGCAAAGGACTTGGAAGAGCAGTTGAATGGAATGGACAGTGTCTTGAAAGGAGGATATAAGATGAACATCAACAAAAGCAAAACAAGGATAATGGAATGTAGTCTAATTAAGTCGGGTGATGCTGAGGGAATTAGATTAGGAAATGAGGCACTTAAAGTAGTAAAGGAGTTTTGCTATTTGGGGAGCAAAATAACTGATGATGGTCGAAGTAGAGAGGATATAAAATGTAGGCTGGCAATGGCAAGGAAAGCGTTTCTGAAGAAGAGACATTTGTTAACATCCAGTATTGATTTAAGTGTCAGGAAGTCATTTCTGAAAGTATTTGTATGGAGTGTAGCCATGTATGGAAGTGAAACATGGACGATAAATAGTTTGGACAAGAAGAGAATAGAAGCTTTCGAAATGTGGTGCTACAGAAGAATGCTGAAGATTAGATGGGTAGATCACATAACTAATGAGGAAGTATTGAATAGGATTGGGGAGAAGAGAAGTTTGTGGCACAACTTGACCAGAAGAAGGGATCGGTTGGTAGGACATGTTCTGAGGCATCAAGGGATCACCAATTTAGTATTGGAGGGGAGCGTAGAGGGTAAAAATCGTAGAGGGAGACCAAGAGATGAATACACTAAGCAGATTCAGAAGGATGTAGGTTGCAGTAGGTACTGGGAGATGAAAAAGCTTGCACAGGATAGAGTAGCATGGAGAGCTGCATCAAACCAGTCTCAGGACTGAAGACCACAACAACAACAACAATGTAGCTTTGGGAAACTTTCTGAATAATTGTGGAATAACAAAAGAAAATGAAACAGAAGAAAAAAAAGTGCCAGAAAAGGAATCGAACCTGAGACATCTGGCGTTAGAGTACGAGCCCTAACCATCTAGGCCAGACGACGGCTTGGCAATGGACTAACATTGTATACTCATCAGGCACCTAAGAAACTTTGGATCGATTTTTCCCGAGATTTTCCGGGTAGTGCGTCCTAATACTTTAACCATGTGAGATGTTAGGGATCCTCTTTCACCACACAAAATTTCGGACAAATCCCCAACCCCATGTTAGAAGTTTTGGTCTTGTGTTAAATCAGTAAACGGATCGAACCCTTGTGAAAACCTTGTGGCCAGACATTTTGTGATCGTAATGGCGTCGAAACGGAGGGTATAGTAGAGAAGGGCGAAATACTAAACGCCTTTTTCCAAACTGTTCCAGCATGGAAGGTCGTAGAGTGATTATTCCTTTCCACTCGCGAGAACCTAAAAATGACAGATATCGTAATAAACGAGCATGGGATAGAAATGCAGCTGAAATCGCTCGATAGAGTTTGCGCTGCACCTCATGGGATACCGATGCGACTCTACATTTTTTTCTCATAGTACGTTGGTTTTATTCAGGAATTCGATACACCATAATATTCTCCACTCTCTTGGTTACTAAACGTTATTTTTCAACCCACTCTCCATTCAACGCGACAGCCTTACGCCACCTTACCGGAAGGGGCCTGTATTCGCGCAAGGTACCAGTCCACTGGTCGACGCCGGAGCACCAGTAACCTCACGATCAGGCTCGTAAGCCGCCGACGGCTCCGCACAGACGGTCCTTCGTTGCTCTTTCTGAGCTTCTGTTAGGCTGCGAGGAACCCTTTGAGTACCCCAACTGGTGGAAGAGTGTGTCAGCACTGCCAACAGAGTCGTCCAGTTGTGCAATGACGGTTTGCTTTTGATCCGTCGATCACCCCGAATGAGAGTGTCCGCACGTTCCGACGCTGCAGGAGCCACAGCTGTGTGCGGCCAGCCGCCACGCCGGAGATCACATAGGTTTGCGTAACCTTGTTGCGATGATCACTGGCACAGCGCCCAGCGACTCGACGTGCTTTTGTTCGCTACACCATAGACGTTCTGCAAGCGCCTATGAACATCTGAGATGTTCAGGTGTTTCTCATAAAGAATGATAACTTTCTCCTTGGAACGCACCTCCTTTACGGACGCCATTTTGAAGTCTACACATATCGCTGCCTCTTACCGGAACTTCATGAAATGATACAAGCAACATTATTAATCTACTAAAAGAAAGTCAAATAGAAAATTATGCAAATTAGGTCTAGTCTGACGTTCAACCATGCCTAGACGGTCAATAAGGCGGTTCGGTCGCATCCTCATTGTTATTTTGTGCCAGGAAGGGCTCTCAACAAGGGAAGTATCCAGGCGCCTCGGAGTGAACCAAAGCGATGTTGTTCGGACCTTCGGTACACACACCATCGGATTATTTGACTTGTCGCTCTAACGAAGTAGGCGAGTGTCAGCAATATGTCTCGTGGTCTTACCGTGGCGTGTTTATCTTCTGCCGTTAGATCAGACGATAGAAATGCCACTTGCATGCTTAGAGTAGCAGATTGACGGTGACCAACTTTAAACACAACTTGATTAATTTTCACACACATTTATTAAAATAATAACAAGCATAAACATTACATCACTTGATTCTGGATGCTATTTACAATTGACAATCTGAAGTTCCTTTGGTATTGGTACGTTAATCTTATTCCCACATATCTCTGATACTTGACAAAGTGTCTGTACATTTACCTTCATGGCTATGTACAGGAATACGATAATCTTCTTAGGTGCAGACTGAAACTTGACTATAGACTGGTACAGACTAATGCAGACTGGTACAGACTGGTGCAGCCAAATGCAGACTGGTACAGACTGGTGCAGAAAAATGCAGACTGACTAATCGGAGGTCTGTACACTCGTTATAATACCTTGTGCTTTCAGGTATCACTGCGCGAGTTGATCCGTGAGGAGAAAAGGTTCTACGTTAACAGCAATCTCATTGGCTGCATTACATATTAATACGCGGATCGGCGGAAGCAGAATTTGGTCTGTTCCTAAGGCAGCGCCATCTCGTAGTGTGGAGACGGACGAGCGCTGCGCCTGCACTGTTGTGCTTAGCGGGGTGCGCTCTAGTGGGAAAGTTGTGTACGCGCTGACCATGTGGAACTATGTACACAACAACTGGTTTACTGTGAATGAGCTTGCTCTGAACTTTGAAAAAATACAGTACATCCAATTTTCTATTGCAAGGAGTACAGTTCCTTCAATAACTGTACACACATCAAAAAAAGCTGTGCATCACCCCGGTTCCCAAAACTCCTGAAGATAAACGTTGACTGTGGATATTACAGACACAGTCCCTTTGACTGTTCAGCGCTTCAGTCTGGAACCGCGCGACCGCTACAGTCGCAGGTTCGAATCCTGCCACGGGCATGGATGTGTGTGATGTCCTTCGGTTTGTTAGGTTTAAGTAGTTCTAAGTTCTAGGGGACTGATGACCTGAGATGTTAAGTCCTATAGTGCTCAGAACCATTTGAACCAATTCAACTGCTCAGCGATGTCACTAAACCCGGCCAAAGATGTAAACAGCCTTGCATGAGCAGCGCCTATTAGACGAAGGGGGTCCGACAGCCCGTCAGTTTCAGTCATTCCACCAGCGAGGAGCTACACGGCTCGTGTAGTTTGACATTCAACCGTGCCTAGACGGTCAATAAGGCGGTTCGCATCCTCATTGTTATTTTGGGACAGGAACGGCTTTCAACAAGGGAAGTGTCCAGGCGCCTCGGAGTGAATCAAAGCGATGTTGTGCGGACGTGGAGGAGATACAGAGAGACGAACTGTCGATGACATGCCTCGCTCACGCCGCCCTAGGGCTACTGCTGCAGTGGATGACCGCTACCTACGGATTATGGCTCGGAGGAACCCTGACAGCAACGCCACCATGTTGAATAATGCTTTTCGTGCACCACAGGACGTCGTGTTAAGACTCAACCTGTGCGCAATAGGCTGCATGATGCGCCACTTCACTCCCGACGTCCATGGCGAGATCCATCTTTGCAACCACAACACCATGCAGCAGGGTACAGATAGTCCCAACAACATGCCGAACGGATCGCTCACTATTGGCATCACGTTCTCTCCACCGATGAGGGTCGCATATGCCTTCAACCAGACAATCGTTGGAGACCTGTTTGCAGGCAACCCGGTCAGGCTGGACGCTCTCCAGCGATTGCTGCAAGGTGGAGGTTCCCTGCTGTTTTGGGGTGGCATTATGTGGCGCCGACGTACCCCCCCCTGTGGTCACGGAAGGCGCCGTAACGGCTGTGCGATACGTGAATACCATCCTCCGACCGATAGTGCAACCACATCGGCAGCATATTGGCGAGGCATTCGTCTTCATGGACGACAATTCGCACATCTTGTGAATGACTTCCTTCAGGATAACGACATCGCTCGACTAGAGTGCCTTCTCGAAACAAGTACCTTATCGAACATGCCTGGGATAGATTGAAAAGGGCTGTTAATGGACGACGTGACCCACCAACGACTCCGAGGGATCTACGCCGAAACGCCGTTAGGGATTGGGCAGTCTGCACCAACGATGCCTTGATGAACTTGTTGATAGTATGCCACGATCAATACAGGCACACGTCACTGTAAGATGACGTGCTACTGGGTATTAGAGGTACCGGTGTGTACAGCAACCTGGACCACCACATCCTAAGGTCTCGCTGTATGGTGGTACAACATGCAATGTGTGGTTTTCATGAGCAATAAAAAGGGCGGAAATGATGTTTATGTTAATCTCTATTCCAATTTTGTGTATAGGTTCCGGAACTCCCGCAACCGGAATGATAGAAACCTTCTTTCGATGTGTGTATATACTGGCAACGGAGTTAGATATGAGGTGCAGTCAAATTGCGATTGATGCAGAAAAAGTAAGCAAACTTTTTACTGTTTCAAAAGTAATCTCAGTAGCTGTTAACACATTTGCCCAGTTGTGAGTCAAGGTAGTCAATGCCTACATGGAAAAATATTTGCTTTTGCCTACGGAACCGTTATTGTTCCAGGCGTTCCTCTTCCTCCGAAACAAACCGACGGTCACGAACTTCTCTCTTCTGTACTCTAAAAATGTGGAAATCGAATGGGGAGTATCATGGACTGCATGCAGGATGTGTTAGGGTTTCCCAGCTGAACTTCTGCATTGTAGTCCAGACGACCTTTGCGACATGTGGATCTCCCATGCTATATTATCCATACAATCCTGATCTCTCCCCATGCATTTCCACATTTTTGGAGCCCTGAAGAGGGAAATTCGTGACCACATATTTGCCTTAGACGAAGAGGTGCACACCTGGATGCAATCATTGCCTCATTTTTTTTTTTGAGTCATCATTCTTTGGTTTGTTTTCGGACCACCATGAGTTTCTCTCCTGTACCAACCTCTTCATCACAGAGTAGCACTTGCAACCTACGTCCTCAATTATCTCCTGGATGCATTCCACTCTCCGTCTTCCTCTACAGATTTTGCCCTCTACAGCTCCCTCTAGTATCGTGGAAGTCATTCCCTCATGTCTTAAGACACGTCCTATCATCCTTTCCCTTCTCCTTATCATATTCCTTTCCCTCCGATTCTGCGCAGAGCCTCCTCATTCCTTTCTTTATCAGTCCACCTAATTTTCAACATTCGTCTGTAGCACCACATCTCAAATGCTTCGATTCTCTTTTATTCTGGTTTCACCACAGTCCATGTTTCACCAACACACAATTCTGTACTCCAAAAGTACATTCTCAGAAATTTATTCCTCGAATTAAGGCCTATGTTCGACACTAGTAGACTTCTTATGGCCAGAAATGCCCTTCTTGCCGGAGAAAGTCTCCTTTTGATGTCCTACTTGCTCCCTCCGTCACTGGTCATTTTACAGCCTAAATAGATTTCCTTAACGTCATGGACTTCGTGACCATCAATCCTGATGTTAAGTTTCTCACTGTTCTCATTTCTGCTACTTCTCATTGCTTTCGTCGTTCCTCCATTTACTCTCAGCCCATATTCTGTACTCATTAGACTGTCCATTCCATTCAGCAGATCATGTAATTCTTCTTCACTTTCTCTCAGGGTAGCGATGTCATCAGCGAATCGTATTATTGATATACTTCCATCTTCAATTTTAATTCCACTTCTGAACCTTGTTTTTATTTCCATCATCGCTTTTTCGATGCACAGATTGAACAGTAGGGGCGAAAGACTACGTTCCTGTCTTTCACTCTCTTAAATCCGAACATTTCGTTCTTATTATATATTACCTGTCTCTCCCTATAAGTTATTCCTATTTTCTTAAAAATTTCGAATATCTCGCACCATTTTACATTATCGAACGGTTTTCTCATGTCGACAAATCCTATGAGCCTGTTTTCTTTTTCTTTTTTTCTTTAGTCTTTTTCCAGCAACGTCAGAGCCGGCTCTCTGGTGCCTTTATCTTTCCTAAAACCAAACAGATCGTCACATAGCGCATCCTCAATTTTCTTTCACATTCTTATGTATACCATTCTTGTCAGCATCTTGGGTGCATGAGTTGTTAAGTTAACTGCCCGATAATTGTCGCACATGTAAGCTCTTGGAGTCTTCGTAATTTTGTGGATGATATTTCTCCTAAAGTCAGACGGTATATTACCACACTGATACATTCTACATATCAACATGAATAGTCGTTTTGGTGCTACTTCCCCCAATCATTTTAGAAATTATGATGGAATGTTATCTATCCTCTGCATTATTTGATCTTAAGTCCTCCAAAGCTCTCTTAAATTCTGCTTCTAATACTGGATCCCCTATCTCTTCTAAATCCACTCGTGTTTCTTCTATCACATTAGAAAAATCTTCCCCCTCATGGAGGTCTTCATTGTATTCTTTCCACCTATCTGCTCTCTCCTCTGTGTTTAACAGTGGCATTCCGGTTGCACTCTTAATGCTACTACCCTTGCTTTCAATTTCACCGAAGGTTGTTTTGACTTACCTATATGCTGGATGGGGGTGCACTCAGCCTCGTGATGCCAATTGAGGAGCTACTCGACCGAATAGTAGCGGCTCCGGTCAAACAAAACCATCATAACGACCGGGAGAGCGGTGTGCTGACCACGCGCCCCTCCTGTCCGCATCCTCATCTGAGGATGACACGGCGGTCGGATGGTCCCGATGGGCCACTTCTTGCCTGAAGACGGACTGCTTTATATGCTGGATGGGTCCTTCTGACAATCGTTTCTTTTTCGATTTCTTCACGTTTTACCTACGGCCATTTCGCCTTAGCTTTCCTGTGGTTCCTATTTATGTCATTCCTTTTCTACTTCCTTTTTTTTCCATCGGATGAGGTATTTCTTATGCTACCCATGATTTCTTCGCAGTTATCTTCTATGTATCTATGTTTTTCTTTCCAATTTCAGTGATTACCGTATTTGGAGATGTCTGTTCCTCTTCAAATGTACTGCCTACTGGGCTATTCCTTATTTCTGTATCTACAGCCGTAGAGAGCTTGAAGCATAATTCGTCATTCTTTAGTACTTCTGTATGCCACTTCTTTCGTTTTGATTCTTCCTGACTAATGTCTTGAACTTCAGCCTACTCTTCATCACTACCGTATTGTGATCTGAGTCTATATCTGCTCCTGGGTACGCCTTACAGTCCAATATCTGATTTTGGAATCTCTGTCTGACCATGATGTAATCTAACTGAAATCTTCCCTTATCACCCGGCCTTTTCGAAGTATACCTCCTCCTCTTGTGGTTCTTGAATAGAATATTCTGTATTACTAGCTGAAATTTATTGCAGAACTCAGTTATTCTCTCCTCTTATTCCTTGGCCTAAGCCCATATTCTCTTGTAACCTTTTCTTCTACATCTAGATTCAGCCTTTGCGCTTCCCTTTTCAGGTTTTCTAGCTTCCTTACCACGTTCAAGCTTCTGACATTCCACGCCCCGACTAATAGAACGTTATCCTTTCGTTGATTGTACCACTTTTTTCTCATGGTCACCTCCCCCTTTAGAGTCGGCTGCGGGAGATCCGACTAGGGGACTATTCCGGAATTTGCCGATGGAGAGATCATCATGACACTTTTTCAGTTTTATGCAATATGTCCTGTGTCTTCAATGCACCCGCCATTCTAGACGCTTCAGTCCAGAACCGCACTGCTGCTTCGGTCGCAGGTTCCAATCCTGCCTCGGGCATGCATGTGTGAGATGTCTTTAGGTTAGTTAGGTTTAAGTAGTTCTAAGTCTAGGCGACTGATGACCTCAGATGTTAAGTCCGATAGTGCTTAGAGCCATTTGAACCATTTGAATCTTTAATGCAGTGGTTTCCAGTGGCCTAGCGTGAGGTGAGACTTTGAGACTTAGTCTCCCCTGCATTTGTGCTTAAAAAAGACGCAATAGTGATTCATCACAAAGATATAAAGAACTTTCTACTAAGAGCACTAAATGTGCGAAGACATCAGTTTTGTAGACCGCGCCGCCGCACCCTGAGTATTGCTGTATCTTCCTGCCTGCTGCTCCCAGTCTCTGCCTCTCTTCCCTTACCTGGCTGTGTGCGCCTGCGCTTTAGTGGCATTCTCGGCTCCCCTCCACTTTCCCTCTTTCACGAAGGCCAGTGCGCTGAACTTACTAGCAGGTATCGAGACTAGTCTCTGTCACTTCTATGCTGGCTTTTAACACGGAAGTGAACAGTCGCGCGGGTTCTGTTCACAGTCATTCTTGTGTGATTTTTGTGCATATTTTCTTTGTGTCGCCAACATGAGTGAGCCAGCAACTGAACACCTTATAGAATTTTTTCTACATTAACGTACGAAAAAAAGTGCGAATTGAAGGACAAACGACCTACTCCTATACTCAGTGTAGTTTTAAGTGAAGCCAAACAAAAACGCACTTTTCAGACAGCCTGGTACGAAAAGTATGCTTGGCTGACTGCGAATGCAGTTAATAACAGATTATATTGTTACTTAAGTCTTCTGTTTGGTGGTGAAAAGGACTGATGCAATGAGGGCATTTGTACAATTAAGAACTTTGACAGGTAAGCATAAAAGCATCAGATATCAAAACTTCACCTGCAGAACAAAGAATCATTTCAGTTATTGGGCAAAAGTAGAATTGAGCACGCCCTGTCTGAAGCCGCTCGTCTGACAGTAATAAAATACAACAAACAAGCTGCATCCAGCAGGAGAGTATTGGGTCGTCTTATTCAGGCAATTGTATTTCTTTGTTAACAAGAACTGGCCTTTGCTGCCATCGAGAAGACGAATCCTCCAGCAACAAAGGTAACTATCTGGAATTGTTTGATTTACTAGGTGAAGGAGAGCAGTTAATCCGAGACCATCTGTCATCATCTTCAACCTTAAAAGGAACTTCTCCAGATATACAGAATGATGTAATAGAAATGATAACTCTGGAAGTTAATGAGAAAATCAAATCTGAAATTCAGAACTGCAATTTCATTTCGATTCAGGCTGATGAAACATTAGACGTGTAATGTAAGAATCAAATGAGTATAACATTAAGGAATTGTATTGCAGACAAAATTGAGGAAAGACTCGTTGGATTTTACGATGTTTCTGGAGATAAAACTGCTGAAGCTTTGTCAAACATTATTCATGCAGTATTGAAAGAATGGAATGTGGAAGGAAAAGTACTTAGTCAAACAAATGATGGCGCTTCAGTAATGCCGGGCATAGAAAGAGGACTACAACAATTGGTGAAGCAGTTCTGTCCCTATGCGCTGTTTATTCATTGTTATGCACACCAACTGACTTTGGTACTGCTACATGCCTCCAAAATCATACGACAAGTACGCATGTTTGTAAGTGAGCTTACTGTATTCCATTCGTTTTTCAGCAAATCATCAAAACGAACTGTATTGCTAACTGAGAAAGGATTTAAGTTGCCACATGCAAGCAACACTCGCTGGAACTTTCGTCCAGGGCAGTTTCAACAATATCTAGCCATTTCTTAGGACTATATAGTGTTTTTAATTATATAATTAATGATACAGACTCTCAGTGGACCCAGAATCTTTGAGCTGTGCTGTGGGAATGAAACGACGGATGGATGATCCTACGTTTGGCTACTTGCTTTGCTTCCGCCGAGGGTGCTTTGTTTATGTTGATCATCTCTTTAATGCTCTTCAGTCAAAATCTGTCAGTATAACTGCTTGCCACGACGAAATAAGAACTTTTTTGAGAAACTTACGACAGTTAAGAACGGAGACATTCGTTGATGAATGCATTAAATGCACCTTGTGTTTCAATGGCAACCTATCATTCTGTGACAGTCAAAAGACGTCTCTCAGGGAACTAACTTACGAGATACTGGATTTGCAAATTGTTCAGATGGAAAGAAGGTTTCAAGACTTTCCCAAATTCAGCTTGTTGAAATTTAGAACGAAAAGTGTTTCCCAAACTATCAAAAAGAATTCCCAAAGCTGAACCGCTTCAATTAGTAGAACAGTACCCATTTTTCAAACAAGAACAACTTGAAAATGAACTGTGTAACATACGCGCTGATGTGAAAAAGCTCTTATCTCCAAGAATCTTCTTAAATTACATTGTCAACAATGATTTAGACTCTGTTTATGAAGAAACAACGAAGTTCCTGCGTTTGGTTTTGACCCTACACCTACCCGCAACTACAGCAAGCAGTGAACGAAGCATGAGTAATCTTAAACGAGTGAAGAATTACACTCCTGGAAATGGAAAAAAGAACACATTGACACCGGTGTGTCAGACCCACCATACTTGCTCAGGACACTGCGAGAGGGCTGTACAAGCAATGATCACACGCACGGCACAGCGGACACACCAGGAACCGCGGTGTTGGCCGTCGAATGGCGCTAGCTGCGCAGCATTTGTGCACCGCCGCCGTCAGTGTCAGCCAGTTTGCCGTGGCATACGGAGCTCCATCGCAGTCTTTAACACTGGTAGCATGCCACGACAGCGTGGACGTGAACCGTATGTGCAGTTGACGGACTTTGAGCGAGGGCGTATAGTGGACATTCGGGAGGCCGGGTGGACGTACCGCCGAATTGCTCAACACGTGGGGCGTGAGGTCTCCACAGTACATCGATGTTGTCGCCAGTGGTCGGCGGAAGGTGCACGTGCCCGTCGACCTGGGACCGGACCGCAGCGACGCACGGATGCACGCCCAGACCGTAGGATCCTACGCAGTGCCGTAGGGGACCGCACCGCCACTTCCCAGCAAATTAGGGACACTGTTGCTCCTGGGGTATCGGCGAGGACCATTCGCAACCGTCTCCATGAAGCTGGGCTACGGTCCCGCACACCGTTAGGCCGTCTTCCGCTCACGCCCCAACATCGTGCAGCCCGCCTCCAGTGGTGTCGCGACAGGCGTGAATGGAGGGACGAATGGAGACGTGTCGTCTTCAGCGATGAGAGTCGCTTCTGCCTTGGTGCCAATGATGGTCGTATGCGTGTTTGGCGCCGTGCAGGTGAGCGCCACTGCATACGACCGAGGCACACAGGGCCAACTCCCGGCATCATGGTGTGGGGAGCGATCTCCTACACTGGCCGTACACCACTGGTGATCGTCGAGGGGACACTGAATAGTGCACGGTACATCCAAACCGTCATCGAACCCATCGTTCTACCATTCCTAGACCGGCAAGGGAACTTGCTGTTCCAACAGGACAATGCACGTCCGCATGTATCCCGTGCCACCCAACGTGCTCTAGAAGGTGTAAGTCAACTACCCTGGCCAGCAAGATCTCCGGATCTGTCCCCCATGAGCATGTTTGGGACTGGATGAAGCGTCGTCTCACGCGGTCTGCACGTCCAGCACGAACGCTGGTCCAACTGAGGCGCCAGCTGGAAATGGCATGGCAAGCCGTTCCACAGGACTACATCCAGCATCTCTACGATTGTCTCCATGGGAGAATAGCAGCCTGCATTGCTGCGAAAGGTGAATATACACTGTACTAGTGCCGACATTGTGCATGCTCTGTTGCCTGTGTCTATGTGCCTGTGGTTCTGTCAGTGTGATCATGTGATGTATCTGACCCCAGGAATGTGTCAATAAAGTTTCCCCTTCCTGGGACAATGAATTCACGGTGTTCTTATTTCAATTTCCAGGAGTGTATTTAAGGAATTCAATGTCCAACATTTGGCTGTCGTGTTTGAGCACGTTAGGAATAGAAAAGACACTACTTGAAGAGCTATCCAGTGATCAGATCTTTGCGGACCGAGTTACAGACTTATTCGTGGAAAGAAAAGTCAGGCGCATTGCACTTGTGTACATGGAAATGTAAGTGCTTCTTCTCTTGCTGCTGGAGTTCTACATATCTGTCATCGTTTCTTGAATAAGTTAGTTATTATTATTGTTATTATTTTCGATTATTCCCATTTAAGAGAGCGTTTGAACTTGAATTCCTTTATGATGATTGTTTATGTTTTTTCTGAGCCCAAATTTTCTTCATGTGTTCACTGTGTTGTTTCTTTCGGTCCGCTGTCCATTTGCATCCTGGTCTCTTCTGTGTTGTGGTGTCAAATTTATGTTTTTTGATGATGTTCCTGAATTCAGTTCTATTTTCTGCATCGTTTACTGTTATGTGTGTTTGTCTGAGGTCGTCTTCAACTTCTTTTCCCTTTTGTTGTTCCCCTGTCTGAGTTGATAACTTTAAGAATTCACTTTGAAATTCTGTTTTCATTCATCCTGTGGATATGTCCGTAGAACTGCATCCTTCTTTTCCTTATTGTATCCGTAATCTTGTCTGTGTATTTGTATAATTCTGATGTTGGTCTCTTCATCCAGATTCCTTGCTCTTGTATCGGGCCAAAAATTTTCCTGAGAATTTTCCTTTCTTGTTTCTCTATTTCTTTGATTTTAGTTTGCCCACCTATTTGTGTTGTTTCAGATGCATACAGTGCCTCCGGAAGTTCGATAGTGTTGTACTGCCTCAATTTTGCGTTAATGGATATGGACTTTTTGTTATAATAGTTCCACGTGAGTTTATATGCTTTCTGTAGTTTTTTTATTCTTTCCTCATTGGCCTTTAGGTTGATCCCTGATGGCTGGATGATTTCTCCCAGATACTTAAAATGTGGTATTTGTACGATTTTCCCATGGGTTGTCACAACAGGCACTTTGTCTTGTGACACTCTATGTACTGGGTTTTCTCATATGAGATTTGCAGGCCAGTTCTTCGTGCAATTTCGTGTAACTTCTCTGTGGCGTTAGTGGCTTCTTTTCTATTATTTGTGAGGATTGCAAGGTCATCCGCAAAAGCTAAACACTTCAAATTGAATCTATTATCTTTTCTAATGCCAATTTGGATTCCTTTGACTTCTTTTTCCCATGTCCTGATAATTTTTTCAAGAATGATATTAAAGAGTAATGGTGAAAGTCCGTCACCCTGTCGCACGCCAGTTTGGATTTCAAATGGTTCCGAGATATCCTCCATAAATTTAACCTTGGAGACTGTGTTAGTTAAAGTTAGTTATTATTATTATTATTATTATTATTATTATTACTAGTGGCGGTGGTAGTTGTAGTAGTAATAGTTGTTGTTGTTGTTGTCTTATTTGATGCACTTGTTTCATTTGTTTAAATTATTGTTTATTGTACTATTTTGTCTCCCTATAATAACTGCAGAGTCTCCCCAAGCTTTACAACCACGCTACACCACTGCTGGTGTCCATTTCCTTCTGAATGCACATGCCGTTGATGTTGTGTGGCGAGGGCCTCCCGTCGGGTAGACCGATCGCCTGGTGCAAGTCTTTCGATTTGGCGCCACTTCGGTGACTTGCGCGTCGATGGGGATGGAATGATTATGACCGGGAATCGAACCTGGGCCCTTAGGTTTGACATTCCACCGCGCTGACCACTCAGCCACCCGGGTCAGACAAGCCGTTGATCATTGCTCATTCTTCCCACCCCAAAGCAAGAGTGCCCTGAACTTCTGCCCCCACCTCCGCCCTCTTTGACAAGAGCGTTGGCAGAATGAGGCTGACTTCTTATGCCGGAAGTCTTCGGCCGCCAATGCTGATTATTAATCAAACATTAAGAGAGGGCCGGTTTAAAACCCGGGACCAAAGACCATAGTTTCATAGGTAACTGCAAAGTTTTTCCTTGAAGGTGTTGATCGTCTTGGCTAACAGTGAGATAAATGTGTTAACAGTTATAGTGATCATTTTTGGAATAATGAAGTTTACTTACTTTTTCTGCATCTGTCATTTCTTCATTTGACTGCCACTTATAGATTAGTCTTTGTTTGGTCAGATACAAAAATGGCTCTGAGCACTATGGGACTTAACTTCTGAGGTCATCAGTCCACTAGAACTTAGAAATACTTAAAACCTAACTAACCTAAGGACATCACACACATCCATGCCCGAGGTAAGATTCGAACGTGCGACCGTAGCGGTCGCGCGGTTCCAGACTGTAGCGCCTAGAACCGCTCGACTACCCCGGCCGGCTGTTTGGTCAGATACCTATTTTTAGTTACTAGTTAATATTAATTGTTGATCACCATTTTTAAAATCACATACCGAATTATAGTTCAATTATTTTATCTTGACGGTTCGTGCATGCCCGCCCAGACACGGGACATTGCTGCGTTGCCAGTTGCAAACAACGCACGCGCCAAGAGAAGCAGCGCCATAGTATAGTATAGTTCGCAAACTTACGTTTAGGGGGGAGCGCGCAGTTTATGAAGTAAAGCCACCACGGCCGTATTAACCCTTTCGCTGCTACAGAGATTTGCTCCCCGCATTCCGCGATGTGCGCGATTTTGTCATCATTGCACTGCTCGCCTGTGCAGACACATGGTGTTTCGACTGCTTTGACACACTTTATCATTCGATTTCACAAAAACTATTTCGCCCAAAAATTTGATTTATACACATCTTCTTGACTGATACCTTCCCCCCATAAATGACTTATTTTGTTTCGATGTTCAACGCAGTTATTGTGCAGCATTAGATGTAGTAAACCATTGCACGAAATTTTGAAGAGTTTACATAGGCAATAGTCCATAGCGTATACTTTCCGTATGGTCAATTTTAGTTGCCACTAAAAATTTTAAAAAATTACATTCAAACGAATAAAATTCATGAAGTAAGACACTTCGATATTGTTTTTAAATAAAGAATATATTACACATCAAACAAGGGTTTTCTTTTTTTTTTTTTTTAATCTCATTTTGCTCGCTTCTGTTTGTTGCATCTGCTCGGGGCGAACGTCATAAGACATCCTTTTATGTTCGTTGTTGGTCGATTGACTCAGTTGTTTTATTACAGAGGGCAGGTAACCCCCTGACCGACCACGCTGAGCTACCGTGCCGGCTGTGGTTTGAACTCAGAACCTTTCGCTTAGCAGTCAAACGCCTTAACCACAACGCTATCGCAACTTGTTTTTCTACACACTTCCTGGAGGACTCCAAAATGTCACGCAAAAACCGATAAACACTGTTGGTATGACTATGAATTACTCATGTTTCGTCGAAGTACAATAGGAAATAAACAATTACCGCTGTTCTTTATTGTGAAAAAACATTTACTGAGAATGATGCAAACACTTTTCCTTGCTATCGCCTGAATTAGGAGGCTCATTGCTTGTTTGCTTTAATTAATTAATAGAATATGAAGCGACTGGTATAAAGAAAGTTTTTTCCAAACTTTCTATAAAAGAAAGTCTGCTATCAAGACATTGCTTTTGTTCAATTACTTTATTTATGACTGAACGTTTCTAAAACTGAACACACTCGTCCGTGCTCTGCACTGCAGTCGAGCTCTGGCAACGTCGTTCTCTGTTCATTGGCTGACTGTGTTTTGTGACATCAGATGCGCAGAACGAACCTAAACTCGGCCGCCGTCATAAATGACGCGCACTTTAGTACGCGTAGAATATGGACCATTGTTCGTTTTATTCATGAAAATTATGACACTGCTTGGTATGCTGTTCCGTCACAGGAAAAAAATCTGATAATTCCACTAATCCACCTGACTGTTCCAACCTGAAAAGAATAAAACAAAAGTCAGAGCGGAAACAATGTTGCTTCGCCACTTTTATACCTACCTAGAAACAAAAAAAAAAAAATGCTGACTGTTTCCCACTTCATGTGTTGTCTTCTATTGTCTTCTATCGGCAGTCAGTTCCTCCACTACTGTTTTCTAAAGTATTTTGGAAACTGTAGTTAAACATCCACGACAACACCTGGGAATAGAAGAACTCCATCTCTGTATTCAGTGTGCTGTCTCCGAATTAATTTTTTCGAAGGCCTTTATGAAGACCCTCAGGCGAGCCAAGGAACAATGCTTTGAGACTTCATTACACCTGTAATAATAACAGCCTTCAAATGTTACGTCCAGCTCGGATGCCCGACAGCATCTGTGGTCCACGTTCTTGTTCCTGAATGTCTCTGCTACATCCTCAATTCTCTCAAGCAGTATAATACACATGGAACGTAAGAATGGCGTCCCAACTAACATCACGGTGAGAATCATTGAGCTACATGAAATAAAATCGTCATAACTTCTGAACCGTTTGCGTTAGGACGTTCAAACAGCACTGTTGGCCGCGGCACATGATGGGAATTACAATGACATGCGCACGGAGCTTGTTGTTGTCGTCCGTCGTCGTTGTTGTTGTTCGTCAATAAGGAAAGCTGACGCATTTGGGGGACTGAGATCCGCATTTCGCGATCGAGCCGTCTCTTCACCCTCAGCTGGTCAATATACAGGGTGATTCAAAAAGAATACCACAACTTTAAAAATGTGTATTTAGTGAAAGAAACATAATATAACCTTCTGTTATACATCATTACAAAGAGTATTTAAAAAGGTTTTTTTTCACTCAAAAACAAGTTCAGAGATGTTCAATATGGCCCCCTCCAGACACTCGAGCAATATCAACCCGATACTCCAACTCGTTCCACACTCTCTGTAGCATATCAGGCGTAACAGTTTGGATAGCTGCTGTTATTTCTCGTTTCAAATCATCAATGGTGGCTGGGAGAGGTGGCCGAAACACCATATCCTTAACATAACCCCCATAGGAAAAAATCGCAGGGGGTAAGATCAGGGCTTCTGGGAGGCCAGTGATGAAGTGCTCTGTCACGGGCTGCCTGGCGGCCGATCCATCGCCTCGGGTAGTTGACGTTCAGGTAGTTACGGACAGATAAGTGCCAATGTGGTGGCGCTCCATCCTGCTGAAATATGAATTGTTGTGCTTCTTGTTCGAGCTGAGGGAACAGCCAATTCTCTAACATCTCCAGATACTGTAGTCCAGTTACAGTAGCACCTTCGAAGAAAAAGGGACCAAAAACTTTATTGGCTGAAATGGCACAGAAAACGTTCACCTTTGGCGAGTCACGTTCGTACTAAATGAAACTTTATAGCTCCCTTAATTCGCCGACAGATAGTGCTTAGCTCTGCCTTTTGTCGTTGCAGAGTTTTAAATTCCTAAAGTTGTGGTATTCTTTTTGAATCACCCTGTATAGTGTGCAATGTCCAGTCACGGAATAATCAGTGCAATATTCCTTAATGGCACGGCGATTACCGAACGGTACGTCAAGGTTTTGGAAGATGATTTCATCCTCATGTATTGACGTTTACATGTTGAATAAAATGCGTGCACTCCGTAGTTTGCAACAGATTTACGTTTCTTTTTATTCTTTTTTTTTCATATACAGAGGGGGCCAAAAAAACGTATCGGCTGTTTAAAAGTCCATAACTTGCAAACTAATTGACGGAGTTGTCTCTTTCTTGGTGAAAGTGTAGCTTAAAGTGCAACTTAAAGATATCACTGCAGGTGGTAAATAGTCTCCACGGGTGTGCCGCCGGATGACGTTGTGCAAGTCCCACCAGCGAGGTTCAACCACCTGATGATGTCGGACAGTTGCTCCGAGGAAATATTGTGGGATTTGCACAACGTCATCCGGCGGCACACCCGTGAACACTATTTACAACATATCCGCCGGGAAAGCCTGAAGAGCCACATCACTGTAGGTGTTCGAAACGGTCACCATTAACATCGACACACAAACGATGCCGCCGAACTGCAGCACGAACTACTGCCTGCAACGTGTTCAGTTGGATATTTGCACATGAATGTACGATGGATTCTCCAAGTTCATCCAATGTGCGTGGCTTTTGTCGATAAACGACGACGTTTAGTGTTCCCCAAAGGTAAAATTCCAGAGGACCTTGAAAGGTGGCTACACTGAGCCACTGCGCCAGAGATTGCGCCAAAGAGTACTATTAAGCCGCCTCCACAGTGCTTGTTGAGAGCTCGTAGTAGTCAGTGCCTGTTAAGAACTCGTGGAAGTCAGTGCTTGGAGAGAGCTCGTAGTAGTGAGTGCCTGCCGAGGTCTCGTGGTAGTCTGAGCTGAGATGTTGTAGCAGAGAGTGTTTGTTGAGATGTGCTATTAGGCAGTGCTTGCTGAGATGTGATATTGGAGAGTTCTGGTTGAGATATAATGTAAGGATTAGAATGATTTTCATCAATATAAATGAGGTAATTAACTCAGTTTGTTTTTATTTTAGTGTCCTAAATAATGCGTCATTACAGGTTCAGTCAACAAAGCATTTGGCCTGTGTTCTTGTATTAGAGTGTAATGCTACTTTCCTTGAGCAATTATAGTATTTGTAATTTTCTTTTATCACGTCAGTAAAATTGGTATAAAAAAATTCTTGTCTTGTTGAAGAAGAACCGTGCCAGATGTGCGTTGAGTCATACTTCCACATACAGAACAGTTATACTTATGCTTTGGTTTCGTAGGTTTCATAGTTGCTGGGGACTTAATTAATTAATTGTGTCAACGAAAAATTTCATTTCATTCTTGTTGTTGTTCTTTGCAGTCAGATAGCGTAATAATACTAGTCAGGGCCAACCGTTTACGAAACAGCGTAATCGGACATACAGCTACGAAAACTAAAAACTAAAAAATATTTTCAATCATATTTAATTAAGCCCCCATGCAACCTCGGTCTGGGGAACGTGGTGCATACTCCACAGCACCTCTACAGCCTATCCATCTTCTTGGTAGATTTTCGTCGAGATACGCTCTAACACGATTTTGGTCGTGGGCTTGATGAAAGTGACCTCTTCCATCTTCATACAAGTCTCGGATGTCTGAAGCCTCTGAAGGTGCACCTCACCGGCAACTGTGCCGTCAAAGAAGAATGGCCCCATCAAGCCCCGTCAAGACAACCCACACCACACATTTACGCCTGGAAAATTCACGGCTTTGTCTACGTGGACGTTCGAATTTTCGGCGGTCCAGTAGATGAAATTTTGGAGATTTACTGTACCACTGAGTTTGAACTGTGCCTCATCAGACCACACAATCATCTCTGCAAACTCTTCACCGTTGCCCACCATGTTAGTAAACCACTCGCAGCACTCCATTCTGAGATCTGGGTCGTCCTCGTTCATTGCATGTAGTAATCCTGGGATGTAGCACTTCCACTTTGCTGTCTTCAAAATTCGCCGAACACTTGAGCGACTCACTCCAGTTTCACGGGCACACTGTCTCACAGACTTGTGCGGTGAGCGAGTCAGTTGTTGTAACACACGACGGGAGTTAGCTGGACTCGTTACTGTTTCAGGTCGTCGAGATCGTCGTTTGTGTACATCTTTAACACAGCCTTCGGCTTCAAATTTGTCTCGAATGTGACGAATCGTTAAACGTGTCGGTGGCTCTGTTTCATACTCATTTCGCCATTGCCGTTGAACCTCATTAATGTTTTCGTTCTTAAAATACCACTTCAAAACTGACTTCCTTTCATCGAATGTAATCCTTGCGCCAACCATGTTTACTCGAGTAACTAAGTGCAACTAAGAACAAAACACTGACTATCTGGCGACTGTCATCTGACAAAACAAAACAACGCAATACAACGCTTGTGTGGCGATTGCCGGAACTACAAACTACACTCCTGGAAATGGAAAAAAGAACACATTGACACCGGTGTGTCAGACCCACCATACTTGCTCCGGACACTGCGAGAGGGCTGTACAAGCAATGATCACACGCACGGCGCAGCGGACACACCAGGAACCGCGGTGTTGGCCGTCGAATGGCGCTAGCTGCGCAGCATTTGTGCACCGCCGCCGTCGGTGTCAGCCAGTTTGCCGTGGCATACGGAGCTCCATCGCAGTCTTTAACACTGGTAGCATGCCGCGACAGCGTGGACGTGAACCGTATGTGCAGTTGACGGACTTTGAGCGAGGGCGTATAGTGGGCATGCGGGAGGCCGGGTGGACGTACCGCCGAATTGCTCAACACGTGGGGCGTGAGGTCTCCACACTACATCGATGTTGTCGCCAGTGGTCGGCGGAAGGTGCACGTGCCCGTCGACCTGGGACCGGACCGCAGCGACGCACGGATGCACGCCAAGACCGTAGGATCCTACGCAGTGCCGTAGGGGACCGCACCGCCACTTCCCAGCAAATTAGGGACACTGTTGCTCCTGGGGTATCGGCGAGGACCATTCGCAACCGTCTCCATGAAGCTGGGCTACGGTCCCGCACACCGTTAGGCCGTCTTCCGCTCACGCCCCAACATCGTGCAGCCCGCCTCCAGTGGTGTCGCGACAGGCGTGAATGGAGGGACGAATGGAGACGTGTCGTCTTCAGCGATGAGAGTCGCTTCTGCCTTGGTGCCAATGATGGTCGTATGCGTGTTTGGCGCCGTGCAGGTGAGCGCCACAATCAGGACTGCATACGACCGAGGCACACAGGGCCAACACCCGGCATCATGGTGTGGGGAGCGATCTCCTACACTGGCCGTACACCACTGGTGATCGTCGAGGGGACACTGAATAGTGCACGGTACATCCAAACCGTCATCGAACCCATCGTTCTACCATTCCTAGACCGGCAAGGGAACTTGCTGTTCCAACAGGACAATGCACGTCCGCATGTATCCCGTGCCACCCAACGTGCTCTAGAAGGTGTAAGTCAACTACCCTGGCCAGCAAGATCTCCGGATCTGTCCCCCATTGAGCATGTTTGGGACTGGATGAAGCGTCGTCTCACGCGGTCTGCACGTCCAGCACGAACGCTGGTCCAACTGAGGCGCCAGGTGGAAATGGCATGGCAAGCCGTTCCACAGGACTACATCCAGCATCTCCACGATCGTCTCCATGGGAGAATAGCAGCCTGCATTGCTGCGAAAGGTGGATATACACTGTACTAGTGCCGACATTGTGCATGCTCTGTTGCCTGTGTCTATGTGCCTGTGGTTCTGTCAGTGTGATCATGTGATGTATCTGACCCCAGGAATGTGTCAATAAAGTTTCCCCTTTCTGGGACAATGAAATCACGGTGTTCTTATTTCAATTTCCAGGAGTGTATTATACTACCAAAGATGAGACAACTCTGTCAATTAGTTTGACAGTTATGGACTTTTTAACAGTGGATACATTTTTTTGGACATCTCTTTAGTTCAATAATTGTCACCCTGTACCTCAAACGAGACAAATTTGTGCTTTAGACAAACCTTTGTAACGTTCTCTGGCAGCATGCATCCAAAGTGAAAGTTAAAGGAACATTTCGATATATAATGCTCACTGTAACAAATAATTTATATGTATTTCGGTTAATTGAATTTCAGAAGGACACTTAATTTTGTGAGGAAAAATATAATTGTAAATTTTGCTATTATAAATGATTATTCAAAGGGTGTGAAATACTATCTGTGGCGGAGCATGTGAAAACCGCCACAGAAGAAAGATATGTAATGAGAAATGACAAAGACTGCACAAGAATTAGTTAAGATATGAATAGGCAATATATTGTAATAGATTCAATTGTCTTCTGCACGGACTGAATGGGAGAGGAACCCATGACGTTGCATTAGGCTCTTACGTAGTCTTCATTTGCCGTAAGTCGATGATCGACGCCATTTGTAGCTGGGATTGTAAAACGTGTGTAAAGATTTTAATTGTGTCTGTTAAAATATATTTATCTAGTAAAATCTGTTTGTCACAATTACTGCAAAGTTCGCACCGGACATTACCCATTTTATTTAAGAAATTTCAGCATTTTATTGGATGTCGCTGGCGTTGCGGAGCTGCGCCGCGAGCGATCAGTCTGCAGCAGAGGCAGATTTAAATACACGATTGCAATAACGACTGCATCCTAAAAAGGGTAAAGGAAAATAATAAAAGGTTTCTTTTCACAGCATTCCAGACGCAGAATAAAAAGAGATAGTAGGTTTTATCTTGTGCACTCACAGGTGGATACAAGCTGCAGCTTTTGTAAATTTTCATTCAAAAGAGTGATAAATTCTGAACATATCGTAAAGTGTATTTAAAACTGGATAATTTTCATGAGAGCTTAGCAATATAAAAAAGAAAACATTTTCATATAGTACAGATAGTCTTATGCTTCAAAGCTAATCGGGGTATATCCAGTTTAACAAAAATCCACTGCAACGTGAAAATGGTTGCTAAATTCGATGGACAATAATATTTTCATTCTTGCACAAACAGATTTAGTACTTGAATAAAAGTAAAACTTGAATAATTTTTTTGGAGTATTCAAAGAAATTCATTTTTATTAATCTGCAACAGAATATTTCACACGTAAAGTAATAATCACAGATGAAAAATTTAATGCAACCTTCCATTTCTTACGTCGTCCGCCGCCGGTAGCTGAGTGGTCAGCGCGTGTCCTAAGGGCCCGGGTTCGATTCCCGGCTGCGTCGGAAATTTTCTCCGTTAAGGGACTGGGTGTTGTGTTGTCCTAATCGTCGTCATTTCATCCCCATCGACCCGAAAGTCGCCGCAGTGGCGTCAAATTGAAAGACTTGCACCGGGCGAACGGTATACCGCACGGGAGGCCATCGTCACACGCCATTATTATTATTATTTCTCATGTCCATACATGTATATTCTAAGATCAATCTCAGAGGTTTCCCAATCAAATTAAACGCAAAAAGCAAAGAAAGTTTAAAACCAGACGGTCAACTCCCGAATAATTAAAACAGACAGAATCGCATTAAACCTTCAACGAAAAACATCTGTGATGAGTGGGTCTCGACCTTGCGATGGGTGCCAAAAAAAAACTAATGGCGGTATTCTTCACCGAGGAGCTAAAAAAGATTTAGAGGCCCACATCAGAAGAAGCGGGAGAGACAAATATTTTCGGAAGAACGTCTTAGATTAAGATGGATTCAGAGGCGGAAGCATTAAGATAAGAGGTGTCAAGTGGTCTGAAGGAAGGAGAAACAGATACGGTAAAGAAGTGAAAGAATTTTGTAGGAGAAGAGCAAATGAGGGGGCATTGGAAATATCAAGAGGGCCGTTGTCCGTCAACGCCGAAGCCGAAATAAACACCTGAGATAGCGCCGGTAATGGCGAGTGAACGGCCGCGCCGCAGACACGAGAACTCGCCCGCAGCACTTGAAGCGTGCAGGGCCTCCAGTTCTTTCGCGGAGGAGTGGCCGGGCAGCGCGCCTAATACCCAAATAATTGCCTCCCTCTAATGAGAACCCGCTCTGGCGCGGCGCGATTTAGCAGGGAGCCGTTGCAAATGCGGGCAGGCGAGCAC
This sequence comes from Schistocerca serialis cubense, assembly GCF_023864345.2. Lineage (NCBI taxonomy): Eukaryota > Metazoa > Arthropoda > Insecta > Orthoptera > Acrididae > Schistocerca > Schistocerca serialis. Next base: position 114,912,344 of record NC_064647.1, read on the forward strand.
ACTGCTGCGGCAACAAGTGTTCGCTTCCAGTGTTCCAGGAACACCGACGCCAGCCAGTTTTACGTGTTTCCTTACAAACAGAGTGAGGTGTCAGGTCAGAGGGGGGTTCTGAACACAATTTCGACACAAAGCAGCTCAATAGGCTGTGGGGTGGAAGGGGTAGGCTAGCAATAGAACAGTGCACCACCATTGACTAGACACTCATTTATTGAACACATAAGTCAGGTATTACCCAAAAGGAACAATCAGTACAAATTAAAAAATAATATTCTTTTCCTTAAAGTCACTCAAACATTTAAACAGGCAAATAGCAATCATTTAACTGAAAGCCTTTTAAGAAAGCAAAACTAGAACATCTGAATGATGAGTTAAAATCATATTTAAATAGGCTCTGACCGAGCACATATTTTAAAACGAAATACTTCCTTTAAGGAACCAGCGATCAAAATTAATTACATAATCCTCAACAACCATATTACATCCAAGACATTTAAGATTAAATAGTAATATATAACATCAGAGAGTTGCAGTCCCAAGTTTTAAGCAGCACGTTTCAGATGGACTGCACTGCAACAGTACAATATAAGTCCCTCAGAGGATCTCCCCACACAGGAAGTTATTGCCGCAATCGACAAAATATGAACATCATTCCATGTACAGACCTAAAACAAACTAAAAGCTCTCTTAAGTTTGGTACAGTTCATTCCCTTTCAACATAACATACAAGTCTAGCCCTAGGACGGCACCGACACCCCGCAATTTAGCACGCGACAAACTACAGCGATGCACTCATCACGTATCCTTACAAAATCCAAGAACAGAGAGCCGGCTCCCCAATAGCGGAACATTTAACCACGACCAGCGTGCGGGTTTGCGGGATGCTGATCTCGCGCTTAACCTCAACACCAGTGCAAACACTAGTCAGCGTACAATCATGAACCACCATACACATTCCTTCAGTTACTGCATAGAAAGCCAATGTGATAGGCAAAAAGACCAGCATACGATAGAAGCTTAAGCAATTTCCTTCCTAGACAACCCTTATGAACAGTAGCGGTAATTTTTTTGTTTTTTAAACGTGAGCGCATCCAATGCCAATCATAAGGACTGTAGCACATAAGCAAGTAACTTCTGCTTAGATTGGCTACAAATCAGCGCGTGATTTAACACACCAGAGAACAGTCTTTACTACATAACCATCAATACAATAGCAAATTATTCACACATGTACTCCCCCACGATTTCGATTTGCAAAGCCATAGACAAAACGTGGAGAACGCATCACTTAGACCAACATAATGGTGCTCCCTCAGTTACCCCAAATAACTGACTCCCTTAGTTGCACAGCAAAGAACCAAACCTAATGAAACCACCACAGTTTTCGCCTCTAAATTATCACAGTACAAGTGAGACTCAATCACAAATGTAATTTTACATCACCAGTTCCCGTATAGTCAATACAAGCGCCTGATTTTCACCCGTTTATAACGCCAGGCAGCAACATCGTACGAGAAAGAGTGTAGACACAAACTCTTACCAATTATCTTCTACGAAAGCAGCCACCGCAACTCTCGGGAACCACTGGGACATCCAATGCAAGAGTCGTTACTCCTTCACACAAATTACAGGACGCCCGCTTCCTCCTGCTTGCTACGGCGCCTTCCGTTCAGAGCCAACTTGTATATCTCCATGTGATAGGTCCGGTCCCACACTCGCTGCGTCAACCCGACAGCCGTCTCCCACCACGTCCCGGAGCACACCCCCACAGGACGTCGCCTCGTTACTCCTCGCGTAGGCCCCAGAGGGCGCTGCTTACCGCTCTGACCGTGGCAGGAAAGATAAACCACCAGAGTGGCACTATCGATATGAGCCGCCACGGCTCACAGAGGATAGGCAAAAATGTGGAAACAACAGAAACACAATACATCACTACGTCTCATACGATGTAAGGAAACCTTTGGTACCAGCCGCTGTGTACGAGCGGTTCTAGGCGCTTCGTTCCGCGCGACTGCTACGGTCGCAGGTTCGAGTCCTGTCTCGGGCACGCATGTGTGTGATGCCATTAGCTTACTCAGGTTTAAGTAGTTCTAGGGTACTGATGACCTCAGATGTTAAGTCCCATAGTGCTCAGAGCCATTTGAGCCAAACTTTGGGTATTCAAAACAGCTTCAAGGCATCTAGGAATAGACAAGTGCAGGAAGTGTATGGTTTTCAAGCGATTCTTATACCATTCTCCTGCAAAATACCACACTACTGGATATTAAAATTGCTACACCACGAAGATGACGTGCTACAGATGCGAAATTTAACCGACAGGAAGAAGATGCTGTGATACGCAAATGATTAGCTTTTCAGAGCATGTACGCAAGGTTGGCGCCGGTGGCGACACCTTCAACGTGCTGGCTTGAGGAAAGTTTCCAACCGAGTTCTCATACACAAACAGCAGTTAACCGGCGTTGCCTGGTGAAACGTTGTTGTGATGCCTCGTGTAAGGAGGAGAAGTGCGTACCATCACGTTTCCGACTTTGAAAAAGGTCGGATTCCAGCCTATCGCGATTGCGGTTTATCGTATCGCGACATTGCTGCTCGCATTGGTCGAGATCCAATGACTGTTAGCAGAATATGGAATCGGTGGGTTCAGGGGGGTAATACGGAACGCCGTGCTGGACCCCAACGGCCTCGTATCACTTGCAGTCGAGATGACAGGCATCTTATCCGCATGACTGTAACGGATTGTGCAGCCACGTCTCGATCCCTGAGTCAACAGATGGGGCGTTTGCAAGACAACAACCATCTGCACGAACAGTTCGACAGCGTTTGCAGCAGCATGGACTATCAGCTCGGAGACCACGGCTGCGGTTACCCTTGACGCTGCATCACAGACAGGAGCGCCTGCGATGGTGTACTCAACGACGAACCTGGGTGCACGAATGGCAAAACCTCACTTTTTCGGATGAACCCAGGTTATATTTACAGCATCATGATGGTCGCATCCGTATTTGGCGACATCGCGGAGAACGCACTTTGGAATCGTGCATTCGTCATCGTCATACTGGCATATCACCTGGGGTGATGGTATATGTTGTGTCTAGACAAGACAGCCTAGACACAATGAGAGGAAGCCGAAAGGCACGCGCTAAAGCAGGATGGCGTGAGGTCTGAAACAGGATACGTAATGAATGCTATGAAGAAAAGCTTCTGGAACACTTAACTTTAATCCATCCTTTTGATGCATCTGGAGATTGGTGCGATACAAGTGAGACTCTTTAGATACATGCAATGTTACTAATGGCGCCTTGCTAGGTCGTAGCCATTGACTTAGCTGAAGGCTATTCTAACTATCTGCTCTGCAAATGAGCGAGGCTTCGTCAGTGTAGTCGCTAGCTACGTCGTCCGTACAACTGGGGCGAGTGCTAGTCCGTATCTCGAGACCTGCCTTGTGGTGGCGCTCGGTCTGCGATCCCTGACAGTGGCGACACGCGGGTCCGACATGTACTAATGGACCGCGGCCGATTTAAAACTACCACTTAGCAAGTGTGGTGTCTGGCGGTGACACCACAGTATAGGGTGCCATTGGTTACACGTCTCGGTCACCTCTTGTTCGCATTGACGCCGGAGGAAATTCGGATGATGATCAAGTATAGCAAACACACCTCACCTGGAACAGATAGAATCGGCAATACGGAATTGAAACACCTACCGAGAAAGCCTATTGTGCTCCTCACCCGGATAGTGAACTGGTGCGTCAGGACTGGATATTTCCCTGCGGCATGGAAGATTGCCAGAATAGTGCCAATACCAAAACCGGGCAAGGATCTCTCACACCCCGACAGCTACAGGCCCATAAGCTTACTGCCGACGCTTGGAAAGGTACTGGAACGTGTCCTACTGAAACGCATGCTGGACATCCTTGTGGCGCACAACATCACCCGACCGGAGCAGTTCGGCTTCCAGGCGAAGCAGTCGGCTGAATATATGAAGACAGTAACTGTTCTTGAAAGAACAGACACTGTTGATGACTGTGCAGCTTTTCCCTAGAATAAATGATGACTAACTGAGCCCTCAGCTGCCGACAGGTGTCGTCCATATACCTCGATGTGGACAGCTGAAAATGTGTGCCCCAGCCGGGACCCGAACCCGGGATCTCCTGTCTACTTTACATATGTAGAATTGTGGACAGTTGGGAATGTGAGTCTCACGGGAAGCGTGCAAGGTATAAGTCCCTGTAGTCGCGCTATTCATCTGTGTCCTCGGTGACTCAGATGGATAGAGCGTCCGAAATGTAAGCGGGAGATCCCGGGTTCGGGTCCCGGTCGGGGCACACATTTTCAGCTGTCCACATCGAGGTATATCAACAACACCTGTCGGCAGCTGAGGGTTTCAGCTATCGACTGAGTTACAACTACTACGCACCACGGAATCTATCCAAGACAATTTCAACAAGAAAAAACATACCATTGGAGTCTTTCTTGATATAGAGAAGGCTTACAATAAAGTATGGCGACGCAACGTACTACGACGTACTACTCCCCTACCAGACTGCCATTTAAAACTTCTCGACAATTTTCTTCAGGATCGCACATTATATGTTCGCATTGACGACAAGAATTCAACAACACGGCCTGTCCTTGAAGGACTTCCACAGGGATCGGTCATATCTCCACTGCTGTTTAATTTATACATTAACGACCTCCCTATGGTGCCACATGTTACTGCCAGTTTCTATGCCGACGACACAGCGGTCCTGACTGCAGGCACCAGAAGGGACGACCTCGTCACACGGATGCAGCGCCAACTAGGTTTAGTGCACCACTGGACCCACAGGAACAAAATAACGGTCAATGCAGAGAAAACCAAAGCTATTGTCTTCACACGTCGGAGACCCGTCGTCAATGAACGCCTACGGATGTCAGACCAGCCACTCCCCTGGGCAACAACTGTAAAATACCTTGGAGTGCATCTGGACGCCAAACCGCTGTATAGTCATCACATTATGGAGAAGAAGACGTCTGGCCTCAAAATGCTGGGAGCTTTCCCATTTCTGAAGAGCTCGTACCTCAGTCAACGCACGAAACTCCAGCTGTACCACGCCACAGTCGAACCATCTATTTTGTATGGATCGACCTCTTGGGGTACTACGTGTGCCACTAACTACAAGAATTTACAGGTTATACAAAGCAGATGCCTACGATGGATCACTGGAGCCCAATGGTGGATCAGGAATCATGATATGCATCGAGCCTTAAGCGAATCTTACATCTCAGACAAGGTTAAGGAGAAGGCACGAACCTTACTCCGAAAGCTGGACATGATACGAAACAGTACACCACAACTCACCACAGTAGGTACGGTAGAACCCTTACCTCAAATATAAAGTACCGAAGGCGATAGTATTTGACCCTCCGTAAATGTTATCCCTACGTAATTCTCCATAATTTAAGGATATAAAGTCCTTTAGCACTTCTACGACCATGTTTTCAAACACACATCAAAAGCAGCGAGTTAAAGAGCCCTTCTGTGTGCCCAAACCAAAACTGAAAGCAGAATAAATAAATAAAGCGAAAATTTTTACCCTTTCCATTCCCTACAGAAGTTGATCAGACTTCAGCACCACCACCACACACACAAATAAAAAGAAAAAAACAACAAACACTAATGTTGAGACCATTTGACTCTGGTTGGCAGAGTCACCCTCATCCTCATGAAACCAGACTCTGTGTCAACATCGGAAGCAGCATTAGGGAACGAACAATATAATGTGATCAGTCAAAATGACTACATAATGCTAGGCAATAATGCCACCATACAGAGTAGCAAAGGAGCCCACGCAGTACCACCACATGGCTTCCTAAATCAATAATGACCCACCACCTGTTTCATTACGGCAGTAAGCAGGCTGCATGGTAGGCTTGGCGTACCATGTGTTGTTGTGGTCTTCAGTCCTGAGACTGGTTTGATGCAGCTCTCCATGCTACTCTATCCTGTGCAAGATTCTTCATCTCCCAGTACCTACTGCAACCTACATCCTGAATCTGTTTAGTGTATTCATCTCTTGGTCTCCCTCTATGATTTTTGCCCTTCACGATGCCCTCCAATACTAAATTGGTGATCCCTTGATGCCCCACCAACCGATCCCTTCTTCTAGTCAAGTTGTGCCACAAATTTCTCTTCTCTCCAATTCTATTCAATTCCTCCTCATTAGTTATGTGATCTACCCATCTAATATTCAGCATTCTTCTGTAGCACCACATTTCGAAAGCTTCTATTCTCTTCTTGTCTAAACTGTTTATCGTCCACGTTTCACTTCCATACATGGCTACACTACACACAAATAATTTCAGAAAAGACTTCCTGACAAATCTATACTCGATCTTAACAAATTTCTCTTCTTCAGAAATGCTTTCCTTGCCATTGCCAGTTTATGTTTTATATCCTCTCTACTTCGCTCCATCGTCAGTTATTTTGCTCCCCAAATAGCAAAACCCATTTACTACTTTAAGCCTCTCATTTCCTAATCTAATTTCCGCAGCATCACCCGATTTAACTCGACTATATTCCATTATTTTGGTTTTGCTTTTGTTGATGTTCACCTTATATCCTCCTTTCAAGACACTGTCTATTTCATTCAGCTGCTCTTCCAGGTCCTTTCCTGTCTCTGACAGAATTACAATGTCATAGGCGAACCTCAAAGTTTTTATTTCTTCTCCATGGATTTTAATTCCAACTACCAATTTTTCTTTTGTTTCCTTTACTGCTTGCTCGATATACAGATTGAATAACATCGGGGATACGCTACAGCCCTGTCTTACTCCCTTCCCAACCACTGCTTCCCTTTAATACCCCTCGACTCTTATAACTGCCATCTGGTTTCTGTACAAATTGTAAATAGCCTGTAGCTCCCTGTATTTTACCCCTGCCAGAATTTGAAAGAGAGTGTTCCAGTCAACAATGCCAATCGGTTTCTTTGAGTCTACAAATGCTAGAAACGCGGGTTTGCCTTTCCTTAATCTACTTTCTAAGATAAGTCGTAGGGTCAGTATTGCCTCACGTGTTCCAACATTTGTACAGAATCGAAACTGATCTTCCCCGAGGTCGGCTTCTACCAGTTTTTCCATTCGTCTGTAAAAATTTCATGTTAGTATTTTGCAGCAGCGGGTTATTAAACTGATAGGTCGGTAGTTTTCACATGTGTCAACACCTGTTTTCTTTGCCAGGAGCTGCAAGCAGTGTGAAAGAAGACACTTCAGACCAAATGACGATCTTCCATTGCTCCACAGTCAAGGTTACTTGTGGCTTCGACACGTTTTGCTGTTAGAACATTTGCATCACTGATTAGTAGTCCTGGAATTCCATTTCAGCCTGCAACTACCTGCTTAGCGAGCTAACCTTCTTGTTTTGGTGCCCACAGTGATTGCGAGTGCGACAGTCTGCCCTGCATTGACTTTTGCAGCTGGCGTCCACTTATTATGCGTCACAATGCTCTTCAAAGACCGTCTGTCATGATCACTAAAGATACAGTCCGTCGGTGTTGTGACTTAAAAGGTGGTCGACGTAAAAGTCTTGTGGGTGTGGTACCGCATCATACTGTACAAAACTACTGCTGGAGAAAACCAACGTTTCGGCCACGATTGCAGCGGCCTTCTTCTGGGTCTACTGGGTCATCTCCAGCAGTAGTTCTATACAATATCGTGGAGTACCATACACAGAAACCTTTCACGTCGACTGACTCCGGCTGCAGAAGCCTACGCAATTATACACGTATCAAAAAAAGTTCCCAGAGGTCCTGAAGATAGACGTTGACTATGGATATTGTATCATAGACGGAGTCCCTGTGACTGTTCAGAAATGTCACTAAACCCACCCAAATATGTAAACAACCATGCATGAGCAGCGCCTATTAGACGGAGGGGGATCAAACAGCCGATCAGTTCCAGTCATTCCGCCAGGAAGGAGGTACACGGCTCGTGTTGTCTGTAGTTCAGCCATGCCTAGACGGTCAATACCGCGTTTCGATCACGTCCGCATTGTTACTTTGTGCCAGGAAGGGCTCTCAACAAGGGAAGTGTCCAGGCGTCTCGGAGTGAACCAAAACGATATTGTTCGGACATGGAGGAGATACAGAGAGACAGGAACTGTCGGTGACATGCCTCACTCAGGCCGCCCAAGGGCTACTACTTCGGTAGATGATGGCTACCTACGGATTATGGCTCAGAGGAACCCCGACAGCAACGCCACCATGTTGAATAATGCTTTTCGTGCAGCCACAGGACGTCCTTTTACGATTCAAACATTGCGCAATAGGCTGCATGATGCTCAACTTCACTCGCGACGTCCATGGCGAGGTCCATCTTCGCAACCACAACACCATGCAGCGCGGTACAGATGGGTCCTACAACACGGCGAATGGACCGCTCAAGATTAGCATCACGTTCTCTCCACCGATGAGGGTCGCATATGCCTTCAACCAGACAACCGTCGGAGACCTGTTTGCAGGCAACCCGCTTAAAGTGAACGCGTCCAGCGAGTGCAGCAAGGTGGAGGTTCCCTGCTGTTTTGGGGTGGCATTAAATGGGACCGACGTACGCCCCCTGTGGTCATGGAAGGCGCCGTAACGGCTGTACGATACGTGAATGCCATCCTCCGACCGATAGTGCAACCATATCAGCAGCATATTGACGAAGCACTCATTTTCATGGGCCACAATTCGAGCGCCCATCGTGCACGTCTTGTGAATGACTCCCTTCAGGTCAACGACATCGATCGAATAGAGTGGCCAGCGTGTTCTCCAGACATGAAGCCTATCAAACATGCCTGGGATAGGTTGAAAAGGGCTGTTTATGGACGACGTGGCCCACCAACCACTCTGAATCACCACTGACAAGTGGGGCAGTCTGGACCAACAGTGTCTTGATGGACTTGTGGATAGTATGCCACGACGAATACAGGCATGCATCAATACAAGAGACGTACTACTGGGGTATTAGAGATACAGATACCGGTATGTACAGAAATATGGACCATCACCGCTGTAGGTCTTGCTGTATGGTGGTTTTCATGAGCAATAAAAAGGGCGGAAATGATGTTTACCTTGATCTCTATTCCAATATTCTGTACAGGTTCCTGCACTCTCAGAACCGAGGTCATGCAAAACTTTTTTTGACGTGTATATTAACTTTTGCTGTAGGCAGTGAGCCGTGGTAAAAAACTTGCTGTTTGGAAGAGCGCGCCGCAGCGCGTGGTGTGAAGCAGTCACCTTCCGTTTCTGGCGATGGCGCCGCTGTGGCAATCGCGGCTTCGGTGTCTCCCTCTGGTGGGAAAGGGGAAAGGTTGCCTGTTCACGTGCATTTAAGGAGCGCTATGAGCTCACCAGTCAGTCAGTCTGGGTCAGTCTCTCGTCCCCAGCTTGCTAGTATGTCTCTCATCCGCATTGTTAGGCAGTTAGTGTCTGTCTGTCAGTCGGAGTGCTAGTATGTCTGCCGTTCGGATAAACCTTTAAAGCCGGCAAAATGAGAGTCTTTCCACTCCGCCACTCAGCGAGTGGTCGCCCGGTCGGGGTTGAGTTCTTGCATCTGAGTCTGCGCGTTAGGCCGCCAGTCTCCTCGAGTTGCTCAGGCAATGGTCATTGGCGTTTGGATCGATCGGTTGGTCTGTCGCGCACTGAAACACAAGATGACTTGCCCGTCTTGAGCGTCGGCGCATGTGAGGTCGCCACGTGAGTCCAGTAGGCCGCGGCGTATAGCGAGGGGTAGTGACTTCGGGGTTGACACGAGAGCAACAGGAGTCAACCCACGACATCGGTCCGGCCGGTGCGAGCTGCGACGCCGTGAGACGGGAGATCGGCGCGCCTTCCTGCATCCTTTGAAGCAGCTGGCAGCGGACGGTTCGGGAGAGCGATTTGGGCGTGCTGCGCCAGGTCTTCTCGAGAAATCGCAGTTTATTAGAAGTTAAGTGATTGGTGATATGTTGTTTGATTTACTCTTGTTTTCTTGGTGAGCTCACCAGTCGTTTTGCTTTCGGGTCGTCCCACCATTCTCCTCCGTTTGCCCACCAGCGGGAAGGTGGTTGTTTATAAATTGGGTGGTCCGTTTTTCCCTTGTGGAGTAGGGGCGGGTTATAGCAACCTGCGATTCGGGTTGTTCGTTAATCTCCCTATCAATCTACCGTACGTTAGTAGCTGCCTCTATCATGTTTGTCAGATTTGATGAGTTAACGAATTTATTGCCTGGAGTGTAACGGCCTAATACCTGAAGTATGTTTTGATCTTTGGAAACTTTGATATTATTGCCTATGATCTTGAGAGGCGGTATCTGTGTAGTGTAGAGCATCTTAACTATTGTTTGGCCAACCTTGTAGAATTTTATATAACATTGCATTTCATGGGCTTTTATTTAAATCATTTTAGTATATAAACTTGCCACCCTTTCACCCTAAGGCTTTTCTTAGAAGTTAAAATCAAGTTGCACCTTCGGTGGCAAGGTTAATTTTTTAATTGTTCATTTTTTGTATCATTTCTATACCTCCACGGCCGGGGTGGCCGAGCAGTTCTAGGCGCTGCAGTCTGAAACCGCGTGACCACTATGGTCGCAGGTTCGAATCCTGCATCGGGCATGGATGTGTGTGATGTCCTTAGGTTAGTTAGGTTTAAGTAGTTCTAAGTTCTAGGGGACTGATGACTTTAGAAGTTAAGTCCCATAGTGCTCAGAGCCATTTGAACCATTTCCATTTGAACCATCCCTCCTACGGGGGGTGCATAATTTGTGTGCTTGTGTAAATTGTTTAAAGTTATCTGGTGTGTTGCAGATTTGCACCAGTGTAGTCTTTCAGAGGCTGTTGTGAGCGGCCGTAACTACAATCATGTCAAAAGGGAGCGGCAAGGTTCTCTGCCCGAAAGCTCATACAGTGAAAACTTGCTTCTTTCTGCCTCTGAATAAATTGTAACTTTGATATTTAGAGGGTGCTTTCTGATTATAATTTTAAGGCTCTATTAAAGAGAATAAAATTCCCATTTGTTAAAAGGAATTTGGTTATTATTTCATCAGTTACTCCCTGGCAATTAGTTCCATGCTTACATACTGTGATTAAATGTGTTAATGTTCTTCATGAATTACTAGCAAATAAAATTAATTCTTAAGAATATTCTCTAAAAATAAATCACGGTTCAAAAAGCAAGGCGAAAATAATGGAAAGTAGCCGAATTAAATCAGGTGATTTTGAAGGAATTAGATTAGGAAATGAGACACTTAAAGTAGTAGATGAGATTTGTTATTAGGAGAACAAAATAACTGATGAATGTAGAAGTAGAGAGGATATAAAACGTAGACTGGCAGTAGCAAGGAAAGCGTTTCTGAAGAAGACAAATTTGTTAACATCGAGTATAGATTTAAGTGGTAGGAAGTCTTTTCTGGAAGTATTTGTATGGAGTGTAGCCATGTACTCGTATGAAAGTGAAGTGAATGGACGGTAAATAGTTTAGACAAGAAGAGAATAGAATCTTTCGAAATGTGGTGCTACAGAAGAATGCTGAAGATTAGATGAGTAGATCACATAACTAATGAGGAGGTACTGAACAGAATTGGTGAGAAGAGGAATTTGTGGCACAACTTAGCTAGAAGAGGGGGTCGGTTGGTAGGACATGTTCTGAGGCAGCAAGGGATCACAAATTTAATATTGGAGAGCAGCGTGGAGGGAGACCAAGGGATGAAGAAACAAAGTAAATTCAGAAGTTTGTAGGTTGGAATAGTTACTCGAATATAATGAAGCTTGCACAGGATAGAGTAGCTGCATCAAAGTAGTCTCTCAACTTGGTTCAAATGGCTCTGAGCACTATGGGACTTAACAGCTATGGTCATCAGTCTCCTAGAACTTAGAACTACTTAAACCTAACTAACCTAAGGTCATCACACAACACCCAGTCATCACGAAAATCCCTGACCCCGCCGGGAATCGAACCTGGTAACCCGGGCGCGAGAAGCGAGAACGCTACCGGACGACCACGAGCTGCGGACAGTCTCTGAACTGAACACCACCTAACCTGCAAGTGTCTAATGAAGACTTGTCTGAATTCGCTTTGAAAATATATTTTTCTGGTATGCTGGCTATGTATTGTGTTTGTATGTTGAGATGCATTTCGTGGTAGGGCAGTGGCACCATAGCAGCACAGGTGTAGGGTCCATTTCAGATGTGCGCCGGCGAGCAGGGCTATGCGGCGAACGTGTTGACTCCCACTGGCCGGGTATCAGGATGGCTACTCACACCACTCCGCTCCGCTGGGTACTTTTGGTGTTTTTGACGAATGCCGGACATTTGCCACGTGGGACATTTGCCACACTTGCCCCTTTGCCAGGTAGCTTGAGTAGCGATCCCTCAGGTAAGGAACGCCCATCCCCACACTACCTCTGTCCGCTTTCAGACCGCCGTCTCCACATTTTACTCGATACAGCCAGTACGTAAGGGACCTTCTTCTTCGATATCTTGGCGACATACAGAGCTTCTTTTCCGAAATCGAAATATTTGTATCTTTTGGGGCCGGCCGCGGTGGTCTAGTGGTTCAGGCGCTCAGTCCGGAACCGCGCGACTGCTGCGGTCGCAGGTTCGAATCCTGCCTCGGGCATGGATGTGTGTGATGTCCTTAGGCTAGTTAGGTTTAAGTAGTTCTAAGTTGTAGGAGACTGGTGACCTCACATGTTAAGTCCCATAGTGCTCAGTGTGGTGTCACCGCCAGACACCACACTTGCTAGGTGGTAGCCTTTAAATCGGCCGCGGTCCGTTAGTATACGTCGGACCCGCGTGTCGCCACTGTCAGTGATTGCAGACCGAGCGCCGCCACACGGCAGGTCAGGAGAGACTTCTTAGCACTCGCCCCAGTTGTACAGCCGACTTTGCTAGCGATGGTTCACTGACAAAATACGCTCTCATTTGCCGAGACGATAGTTAGCATAGCCTTCAGCTACGTCATTTGCTACGACCTAGCAAGGCTCCATTACCAGTTTATATTGAGACCTCACGCGAATCTACGTGAACTTAAAAGCGTGCATTTCAGCCTCCTCTAGCAACACGGTGTTGGCACTTCTGCCAACACTTCACTCAGAACCATTTGAACCATTTTTTTGTATCTTTTGGGAAACGAAAGCAATATCGAAAATTATGTCAGCATGTAATTAGTTCTGCTAAGTATAAATATAGATCCCTCTGTCTGCACGGTAGCTTCCTTCCACGCTTACTGATTGCGATAGAAACACTCCATCGGCAGGGGAGCAACAAGAAAAGAACGATGTAAAGAGAACGCGAATGTACGATAATCATTTCTTTTTTATCATTTCATTTGTGCCTACTTTAATTACTACAACTGCAGGCCCAATAGACAATAAGGAAAGAAGAAATGGAAATGTGAACGTCTGAAAAGAAGAACGACATACTCGATATTAATTTATTCTCTAAAATCCGATATGCCTTGCGGCGAAACATTAGTTAATGAAGTGTAACGGGGCAATGTTCAAAACATGACTGAAAATACGTTCACTAAATAGAGATAAGAACATCTATGATTGACGTGTCATCTAAAGTCGACGTGCAATTTTAAAATTTTAGAAATAAGGAAATGAAGTAATACGGAATGCTATGCTTGTAACGTACGTTGTTGTTCTACATTGTTTAGCTCTGGGATTTACAGGGTCACAGAGAAAGCATCCTAGGTTTTGGAGGGAAAAGCCGTGATTGTAATGATCTCCACTACAACAGAAACAAGAAGCACGACTTAAGGAAAAGTAATGTAATGTGTGTTGCAGCTCACAACTGACATTGAAGCAGATAGTTCCTGTGACTCAGTACGGGCAGAGGTTATATTCGACAACCGGAATAAATTAATAACTGGCTCCTTTTACCGACCCTCGGTCTCACATCAAACAGTTGCTGGGCAGTCCAAAGAAAATTTGAGTCTCATCACAAATAGGTACGCTACTCATAAAATCATAGTTGGCAGTGACTTGAATCTACCTTCCGTATGTTGTGCATGGGGGCTTAATTAAATATAAGATTGAAAATATTTTTTTAAATTTTTCGTATAGCTGTCTGTCCGATTACTCAAGTCTCGTAAACGGTTGGCCCTGACTAGAATTATTACGCAATCTGACTGCAACAAACAATGAAGGAAACTTTTCGTAAACACAGTTAATTAATTAAGTCCCCAGCAACTATAAAACCTACAAAACCAATAAGCACAAGAGTAACTGTTCTGTATGTGGGAGTGTGACTCAACGTACACATCTGGCACGGTTCTTCTCCAACAAGACAAGAATTTTTAAATACCAATTATACTGACGTGATAAAAGAAAATTAGAAAAACTATAATTACGCAAGAAAACCAGAATTCACTCTAATACAAGAACACAAGCCAGATGCTTTGTTGACTGAACCTGTAATGACGCATTATTTCAGACACACAAATAATAAAAGAACATTGTGGTTTTTACCTTCATATATATTGACGAAATGCACTCTGATCATTACAATAACATCTGCTATCTCTCCCATCAAATAACTGGATAAAACATGGAACAAACACTCCTTACTACAACATCTCGACAAGCCTTGCCCACTAGCACATCTCAACACGAACTGTCTTCTACGAGCTCTGCCCACGCACTGCCTACTACGAGTTCTTAACAGGCACTGTCTTCTACGAGCTCTCTCCAAGCACTGACTTCTACGAGTTCTTAACAGGCACTCAGAACTACGAGCTCTCGACAACCACTGTGGAGGCGGCTTAATAATACTCTTTGGCGCAATCTCTGGCGCAGTGGCTCAGTGTAGCCACCTTTCAGTTGTCAAAAATACATTTTCAGATCCTATTGTAGATAGAAAACAACTTGTTCTAAATGCTTTTTTGAAAATTATTTTGAACAATTAGTTCATGAGGCCATCCAGATTGTAATGGTTACGAAAATACGCTTCACCTCTTAGCCACAAATAATCCTGAGCATCACGACGGATACAGGGATTAGTGAACACACAGTCGAGCGAGGCTCAATTCCGTGACAAAGAAATTCACCAAAACTAAACGCGGAATATATCTATTTATAAAAGCAGCTAAAAATTCGGTTGACGTCTTTCTAAGAGACAGTCTCCAATCCTTCCAAATTTTTGTAAGTGAAGACCATATGTGGCTTAAGTTCAAAGAAATAGCACTAGAGAGATTCATACCAAATAAATTAATAAGAGCCGGAACTGATCTCTGATGGTACACAAAACACGACAGGAAGCTGCTGCAGGAGCACCGAAAAAGGCAAGTATAATTTAGACGAACGCAAAATCCCCAAGATAGGCGAAGTTTTACTGAGGCTCGAAATTTGGTGCTGATTTCAATGCGAGATGCATTTAATACTTTCCACAACGACAGTCTCTCTAGAAATGTGGCGGAAAATCCAAAGAGATTCTGGTCCTATGTTAAATAAACCAGTGGAAAGGCTCAGTAAGTACCTTTACTGTGCGACAGCGATGAGGAGGAGGGGGGGGGGGGGGGGGAGACAAGGGACCCAACCCTTCGGAGCAGGTAAAATCGTATCAAATGTCCGACGTGGCAAATGTCCGCACACCATTTGTAACGCCACGAGAGCAGCCGTACCTGCGGTTAGTTGTTTCCATGTGGACCTAGCTGGTGACACTTCAGCCGCACACGAAAGCTCCTGCAAGTTTAACTTTCAGATCTGCCCTCCTTTCTCTTCGTCGTAAGTGTAGCACGTATTGGACACTCCCACAAAAAAGACAACTTATGAGCTTTGATCCAGGTGAGCGTCCGTACCCCGTCGTTGTTTACGAATCCGGGTAGTTCCGCAATGACAGTGACGTCAGGAGGAACTGGCCTAGAAATGATGTGACGGGAAGATTTTTTATAATAGGCCCATATGCTGGCGCTGGGGTGACAAGGAGAATGGTAATGGCTTGCGGTGGCTAGAAGGTGTAAGTCAACTACCCTGGCCAGCAAGATCTCCGGATCTGTCCCCCATTGAGCATGTTTCGGACTGGATGAAGCGTCGTCTCACGCGGTCTGCACGTCCAGCACGAACGCTGGTCGAACTGAGGCGCCAGGTGGAAATGGCATGGCAAGCCGTTCCACAGGACTACATCCAGCATCTCTACGATCGTCTCCGTGGGAGAATAGCAGCCTGCATTGCTGCGAAAGGTGGATATACACTGTACTAGTGCCGACATTGTGCATGCTCTGTTGCCTGTGTCTATGTGCCTGTGGTTCTGTCAGTGTGATCATGTGATGTATCTGACCCCAGGAATGTGTCAATAAAGTTTCCCCTTCCTGGGACAATGAATTCACGGTGTTCTTATTTCAATTTCCAGGAGTGTAGAATGAAACAGCATTTTACATAAGATAACTTTTATCGAAAGATTTGTACAATGGTTTCCTCACTGGATTGTTCTGGCTGGGAGAACGGCAGCTGTGTCGTTTGCGCAGCTTTCTGCTTGCGTGAGCGGCGGCGTCTGATTACGCGTGGTGGTGTGTATCTCGTGTCGCTGTTTTGCCCAGTTGACTGGAGATGTGCATCGTGAGGTGGCCCGTTTAATTATTGAGAACGAAGTCGTGAATCGGATGGTGATACCTTGGATGTGGCGTCCCAGTGTTTCTCTTCTGAATGAGGCCGCGTATGTTGTGCGTCGTCCACCAGTTTCGTTAGGTATTAAAGTTGGTGATAATGTGTGTGTGTGGGGGGGGGGGGGGGGGGAGGAGAGCAACAGAGAGTGGGTTTTCGAGACTCAAAATGTCTACAGCTGGTGGTCTAGCAGTTAACGTTGCTAGCTCTGGAGCACGGGGTCCCGGGCACGCCCGGCTAGCCACGCGCTCTAACGCGCTGCTTCCCGAGCGGGAAGGCGTGCCGGTCCCCGGCACAAATCCGCCCGGCGCGTTAGTGTCGAGGTCCGGTGTGCCGGCCAGCCTGTGGATGGTTTTTAAGGCGGTTTTCCATCGGCCTCGGCGAATGCGGGCTGGTTCCCCTTATTCCACCTCAGTTAAGCTATATCGGCGATTGCTGCGCAAACAATTTCTCCACGTACGCGTATACCATTATTACTCTGCCACGCAAACATTTGGGCTGCACTCGTATGGTATGAGACGGACCCTGGGGCCGGGGGTCGGGGGACCAGGGGGCTGAGAAGCGTATGCGTCGTTTTTAGGTCACTATTAACACACAATACACGCACAGGGTCACGGGTTCGATTTTCTCCGCCCGCGGACTAGGTGTTTGTGTTGTAGTCATCATTTCACCATCATTCGTGAAGTTGGCAAGGCTGAACTGTGTAAGGATTGGAAATTTGTATGGGTGGCCCCACAAACCAAACATCATCATCGAGTATCAACCTATGTGACATAAATGACCGTATTTTATGGCTGAATTGAATTATATGCTTAAAATTATTACACCGCCAACGACTGTAGACCTTAACATGTCTCAGATATTAGTACTCGAAAGTCTAATCCTTCCTGAGAAACCGAGCGAGGTGGCGCAGTGGTTAGACACTGGACTCGCATTCGGAAGGACGACGGTTCAATCCCGCGTCCGGCCATCCTGATTTAGGTTTTCCGTGATTTCCCTAAATCAATCCAGGCAAATGCCGGGATGGTTCCTGTGAAAGGGCACGGCCGACTTCTTTCCCCATCCTTCCCTAATCCGATGAGACCGATGACCACGCTGTCTGGACTCCTTCCCCAAACCAACCAACCTTCCTGAGAACAAGTGTTCTCCACTGTCGGACAGGCAGAGAGGTAGACGGACGACAAAGTGATGCTATAGGGCTACACTTTTCACAGACTTAGAACCCTAAAAAAGCAAGCAAGTCTCCGCGTTCTGGCCAAGATGTGGCAAATGCGACCGATCGCCGTGTCACCCATATACAGGGTGTTACAAAAAGGTACGGCCAAACTTTCAGGAAACATTCCTCACACACAAATAAAGAAAAAATGTTATGTGGACATGTGTCCGGAAACGTTTAATTTCCATGTTAGAGTTCATTTTAGTTTCGTCCACCTACGCTCAATGGAGCACGTTATCATGATTTCATACGGGATACTGTACCTGTGCTGCTAGAACATGTGCCGTTACAAGTGCGACACAACATGTGGTTCATGCGCGATGGAGCTCCTGCACATTTCAGTCGAAGTGTTCGTACGTTTCTCAACAACAGATTCGGTGACCGATGGATTGGTAGAGGCGGACCAATTCCATGGCCTCCACGCTCTCCTGACCTCGACCCTCTTGACTTTCATTTATGGGGGCAGTTGAAAGCTCTTGTCTACGCAACCCCGATACCAAATGTAGAGACTCTTCGTGCTCGTATTGTGGACGGCTGTGATACAATACGCCATTCTCCATGGCTACATCAGCGCATCAGGGATTCCATGCGACGGAGGGTGGATGCATGTATCCTCGCTAACGGAGGACATTTTGAACATTTCCTGTAACAAAGTGTTTGAAGTCACGCTGGTGTGTTCTCCTGCTGTGTGTTTCCATCCCATGATTAATGTGATTTGAAGAGAAGTAATAAAATGAGCTCTAACATGGAAAGTAAGCGTTTCCGGACACATGTCCTCATAACATATTTTCTTTCTTTGTGTGTGAAGAATGTTTCCTGAAAGTTTGGCCGTACCTTTTTGTAACACCCTATATATATAGGGTTAGTCACTAACTATTGCCACCAAGAATAACTCCGAAAGTATGATAGTAGCTCAAAAGTTTATGGGACAAAACTTGCATGGGACAATGGGGGCCATAATATGATGTTGGTTTTTGTTGCTAGGTGGGGTGGCGTCAGAGATATGAAAGTCAACTTCGATTTTTTAATTGGAATGCTATTGTCTGGTACTTATTTTCTAATAGCGGCTGTCGAGACGAATCCTATGATGTGTAACAGTAAGGTGTTTGAAGATCAACGAAGGTCACAAAGGTGGCATGAAGGTCTATTTACAGAAGGTGTTCGAAGTGGTGACCATTGGCACCAGGGCAGTGCTGCAATCATTTTATCATGGACTGAGTGGTATTCCTTATTACATCTATACTTAGCCTCCAATACGAGGGTGAGTCAAATGAAAACCTTAAATATTTTTTAAAATATTATTTACTGTGCAGAAGTGGTACAAAGCTGTATCACTTTTCAACATAATCTGCCCCACGCTCAATGCAAGTCCTCCAGCGCTTACAAAGTGCATAAATTCCTTTACAAAAAAATTCTTTTGGTAGTCCGCGCAACCACTCATGAACAGCGTGGCGTACCTCTTCATCAAAACGGAACTTCTTCCCTCCCATTGCGTCTTTGAGTGGTCCAAACATACGGAAATCACTTGGTGACGAGGAATGGCGCCATTCCTTGCTCGCCCTCTTCGTTTCCGGTTGGTGGAAGTAAACCTAGGTTTCGTCCCCAGTAACGATTCTTGCAAGGAAGCCATCACCTTCTCGTTCAAAGCGCCGAAGAAGTTCTTCACAAGCATCAACACGTCGTTCTCTCATTTCAGAAGTCAGCTGCCGTGGCACCCATCTTGCAGACACTTTGTGAAACTGGAGCACATCATGCACAATGTAGTGTGCTGACCCATGACTAATCTGTAAACATGCTGCAGTGTCATTCAGTGTCACTCGTCGGTTTCCCTTCACTATGGCTTCAACTGCTGCAATATTCTGTGGTGTCACAACTCGTTGTGCCTGACCTGGACGAGGAGCATCTTCTACTGAAGTCACACCATTTGCCAACATCCTACTCCATTCGTAGACTTGCTGCTGTGACAAACATGCATCAAAGTACTGAACCTTCATTCGTCGATGAATTTCAATAGGTTTCACACCTTCACGACGCAAAAACCGAATAACAGAACGCTGTTCTTCCCTGGTGCAAGTCGCAAGTGGGGCGGCCATCTTTATACTGACACTGCGAAGGTATGCGTGCATCTGCACTATGTTGCCACCTACAGGCCATTCTGCATGCTGTTTGTAGCACGCTCACCAACTTTCAGGATAACGGCGCAAACTTTCAATTTGTTATTGCAAATTTAAAGTCTTCATTTGATTCACCCTCGAATATATATGTATGTATGTATGTGTGTGTGTGTGTGTGTGTGTGTGTGTGTGTGTATGTGTGTGTGTGTGTTCATGAAAGGTGGCTGATACAGATGCCTTTCGTTACTGCTGGGAAAAAGAATCAGACTTCGGGCGGGACCTGTTATTGTCAAATGATATCAGTGTCTAGAGAGTTATTTTTTTTCTTTTTTTGTTCACCCTGACACAGAGTCAGGAGGGAACCACAACATTGGTGGTCCACCACAAAAATTATTATGATTTTAACAGTGCAAATATTAGCAAACACAACGAAATTTTCAGAACCATAATGAGTACAAAATTTGTACGAGACATGAAATATGGTCCACAGGAGATTTGTTTTATAAAGTAAAAAAATGGAATGGACCTGATACGTCAATACAAAACAGATATTTATGAAGATTCTTACTAACAAAATTCACGTTGTTACGTAAGATAAAAAACAAATAATCTGATTGTGTACAGAAGGTTGGATACTAGATCACGTATCAGTATGTTGTGTGTCTGTTTAAACTAATATGTGTCACTGTAAAAGGCGGGTTAACAGCCGTAGTAAATCATGCTTCAACCTCACTATAACATAGCAGACAAATAAGAAAGAAACGATATTTAGAAAAGGATAAATTTTACCTTAATAGATAAGTTCAACATGGTATTAGTTAACATCAGTTACGAAAGTGTTAAGTATCAATATGTACGTGTTATCATGTGCCACTGAAGAAAAACCTGTTGTCACAGCAGTGAAATATGCTTCTCCAACAATGATTGGTGTTAACGAAGATTAAGTTATGGAAATTTCACATAAAATTACCATTAAATGCGTGTGCACAAAAAAGAGTCGTCGTCGTTAGTTAGACGAGATTACGAAAAAACACAAGAAAACAGATAATTACACAAATCATTGGAGTCACCAATTTAACCTGTGAAGAAAAACATTACAAAATCAATACAATTTCTACAGTCATTCTGAGGCATAATTCTGTTACGGTTTTACATCACAGCACCTTTCACATTTGTATCGCAGAAATTTAGGGGCGCGGGATGAAAGAGTCATCAACTTTGACATATCTTCTTATCACAAAAACTGGGAACAGAAAAAGATACGAAAACGTAGCTGTCATCCCGTCTACCTTATTAGTCCTGCAGAAAGTCACGCTCAGGCCACACCACATCGAAAGCATTCTTGCGCCAGCGACAACTAATGTCTTTCAGTTGTCTGTAGCATTACTTGACATTACTTCACTGATTACTGATGATGAAAGTCTTCCGTCTTGTAATTTACAGTGGGCCACCCACTATCTTCACTGGGAAGAGTTAACTCAGAGGTTCTACACAACCTAAAGAAAGGTGAATAATATTTAGTCAGTGTGTGTGTGTGTGTGTGTGTGTGTGTGTGTGTGTGTGTGTGTGTGTTTGTGTGTGTGTGTGTGTGTGTGTGTGTGTGTGTGTGTGTGGAGATCTGGGGTGGGGGTGATGGAGTGAATGACGAAGGAATTCGTGGTGGATCGCAAATGCTACCCAAAACTCCTTCAAAGCTAAGAAAGCTGTCCACAGTGAAGGTAGACCCTTGCTACAAAACATACTTCTCTTGCATTGCTCCTCTCCATTGAGGCACTTGCATGACTTGCACATTGCAACTCCATTTAAAATAAAACCTGTTCAGATGTGTGCTCCACTCCGTACTTTTGAACTGGCAGAAATTAGAAGACTGCAGGCTGTTAATGCTTTGTGTCTGACCACAGCCAGTAACAGTGATAATAACATAGCGTGTAGGCTTTCACGGCCGGCGTCTTCAGTAGTTAAAACTTCCGGGCTAAGAGGCCGTCGTCCAATAGTAGAAATACTTCTCCCTGACGTTTCGTTGCCAGCTGCGGGCAACATCATCTGAGGTGAGTCTACGACTGACTGCTAGGCCGAGGAGGTCCTGTTTATATAGAGCACGTAGAGGGCGCCACCACTCGTCACGTGTTGTCAACAGTAAAACTATCTCTGGCTGGCGTCATTACTCTCGATCGAAGGTAATCGATTGTCACATCTTTGGTACAGAGTCTATCGCCATATCTTATCTAGCTTCAAGCCTTCTTCTTTCCTGTTAAAATTATTGTGGTGTTTAAAAATCTCTACAGCCTCTCTATACATACGTGCATAATAATGCGATGTCTTAGCTAGCACGCTCGTCTCACTAAATTTAATTTCATGGTCACCTGTTTCAAAAACGTGTTCCGCTACAGCCGATTTGTCCGTGTGTCCCAGTCGACAGTTCCTTTTATGTTCAGTTAGGCGAGTGTTGATACTTCTTTTCGTGGTTCCAATGTAAACCTTCCCACAAGTACAGGGAATCTTATAGACACCAGGAGTAGCTAAAGGGTGTCGTGCATCTTTCGCCGATCTTAAGTATTCACTAATTTTCTTGGTGGGTCTGAAGATTGTATCAACTCTGAACTTGGCCAGCACTTTCCCGATACGGTCCGTAATATTGTGGATGAATGGAAGAAAAACTTTCCCCACCGATGGTTGTTGTTGTTGCACGTTTTCGGACATTTTTCTTCTGGGATGGAGTGCTCCACGAAAAGAAGTATCAACACTCGCCTAACTGAACATAAAAGGAACTGTCGACTGAGACACACGGACAAATCGGCTGTAGCGGAACACGTTTTTGAAACAGGTGACCATGAAATTAAATTTAGTGAGACGAGCGTGCTAGCTAAGACATCGCATTATTATGCACGTATGTATAGAGAGGCTGTAGAGATTTTTAAACACCACAATAATTTTAACAGGAAAGAAGAAGGCTTGAAGCTAGATAAGATATGGCGATCGACTCTGTACCAAAGATGTGACAATCGATTACCTTCGATCGAGAGTAATGACGCCAGCCAGAGATAGTTTTACTGTTGACAACACGTGACGAGTGGTGGCGCCCTCTACGTGCTCTATATAAACAGGACCTCCTCGGCCTAGCAGTCAGTCGTAGACTCACCTCAGATGATGTTGCCCGCAGCTGGCAACGAAACGTCAGGGAGAAGTATTTCTACTATTGGACGACGGCCTCTTAGCCCGGAAGTTTTAATTACAGTGATAATAACAATAATCATACTGTGTACAGCACTGTACTACCCCTTATGTAGTTACTGCTGGGTTTTGCAGTCATTTAATTCATTTATCTGATTCGAAGCGAGTAATGAAGCAATTTCTGGAACAGAACGGACACCACACATTCATACAATTTCTGCACTACGACAGGTACTATTTACAACTTGCAGAAGACACTTTCTTTATATATTTAGAATTTGCTACGTATATGTCTCATTCTTATCATCAGCGATGTATGGATCAAAGCCCATCATATGTGTGTAGTGGGTGGAGTATGTGAGAAACCTGTAACTTCTGCCTCATTAATGCTTCTTATTGAGCAAAAGTTGTTATTGGTAACTTATATAAACAGTATTAGAGCCTTACAAAATTGTGATAATAGTAGTGATATTCCGAAAATAATTTAGTGTCTTGACTGAAACAGAATGGAATCGTTTACTTTTTACCCCTCAGAAAATTTCATTTTACCCCTCAGTGGGTAATTACCCCCCAGGTTGGAAACCACTGACCTAGAATCATGAAATTTGGCAAGAAGCAATGTTTCCGAGTACATGGAAAGAGAAAATTCATTTGCAATTACATCACACGAAAAAAATATTTCTTTTGTCATTTTTTATCCCTCCTCGAACTTGAAACTAAAAAATTCTCGTAAGTCCGGGAATGACTGGGGAAGATATATTGCCAGTATCAGCGTCGATAACGAGCAGAAATTGTCAAAATTCTCGTTTCCCGGAAAGGACAAACTGTCCGTATACATAATTTTGTACGAAACCCTTAGTGCGCGAGCTCTACTCTGGCCAATGTTTTGGAGCAAATTTGGTGTTCGTAGCTTTTAATGCAGAGCCAATGAGAATTTCATTCTAATTTCGATAAACTACTGATAATTCCCGAATTGTTGCTCAGAAGGGCGTGAGTACGACCCCGCAATCAAAGTGATAGGTCATCCAGGATCGCAATGTTAATAACCGGAAAATAACGCAAAGTCAATAAGCGGAAAATAACCGCAGCAGTGGTTCCGCGAGTAATTGCCCGCTGCGGCGGAGCAGTCCGTGCTAATGGCCAATTAGGACTCGCATTCCCACACAGAGATCTGCGGGAGGATTGCTGTACAGCAGCTATCAGTTTATATTGAGACATGCACTATGTGATCAAAAATATCCGGACACCTAGCTGAAAATGAGTTTAAATTTCGTGGCGCCCTGCATCGGTAATGCAGGAATTCAATATGGTGTTGCCCCAGCCTCAGCCTTGATGACAGGTTTCACTTTCGCAGGCATACGTTCAATCAGGTGCTGGAAGGTGTCTTGGGGAATGGCAGACCATTCTTCGCGGAATGCTGCACTGACGAGAGGTATCGATGTTGCTTGGTGACGCCTGGCAAGAAGTCGGCGTTCGAAAACATCCCAAAGGTGTTCTATAGGATTTATGTTAGGACAATGTGCAGGCCAGTCCATCACAGGGATGTTATTGTCGTGTAACCACTCCGCCGCAGGACGTGCATTACGAACATGTGCTCGATTATTTTGAAAGATGCAATCGCCATCCCCGAATTGTTCAACAGTTGGAAGCCAGAAGGCCTATGCTGTGATAGTGCCACGCAAAACAACAAAGGGTGCGAGCCCCTCCATGAGAAACACGACCACACCATAACACCACAGCCTCCGAATTTTACTGTTGGCACTACACACGCTGGCAGATGACGTTCACCGGGCATTCGCCGTACCCACACCCTGCCATCGGATCGACACATTGTGTACCATGATCCGTCACTCCACACAACGTTTTTCCACTGTTCAGTAGTCCATTGTTTACGTTCCTTACACCCAGCGAGGAGTCGTTTGGCATTTACCGGCATGATGTGTGGTCTATGAGCAGCCGCTCGACCGTGAAATCCAAGTTTTCTCACCTCCCACCTAACTGTTATAGTACTTGCAGTGGATCATGATGTAGTTTCGAATTCGTGTGTGATGCTCTGGATGGATGTCAGACCTTCACACATTACGGCCCTCTTCAACTGTCGGCGGTCTCTGTCAGTCAACAGACAAGCTGGGCCTGCACTCATTTGTGCTGTACGTGTCCCTTCACGTTTCCACTTCACTAACACATCCGAAACAGAGGGCGTAGGGTTGTTTAGGAGTGTGGAAATGTCGCCTACAGACGTATGACACAAGTGATACCCAGTCATCAGACCACGTTTGGAGATCGCTAGCCGGCCTGAGTGGCCGAGGGGTTCTAGGCGCTACAGTCTGCAACCGCGCGACTGGTACGGTCGCAGGTTCGAATCCTGCCTCGGGTATGGTTGTGTGTGATGTCCTTAGGTTAGTTAGGTTTAAGTAGTTCTAAGTTCTAGGGGGCTGATGACTTCAGAAGTTAAGTCCCATAGTGGTCAGAGCCATTTGAACCTTTTTGAGATCGCTAGTTCCGTGCAGCGCCCCATTCTGCTCTCTAATGACTACTGAGGTCGCTGATATGGAGTACCTGGTAGTAGGTGGCAGCACAGTGCACCTAATATGAAAAACGTATGTTTTGGGGCTGATTCTTTTTATCACATAGTGTACAGGGAACTGTGTTATGTTACATCGCTATGAAACAGAGGGTGGTTACAACCAAACTTTTGCTACTTGAAAGGATCCCCATGAAAAACGATTGATCGTAGGATTATGGATCTTTGTTTCGGATGCTGTTCCTGGAGCGTTGTATCGGGTAGAGACTTAGAGTAATATTCGCAGGTGGGAACTGGACCTGAAAACTTTAACTTTATTGTGCTGGACTTTAATTCGGAAGAGTTGTATGAGATCGTCCCTTTACATAATTTTGAGTTAGACGTGTTCAAGTATGGCTCTCTGAACATTTTAGTAAGTAGTGTGTTCTGTGGTATAAAAATCACATGTCAGCAAAATAGCATTTTGGACGTTTGTGAGTGTTGGTGTTTGAAACATCAACTAGAGGATGGAAGAGTTTTGATAAATTTTTCATGACGGATAGTTCGAAGTAAGAGCTCATGTATTCTATAAAACAAATAGCTGAGTACCTTGGCGCTGCCTGGGTATTTATTTGCAAAGACACGAGGAAGTGAAATGAGGAATAAACTATGGAAAGAAACACATTTTAATTTCCACATGAGAGGGTTAAAATGGTTCAAATGGCTCAGAGCACTATGGAACATCTGAGGTCTTCAGTCCCCTAGAACTTAGAACTACCTAAACCTAACTAACCTAAGGACATCACACACATCCATGCCCGAGGCAGCATTCGAACCTGCGACCGTAGCGGTCGCGCGGTTCCAGACTGTAGCGCCTAGAACCGCTCAGTCACCCTGGCCGGCTGAGAAACTTACTTATGTTAATTACGTACCGTGTTTACGTTCCAAGTTACAAAAGTTGCTCAGCGTGACGACCGTTCGCATCCGGGACAGCCTGGAATCTCACTACAGACACCATTTCGCAAATGTTCCTATCACTTTTCGAACAGTGGGCCATGAACGTTTAGCTGTCGTCACAGGTCGTGTTCCGCTTGAAGATCACATATCGCGTCCAGCATGGCTACAGTAACTCTTTCAACAAATCGAGGTGGAATTGTCCGTCGGGCTCCAGGAGTAGCAATTCCCAAATCCTCAGTGAATTTGGACTTCCGAAACGTGTTCTTCAATCTCGGTGCGGGAAGAGGACCTTTTCGTGTTGCTTTAACGCGTCGATACTGGTTGTTCATGGAGGTTTGTTCCATTTTTGCAGCTAAAACGTAGTTTGTATTTTTGCCATAAACGTTTCGCTTCTTTTATTTATCAAGCATCTTCAGTGGTCTGTAATACACGCCTCTTTTTATACTCATGATAAATGAATTGTGTAGAACTTACGGATGTGTTGTTATCCCCACATTTTCTCTTGTTTTTCAGATTAGAAACAACTTTGTAGCACAAGTTCTGTGAGGTTAAACCATCGTTTGGAGTTACTTACGATTTCAGTCTCACTAAACTTGTGCCACAAAAGCTGTTTCCAACCTGAAAAGCAAGAGTAAATGTAACATAATAATATATTTGTAACTACTATACAATACATTTATTATACAGGGTGTTACAAAAAGGTACGGCCAAACTTTCAGAAAACATTCCTCAAACACAAAGAAAGAAAATATGTTATGAGGACATGTGTCCGGAAACGCTTACTTTCCATGTTAGAACTCATTTTATTACTTCTCTTCAAATCACATTAATCATGGAATGGAAACACACAGAAACAGAACGTACCAGCGGCACTTCAAACACTTTGTTACAGGAAATGTTCAAAATGTCCTCCGTTAGCGAGGATACATGCATCCACCCTCAGTCGCATGGAATCCCTGATGCGCTGATGCAGCCCTGGAGAATGGCGTATTGTATCACAGCCGTCCACAATACGAGCACGAAGAGTCTCTACATTTGGTACCGGGGTTGCGTAGACAACAGCTTTCAAATGCCCCCATAAATGAAAGTCAAGAGGGCTGATGTCAGGAGAGCGTGGAGGCCATGGAATTGGTCCGCCTCTACCAATCCATCGGTCACCGAATCTGTTGTTGAGAAGCGTACGAACACTTCGACTGAAATGTGCAGGAGCTCCATCGCGCATGAACCACATGTTGTGTCGTACTTGTAAAGGCACATGTTCTTCCCGTATGAAATCATGATAACGTGTTCCATTGAGCGTAGGTGGAAGAACATGGGGCCCAATCGAGACATCACCAACAATGCCTGCCCAAACGTTCACAGAAAATCGGTGATGGTGACGTGAATGCACAATTGCGTGCGGATTCTTGTCAGCCCACACATGTTGATTGTGAAAATTTACAATTTGATGACGTTGGAATGAAGCCTCATACGTAAAGAGAACATTTGCACTGAAATGTGATCGCCGTAAGCTTATTGACACCAGTGCTTACTAATTTGAGTTATATATTACAGCACTGAAGATGGTCACTAAGTGACCGAAAATCGATTTTGCGATAATAAACAAAAATATACGAGCAATGCTGTCTCTTCTTCCAAGAAATGAGGATTGACACATTGTTGGATGAACCATTCGCAGAAGTGTACCCGTGGAGGCCAATCAACTGCTGATAGTGCCTGCACACGCTGTACATGGTACGGAAACAACTGGTTCTCCCGTAGCACTTTCCATACAGTGACGTGGTCAACGTTACCTTGTACAGCTGTTACTTCTCTGACGCTGACATTAGGGTTATCGTCAACTGCACGAAGAATTGCCTCGTCCACTGCAGGTGTCCTCGTCGTTCTAGGTCTTCCCCAGTCGCGAGTCATAGGCTGGAATGTTCCGTGCTCCCTAAGACGCCGATCAATTGCTTCGAACGTCTTCCTGTCGGGACACCTTGGTTCTGGAAATCTGTCTCGATACAAACGTACCGCGCCACGGCTATTGCCCCGTGCTAATCCATACATCAAATGGGCATCTGCCAACTCCGCATTTGTAAACATTGCATTGACTTCAAAACCACGTTCGTGATGAACACTAACCTGTTGATGCTACGTACTGATGTGCTTGATGCTAGTACTGTAGAGCAATGAGTCGCATGTCAACACAAGCACCGAAGTCAACATTAGCTTCCTTCAATTGGGCCAACTGGCGGTGAATCGAGGAAGTAAAGTACATACTGACGAAACTAAAATGAGCTCTAACATGGACATTAAGCGTTTCCGGACACATGTCCACATAACATCTTTTCTTTATTTGTGTGTGAGGAATGTTTCCTGAACGTTTGGCCGTACCTTTTTGTAACACCATGTTTAGCGCCCTTTCCGAATGATTTATCACTGAAGTTGGCCAATCAGGTGGTCGCGCGCTCAAATTCAAGTTTCAGCTAACCAAACAAACCACTTGCTGCGCTACACGTCCCCTGTCAGACTGCTTGAACGTGAGTCCTCGAAGCCCCGATTGGCCAACGTCAATGCTAAATACCTCTCAAGCGGCGCAACGCATCGATTTTGTCCCAACATTTATGTCTCAATACAACCTGCCCTGCAATATTCCTACAAGCGTTTCAGACATTACATGACCTCCCTGTGCACGTATTAAAAGAAACGAGTATTAAGGACTGCAGAAGATCCTTCATAAACAGAAGAAGCGAAACGCATATGGCAAAAAACGAACTGCCTTTCATTTAACTAGCAACTACGGAACATGCCTCCATGAATTTTGAAGCAACTAAAGAACAACGGAAAACGGAAATAGTGACGTTATTGCTGTTGTTTTGATAAAACAGATTTACGAATAAATCTCTGTTCAACTTGTTCAGACCCATGTTGACTGTCTGCAGGTCTAATTCTAACATTCTGCGTAGTGTCTGTTTGTTCTAAGTCGTGTCTCCCTACCACTTTCGCGCAACGACGCTCTGAGCGCGTTTTTTAGGGAACTGACTAGTTTGAACCTGGGACCTGTTGCTGGTAAGGAGACGCCAGACCACACATGACATGTAGAGTTCAGAAGAGTTCAGTGAGACTAGCGATGATATAATCAAATACTTAATGATTTCAGCGTCAGCTCCACTGCACTCCCTGTAAAAGAATCTTAATACTAACTAAAATTAGTGGAAGGGGTTCAAGGCTTTCCTACTTTTAGTTAGCTGGTAAAATAACGTCGAAAAAGCAGTTAAGTTTACCATTGGAAATTTTATTCTACTCACAAAACATTGTTTATAAATTGCACTATTGATAAAAGGAAATGTTTTAATACAGGATGATAAAAACCAACTGCGTTCAACAAAAATGTGAACGAATATTCCCTGAGTGGGTTTCCAAGTTCTACAATGGATCGAAGGATGACCTATGCCATATCACATCTATAATCTAGGGTTAAATTAAGTTTCATAAAACAGAAAACTATCAAAATGGTCTACAGTGACCCCCAATTATTTTTAATTACTTATTTAACTTGTCGTAAATTGCAGTGTCTGATGTGGCTTCTTAACAATTATATAACAGAAAAATCATCGCGTTTCAGATTTTTACTTCAAGTAGCATATGTGAATACCATGAAGTTTCATTGACGATTGACACGAGTATTACGTAAAAATGGGTTGTAACAGATGAGACTTCTGCAGTTCTGAGTGAAGCCTTATGCGCTCTTATGCGGCATCGCGTGCGTTCATTACCTTGTCGGTGGTTAGGCAGCATCAGGGGGCAGCAGGCGGCGCAGCTCCACACACCTCGCCGTCTTGGTAGCAACTCTCACGAACTTCTGCTTACTACTGTTTACCGAAGTTGGTTTAAGAAAAAGGTATCTGGCTGTGTTTTCAACTGACCAATCACCATCTCAATGTTAACCTTAAGCTCTGCCTACAAAAATTCTGTCTATCCAATGAGAAACGTTATACTTTTCATGGTGGGGCAATGTTTTTAGTGTTTGCTGCGTAACAAAGACGTGTATAGTCTCATGCTAGAACTTGCAGCTGGTGTGGCCCTTTTTGTGTTATCGTAAGATCTATACTGTTCTTCTGGAGGGCTCTATCTTTTAACATGGGCTGGGGGTGGTCTTGGCGGTCTGCTGGCGACGTGGGTGTCCGTCCCTTATCGTAGGGCCTCCTAGCCTACACGATTCTGCTCTCGGCTTCTGTTCTCGTTTCTCCCCTCGGAACTGCGTCTGTTTCACGGTGGGAAGGTATGACATGCATTTAGGCGTTCTTGTGTTAGTCTGTGGTATTCCATTTGCTCACTCGTTGATCGTATTACTTTGGTTAATTTAATGTCAGGATTTATTCGGAGCTATGTGACATACTGCCGGATTTGCTATCATGTCAGGGTTTTCATGGAAGGTGTTTGATTTGCCTGACACCTTACATAATGCACACCGATGCTTGTGTTTGAACACTGCCTCGCCATACCAGTACCGTTGCCTAACTCTTCTAACAGAGCAAATCCCGCAGCGCACAGTCTGAGCGTCATTCCCACAGTGTTAGCTCAACACTGGCTCAAGTAGGGTAACCACGCATTACAGAAGGTAAGCGAACTGAGACATCCAGAAAATATTTCATCTGCATTTGGATGGGCATCATCTGCTCCGTGTGTGGTTGAGCTGCGTATCTTAAGGTGCATGACATATTTTCTGGGACAGTCTCACTTTGCCCATACCGAATACCAAGTATGACGGATAATTATTGAAGAGACTTTTTCTGTCTTTTCATCTACATATCCGTAGTAGTTGAGCTGCCCCTACCGCTGTAGCTTTATGCAACCTGCTATGCTATGACTGGCCTTCGTAAACCATACATGAGATTTTCAGTTTCTCGCTTGCTACACACGAACTGTTCGTCCTATAGAAAAAAATGAGCGAAACTTATTTGTAGGAAATTTAATGTAGTTTTCGATAGAGACCGTAGTTTCCAAATCATTCAAGAAAAACGAAAAAAAGTGACCGAGAAATGCAGCCCCACCACCACGCTCCATTGCCACCTGTCAGGATTTCGGCTACGTTGTTCATGGCAGTCCGACCTACCACAGTACAAATATTTGTGACTGACCATATTGTTTCCCAGATTCCACCTTTTTTGGTCTTCACTGAGTGGCCTTGTTATGACACCGGCTTAGTCGAGCACTTACAAGTTGCAAATCTGACGTTTGTGTAAATTTTGTACAACAATTTTGTGAATTTACAGCGTAAAATAAACAATTTATTGTTACTTCCTGGAAGATGAAAACTGTGTGCCGGACTGAGACTCGAACTCGGGATCTTTGCGTTTCGCGGGCAAGTGCTCTGTCATCTCAGTTACCCAAGCACGACTCACAACTCGTCCAGCTTCACTTCTGGTCCCGGTTGCCTACGGTGGACTGTAGGCCGAGCGGTGACTTCTCCAGTTGTCAGGATGCTAGGAAATGACTGTGGATGCGTCAGAAACGCCAAAGAAACATTATTAATTAATAACACCTTTATTCTTGCCGAGTGCAATGTGGCTTGGTGATATCAACGACCTTTCCGAGTCCTCGCTGACTCGTTGCGATGACACCAGCTCCGGGCCACACCAGTCTTGCTAGCGCAGCGCCGCGTGCTGTGACGTAGTGGAGGAATGTCCTTACTTCGTACTTCGGCCGAGCGTGGCTGGTGGCGCCAGGCTGGCCGGCCGGCTCGGCCGCGGACACAAGCTGCTGCACGTTGGAGGCTTCGGGTTGGAGTCCTGGTGCTGTCGGCACGAGAGGCGTCCTCGCAGTGCGGAGTGTACTCTATCCCACCCCGTCTTCGTCCCTGCTCCTCCTGGTGGCTCGTCCGCGGTGGACAGGCGGAATGGGCTGCAGTTCCCTAGCGTCGTCGGCTCACCCGGTTGTGACTGCGGATGCACAGGGCCTAGGCCCCGCAAGATCTCGACGACGACTTACTGATGTGGTCAGCATTTGCGGCGAGCGAGTCTGCCGCGATGTCTGCTAATCCTGGGTTGATGATTGACAGCGTCAGCAGAGAGGACCAGAGCTTGTTCTGTCCCCTCACGTCTGCAGCTGGATGGGCCGCCCTTACTGCAACATCTCCTTAATAAAGATTAACATGTCGATCACCGAGCTGAGCGCTACGCAGCGTCCCAGTAAACATCTAACTGCAAGTCTAACTGCGAGTGCCTTGTTGCTATCAAAGCTGGCGTATTTAAAGGAAGCACGAGCGACGTCCTGACGTCATGCTCGTTGGTAATGAAGGCATTCGTTCCACTTATACTGCCGATTTATCTGTCGTACTCGCCCCTTAGGTGTTCTTGCGACAGAGTTACGTGTTGTTACGGCAGACTTGTGAAATGCAGTACAGCTGACGCTATACCTATGTCTTACACTCTACAAAAGTCTCCGTCTAACACAAACCCGCGTGCTAAGCAATTCTCTCTCACCTACTGTAACCAGGCCATTGCCTCTGCCTGACGACACATTCCGATATATGTACAATCCTCATACCTCTTGGCTAACCTACTGCCTCTAGGTCTCGGCATATGCAACGAAACTTTGACAATATTCCAAGTTTCCAACTCTTTACTATTCTGCAACACTACACTTCTGCCAATACCTCGTCTCCTGCTTTCCAAACTTCACAGAAGCTCTTCTGAAGCTGTGGGGACGGGTAGTGAGTCGTGCTTGGCTAGCACAGATGGTAGAGCACTTGCCCGCCAAAGGCAAAGGTGCCGATTTCGAGTCTCGGTCCGGCACACAGTTATAATCTGCCAGGAAGTTTCATATCAGCGCGCACTCTGCAGAGTGAAAATCTCATTCTGGAATGATATTGTTGTATTCGTCAGTCCTTCTGACTACGAAAATACTATGCTCGGAAGGATTAAGTTTGAATCGGAAGCATTGCACCTGGAAAGTGAAATACTTCTGAAAAATTGCGCAATATTGTCAGTCGAGTTGAAGATCCCGAGTGCCTGCGGTTCTCGCTATGACGCATAAAAGTGGAAGATTTTAATGACAGTCGCACCAGAGTTAAAACACGAGTTGAACACCTATGTATGTGAGCAAATTTAAAACTTTGAAGCTCAGAATTATATTTCGTACCCGGGAGAAGTGAAACATGGAAGATAAATAGTTTAGACAAGAAGAGAATAGAAGCTTTCGAAATGTGGTGCTATAGAAGAATGCTGAAGATTAGATGGGTAGATCACATAACTAATGAGGAGGTAGTGAATATAATTGGTGAAAAGAGGAGTTTGTAAATCTAGACATAATTGTCTCAATGGGAATTCCGCGATCGTTCATTAATAAAATATGGTGTTTCAGTCTTCGATCGCTATACTTAAGCGATCGAAGACTGAAACGCCATATTTTATTAGAGGAGTTTGTGGCACAACTTGACTAGAAGAAGGGATCGGTTGGTAGGACATGTTCTGAGGCATCAAGGGATCACCAAGTTAGTACAGGACGGCAGCGTGGAGGGTGAAAATCGTAGAGGGAGACCAAGAGATGAATACGCTAAGCAGATTCAGAAGGATGTAGGCTGCAGTAGGTAGTAGGAGATGAAGAAGCTTGCACAGGATAGAGTAGCATGGAGAGCTGCATCAAACCAGTCTCAGGACTGAAGACCACAACAACAACAACCCGGGAGAATTGTTACATAATGAATAAGCGATCGTACAGTAAAGTCACACAAGCGCGTTATAAATGAATGCCTGCAGTTGCAGTGTGAATGCCGTCTGAACCAGTAAGAACGTGTTGTTTGAATTTAAAATGGAATAAAATTATTGTATCGTACAAAAGTGTTTACTTATTGAAGCCTCTTGATAATTAATCGAATATCCTAGAAAGAAGAGCAACATATATCGGTTTGGGAGATTAAACAGGGCATGCATCGAAGGCACACGGTCAGAATTCAGTTATTGGTGCAAGTATCTTCAGAGTATGTTCGCACGTTGACGATGGGTACTTATTAGAAACGATATCTAATTTTTTAAACAGCGAGACTACAGCAGATATTAATTAACTATATTCACTAGTACAGACAATACAGTAGAAGGGCGGCTTAGAAACATAATTAGCTTTAGCTTAGAATGTGGTGTCACCGCCAGACACCACACTTGCTAGGTGGTAGCCTTTAAATCGGCCACGGTCCGTTAGTATACGTCGGTCTGCAATCACTATCAGTGATTGCAGACCGAGCGCCGCCACACGGCAGGTCTGGTCTAGAGAGACTCCCTAGCACTCGCCCCAGTTGTACAGCCGACTTTGCTAGCGATAGTTCACTGACTACATACGTTCTCATTTGCAGAGACGACAGTTTAGCATAGCCTTCAGCTACGTCATTTGCTTCGACCTAGCAAGGCGCCGTATTCAGTTACTATTGATATTGATATTGTGAATCATGTACTGTCAAGAGCGACGTTCATCATTAATGGATTAAAGTTAAGTATCAAACTAATTACGTCCGCTTTCTGAATTCTCATTCCTTGTCATGTTCCAGACCTTACGTCAGTACAGTTCTTCCCTCCTCACGCCAGACTGCGTGAGCTAAAACGCGTGCATTTCGGCCTCTACTCGTAACACGGTGTTGGCTCTTCAGCCAACACAACATAGAAAAGTCGTTTTTTGTTGATTGCCCTAATGGAAACGTTCAAATTAGTAGTTTTAACGAAATAGCCAACTATGCTGGTGGCGTAACAGCCCAATCACAACAGACACCAAAGATAGTCGAATATCGGGAATGGCTCGTGTAGTCGGATTGCACGTAGCGATCGAGACTTTTTTTTAGCTTAAGTCGTAGGAAAGTGAAATCAGAGAGAAATTTTGAGTTCAATAGGTCTCAAACTCCTCCCTGAACGGATTCCTGACCCAAACCGCTGCAGACTGGCAAGCTTAGCATGTGCAAAAGGATACACACATCGCTGAATGTAAACAGTAGAGTTGTGCGCTGTTTCATACCTTAACGGGGAGGTTAGGGTCCGCTCAAAATATGGTGAGCGGTAGGTGCGCAGTGGGCGGGGCATGTGTAGGGGCAGAGGTAGTGGTGCGAGCTACGGGCGGGCCTTGTACGTAAAACGCCGAGCGCTGCGCCCGCCAGAAGTGCCGTTCTGAACTGAAGCTCACATTTTTTTGTAAATTTTAATTGGGGCCACTCCACGCCCACATGTGCACGGTGGCCATTCAAAAAGATCTGTTGCCTCTGATTTGGTTAGTATGTAAAAATAATTCCGCTGAAAATGCAGCATTTTCTGGAGGCGGAGGTAACCATAGTGACTGAGGTCTGGTTGAGTGGATCATGTCAAGTTTAAGGTTGGAAATTTGCTCAGCTGTAACGTCATATGGAACTAGGCGGGGCTTAGAGCTAAATGTTCATTCCTATTTTGTCGAAAATTGACATTTTGAGTACCGTGGGTGTAATATTATAAAGTTTACAACTGAAACACCAACCAGCCACAAATGTGTTTTGAAAAGGTTTATTTGAACCAAACCATGACTGGTTTCGGATTCCATACAAATTTATCTTCAGAAGGTTGTTAAAGGCTTCTTCGTTTTCTATCTGGAGCCTAGTTTGGTGTTCGCTATTGGTTTGTTGTACTAGGCTAGACAAAAATATTTGGTGAAATTCACTAGAGATTTACTTCTTGTGACCTCTAGCAAAATATATATGAAAGGGTTTTAAAGTTTTTAAAACATGAAACGTGATGAGAACTTAAGTTCTCGCGCTGAGTTTCTGTTACGAATTTTAAAATCAACACATCTGTGGACATGCACTAACCTGAGTGCTGTTCAGTTAATTGGAAAGCACTTTACACCACACCACTCTCTGTTTAATGGCAGCACACGCGATAAGCATTAACAAATCGTGGCTCAGGTCCACGTGAGTAATGCAAACAATGTTTTCAAAGCTGTTACAGTCCTAAGGACCTTACGTTGCCGATGCTGTGACTGTGCGTGGGGGTAACAAAATATTGTTCTTACTTACACAGTCTTTGGTTCTGTTTACATATAAACTTTGTATCTGTAAGCCTGGTCATTCAGTGTATTAGAAGTAACTGTAAAAAAACTGTACTTCTTTTTCTATCTTACCCCTAGTGAGATAAGCCTCTACATCCTTACATTTATCCTCTAGCCATGCCTGCTTAGCCATTTTGCACTTCCTGTCGATCTCATTTTTGAGACGTTTGTATTCCTTTCGGCCAGCTTCATTTACTGCATTTTTATATTTTCTCCTTTCATCAATTAAATTCAATATTTCTTCTGTCACCCAAGGATTTCTATTAGCCCTCGTCTTTTTACCTACTTGATCCTCTGCTGCCTTCACTACTTCATCCCTCAAAGCTACCCATTCTTCTACTGTATTTCTTTCCCCCATTCTTGTCAATTGCTCCCTTATGCTTTCCCTGAAACTCTGTACAACTTCTGGTTTAGTCAGTTTATCCAGGCCCCATCTCCTTAAATTCCCACCTTTTTGCAGTTTCTTCAGTTTTAATCTACAGTTGATAATTCATAGATTGTGGTCAGAGTCCACATCTGCCCCTGGAAATGTCTTACAAGTTAAAACCTGGTTCCTAAATCTCTGTCTGACCATTATGTAATCTATCTGAAACCTGTCAGTATCTCCAGGCTTCTTCTATGTATACAATAACTTTAAAACACTTTCATAGATGATTCGATAGAGGACAAAAGAAGTAAATCACTAGTAGAGAACAAAAAATTGTCTATCCTAGTGCAGCAAACGAATAACGAATACAAAACAAGGCCGAAGCAAGATGATAACGAAGCATGTGACAATTGTCTGAAGAAAAATTTGTAAGAACTCCGAAACCGATCGTGGTTTGATTGAAGTAAACCTTTTAAAACCACACTTGTGGCTAATAAATGTAGCTCCATCCTATGTCTGGAGTGCGGGACTTCGGCTGGTCGATTTTCAATAATACAATACCAATAGCCGTTATTTTGTTTTTTTTATTAGGCAACCAGTTTCGAGATTACATTATGCCGTCTTCAGTCTTGCATGCATCGAGTAACCTTCGTGATACAAACCAATACAGCACTGTCAACTGGTCTCGTTTCACTGCTGCATTCTTTTGTACCACGA
Source organism: Schistocerca serialis cubense (assembly GCF_023864345.2). Taxonomy (NCBI): domain Eukaryota; kingdom Metazoa; phylum Arthropoda; class Insecta; order Orthoptera; family Acrididae; genus Schistocerca; species Schistocerca serialis. Next base: position 114,950,025 of record NC_064647.1, read on the forward strand.
GGTTTACTCGATATACGCAGGACTGAAGATGGCATAATGTAATGTCGAAACTGGTTGCCTTATAAATAAAACCAAAATAACGGCTATTGGTACTGACCTCGGACCTCCGCGGATGGGAGAGAGCGTCGTAGATTGCGCGGACTTTATTTCTTTTTTTGTTTCTCTTTTCTTTACCTAGCATTTATGTTATTTTTTCTCTGTCGCCGATGTATGTTCCGCATAATTTCATATGTAAGATGGCAAGAACTATGCCGATTACATGAAGTAGGATCACGTAGGCGAAGATTCCACGACGGTTTCACGGGTCGTGTACTGGGGAATTCTTCTCGCACTTCGCATTACGCCTCGGTCAGTCGATAGGCATTAATTTTGATTTTTCGCACTCCACGTAAACGCAATTTATTACCGCTGCCTAATAGGAGAGTTATTTAATGTGATGATTGAAGGTCGGGAGTTAAATAAATTCGTGCTAATAGACTGCATCTGTTTTCAATCAAGTAGCTGAAATCCCAAGTCACTTCCTTAATTAATTTTATGTTCAACATTTGCATCTGGTCCAGAATGAGAATTTCACTCTGCAGCGGAGTGTGCGCTGATATGAAACTTCCTGGCAGATTAAAACTGTGTGCCCGACCGAGACTCGAACTCGGGACCTTTGCCTTTCGCGGGCATGTGCTCTACCATCTGAGCTACCGAAGCATGACTCACGCCCGGTCCTCACAGCTTTACTTCTGCCAGTATCTCGTCTCGTACCTTCCAAACTTTACAGAAGCTCTCCTGCGAACCTTGCAGAACTAGCACTCCTGAAAGAAAGGATATTGCGGAGACATGTCTTAGCCACAGCCTGGGGAATTTTCCAGAATGAGATTTTCACTCTGCAGCGGAGTGTGCGCTGATATGAAACTTCCTGGCAGATTAAAACTGTGTGCCCGACGAGACTCGAACTCGGGACCTTTGCCTTTCGCGGGCAAGTGCTCTACCAACTGAGTTACCGAAGCACGACTCACGCCCTGTCCTAAGCCACGTCTTAGGCTGCTAACCCTCTGAACGAACACGTTGAGCTACCGTGCCGGCTAAACCATCTGAGCACGACTCACGCCCGGTCCTCACAGCTGTACTTCTGCCAGTATCTCGTCTCCTACCTTCCAAACTTCATATCAGCGCACACTCCGCTACAGAGTGAAAATCTCATTCTGGAAACATCCCCCAGGCTGTGGCTAAGCCATGTATCCGCAGTATCCTTTCTTTCAGGAGTGCTAGTTCTGCAAGGGTCGCAGCAGAGCTTCTGTAAAGTTTGGAAGGTAGGAGACGAGATACTGGCAGAAGTAAAGCTGTGAGGACCGGGCGTGAGTCGTGCTTCGGTAGCTCAGATGGTAGAGCACTTGCCCGCGAAAGGCAAAGGTCCCGAGTTCGAGTCTCGGTCGAGCACACAGTTTTAATCTGCCAGGAAGTTTCATTTGCATCTGGTGTTCAATAGCTGAATATAACATCAATGTGCATCCCTTTTTAATGAAAAGTGATCTTTTCTGAATCAATTAATGTCAACACTGCCACCGCAGTTCAATCAGGAGTCACAGGGCCTTATTACCATCTTTGCGCTATCCGATATTGGGGCAGTTTTGCACTCTCTGTTGATCTGTTAGTCAATTAGTTGGGGTGAACACATAAGTGACGGGTGGGGTGTTACACATAATAGTAGTGAATATTACAAAAACAAAATGCAAATAAATAAACAAGACCAACTCCTTCCGCTTCTGTTGATTCCTGTGTCTCCCACTTCCCTATGCCCCACAGGCTCGGTAGTGGTGAGGGGTCAATGTGGCCAGGCCTTGGGTTTCGACCCCTACCCACTTTGCCCCCTGAGCCCCCACCGGTCCACTATCCTTAAAACAAAAAAAAACAAAAACAAAAAAAAATCCCATGCAGCGGGCCCGAGTTTGATTCCCGGCTGAGTTGGAGATTTTCTCCTCTCGAGGACTGAGTGTTGTGTTGTCCTCATCATTTCATCCTCAGCACCAGCACGCGAGCCGCCCAGTGTGGCGACGACTGCAGTAAGACCCGCACTCGGCGGCCGAACTTCTCCAGATGGTGCCTCTCGCCCAGCAATGCCATACGATCATTTCATTTCATTTACCATCATTGAAGCACAAAATAGCATCACAGACGTCAAGTTTGAGGGTTGTAATGTGAACAAGTACAGTTTTCTGTAGCCTCGTCCGAATGACTGAATCCAAACATTTACTTAAATTTTTAGTTTTCCCATGGAGGCATTTCTTCAGACAAGGATCACCAACTATAGGTTTAACTTGATTCATTACTGCTGCAGTTACAGAATATTTGTGGTCACATGTTGCACTTCTCCTGTACTTGCACCAAGCGTCAAGATCATTAGGGCAAAGAGTGTGCTGAGAATTTTCATTTCTGGAAATGTTTGGGTAAAGATAGGCCATACAGTTTTTTTCATGTTACCTAAATTCCCAACATTTCTTCTTAATACCAAGCTATAATAATTCTGTAATCTATCTGCTCTAACATTTGTCAAGCGACCTTTGCCACATGTCTTCTTACAATCTTCCAGTATTATTTTTAGTTTTCTTTTAATAATCTTCTCAGTCTGGACCCCATTCGCTTCCGGACATGCCCAATGCATTCTAATGTACAAAAAGAAGCAGGAAATAACGTACAAGGAATGAAAAAAAAAACAATCTTTGGATGGTACAAAAAGAAGGGGGTGGCATTTAAGTGCCAGATCGGTCAGACCGTCACGAAGACCATTACAACTCTCGAGAAAAATTGTCGTATTTATATGAAAGAAAAACTATTGTTTACAGGAAATAGCGGAGATTTGAGATACGCAAAAATCTAAAATCAATTTTGTGAGCCCATTCGTCTTCCGTCTCTCCTTAAAAAGAGAAGTAAATAACTCGTGTATGTTAAGCAAGGGGATGCTAGGGAAGCCTCCCTTCGTTATTGAAGCATTTCTGGTACCTGCTTAGGAAACTGCTCTTTCACTCTGCAGTTCCCTCTGACAAACGCCAACAACTTCTTGACGATTGCTCCTTTTAGTTCATCTAAAATGTGTAGATTTGATCTGTACGCTTTCTCTTGCCGCCTCCCCACCCCTCGAAAGAGATAAAAATCTCTGGTGTCCAAATTGAGGAAACGAGGAGACCTTATGTTGTTAGTAATAACTCTGTCTTGAATAAACACGTCACGAATTTTTTGTAATGAGAAGTTGACTGTATGTGCCGTTGCAAAATTCTGCTAAAAGACTGCGAAAGCACGTTCTCTCTCAATTAAATGGAAAAAAAGGGCGCAAGTTGTTTTCCACGTACCTCTCACTGTTAATCCTTTCCTGAAAAAAAATGTGGTGTCATCATTCGCTCATCTCAAATAGCAAAAAACACTCTTGTTTTTTGATTGCGAGCTAACACCCCGAAGATGTTCGGGCTCACCTGCTGTTCCTCCTCGTCTAAATGTCCTGCCTCAAACTCGTCTAGGGGTTGAACCGCACGTGTCGCATTACGCGCCCCAAATTAGACACTTCTGACCCTTTGGTTAAATTGTCTGGCTGATGGCAAGTTAGCGAAATACAAATGCTTGCTGAAAATACTGATAATTTAAATTTACTATATCTTTTAAACAAATGAAGTTAGAGTTGATATTTACGACATTTGTCATTTTAATGATGCGTTTCTATATGAAATGTCAATCGTTAAGATCGACCAAAGCGTTCATATTTTAGCATTCACGTCTTTGTTACAAAATTTAAGAATCTCACCTGAACAAGGAAATCCTAAACAATTACAGATATACTAAGATGGTATCTGTTCTTTCGGACATGTTCGAAAGACCAGATACCATCGGTGACCATGCAGCTCGTTAGAACGAAATTACAATGAAATGAACACCCTTAGCTGCTTACAGGCGTTTGACATACGTCAACGGGGACAGATGAAAATGTGTGCCCCGACCAGGACGCGAACCCGGGATCTGCTGCTTACATGGCAGACGCTCTATCCATTTGAGCCACCGAGGCTGACCGGCCACTTGGCCATCTTCTTCTTCTGTGCGAATGCACAAACAGTGCCCGAACTCTTACGGCAATCGGCAACGCGCCGCGAGTAATGAGTATAATGGGCGGGGACACTACGAATGTAGTGCGGGACAATGCGTTGAGAGTGTGGGTTTCGCGGGAGGCGAGCCAGAGATAAATCCCTGCAGTCGCGTTATTCTCTGTGTCCTCGGTGGCTCAGATGAGCAGGCACGGTTGCTCAGCGTGTTCGGTCAGAGCCGGCTGGCCTCTGTAATAAAAGACTGAGTGGAAGGATCAACCACAGAACTTGAACAGGATGTCTTCCGACGACCGCAACGACCAAAACACAACGATCAATAACGAACAAAATGAAAAAAAACGAATAAAAAAAGATGGATAGAGCGTCTGCCATGTAAGCAGGAGATCTCTAGTTCGAGTCCCGGTCGGGGAACACATCTGTCACCGTTGACGTATGTCAACGCCTGTAAGCAGCTAAGGGTGTTCATTTCATTAAAATTTTATTACAGATATGATCAATATTCAATTTCTATTGGGATCACCATGAAAATTTATGGAGGATAGCAGATTAAAATTACTGTGATTCCCTGCATTATTACAAAATTAAATAGTTTCCATAAATGTTTCCCTTTATAGACGATCTTAGGTCCGCCGTTTTTAACACTGCTACGTCTCCTCAGCCACCAGCGGCTTCCACTAGGTTTCCCTATGACGTAGGTTCTCGTCTGTCTCACTCGCTCACTACAGCACTTAGGCCTCAATTGCCAATAGACGCGGCGAGTTTCCCCATCTCGTGGTGAATCTGCGCCCTTTGTGGCATGCGGTCCTGGACGACAGGGTTCGTTTCACAATTCCTGTAGGCTGACTCTTTCGACTATACAGGGTGTTACAAAAAGGTACGGCCAAACTTTCAGAAAACATTCCTCACACACAAAGAAAGAAAATATGTTATCAGGACATGTGTCCGGAAACGCTTACTTTCCATGTTAGAGCTCATTTTATTACTTCTCTTCAAATCACATTAATCATAGAATGGAAACACACAGCAACAGAACGTACCGGCGCGACTTCAAACACTTTGTTACAGGAAATGTTCAAAACGACCTACGTTAGCGAGGATACATGCATCCACCCTCCGTCGCATGGAATCCCTATTGCGCTTATGCAGCCCTGGAGAATGGCGTATTGTATCACAGCCGTCCACAATACGAGCACGAAGAGTCTCTACATTTGGTTGCCTAGACAAGAGCTTCAAATGCCCCATAAATGAAAGCCAAGAGCGTTGAGGTCAGGAGAGCGTGGAGGCCATGGAATTGATCCGCCTCTACCAATCCATCGGTCTCCGAATCTGTTGATGAGAAGCGTACGAACACTTCGACTGAAATGTGTAGGAGCTCCATCGTGCATTAACCACATGTTGTGTCGTACTTGTAAAGGCACATGTTCTACCAGCACAGGTAGAGTATCCCGTATGAAATCATGATAACGTTCTTCATTGAGCGTAGGTGGAAGAACATGGGGCCCAATCAAAACATCACCAACAATGCCTGCCCAAACGTTCACAGAAAATCTGTGTTGATGACGTGATTGCACAATTGCGTGCGGATTCTTGTCAGCCCACACACGTTGGTTGTGAAAATTTACAATTTGATCACGTTGGAATGAAACCTCATCCGTAAAGAGAACATTTGCACTGAAATGAGGATTGACACATTGTTGGATGAACCATTCGCAGAAGTGTACCCGTGGAGGCCAATCAGCTGCTGATAGTGCCTGCACACGCTGTACATGGTACGGAAACAACTGGTTCTCCCGTAGCACTCTCCATACAGTGACGTGGTCAACGTTACCTTGTACAGCAGTTACTTCTCTGACGCTGACATTAGGGTTATCGTCAATTGCAAGAAGAATTGCCTCGTCCATTGCAGGTGTCCTCGTCGTTGTAGCTCTTCCCCAGTCGCGAGTCATAGGCTGGAATGTTCCGTGCTCCCTAAGACGCCGATCAATTGCTTCGAACGTCTTCCTGTCGGGACACCTTCGTTCTGGAAATCAGTCTCGATACAAACGTACCGCGCCACGGCTATTGCCCCGTGCTAATCCATACATCAAATAGGCAACTGCCAACTCCGCATTTGTAAACATTGCATTGACTTCAAAACCACGTTCGTGATGAACACTAACCTGTTGATGCTACGTACTGATGTGCTTGATGCTAGTACTGTAGAGAAATGAGTAGCATGTCAACACAAGCACCGAAGTCAACATTACCTTCCTTCAATTGGGCCAACTGGCGGTGAATCGACGAAGTACAGTGCATACTGACGAAACTAAAATGAGCTCTAACATGGAAAGTAAGCGTTTCCGGACACATGTCCACATAACATCTTTTCTTTATTTGTGTGTGAGGAATGTTTCCTGAAAGTTTGGCCGTACCTTTTTGTAACACCCTGTATATTTAAATCAGAACGCAGTGATCGTTAGCTCACATGATCATGCTGGTGTTCTTCGTGTATTACGTTAGGCTTTTCAGAACTGCAAAAATGGTTCGTTCGTGAATTCACATAGCCAGTTGTCCGAACAGAAAGATAGGTGACGGGCAGTTTCTCCAACATGCACCATTTTGAAAATCCCTTCACAAAGCCGCAGCCTTTTAGCAGGGTCACTCGGTTTCAGTTCCTGCACTGCAGTTATTTTTATAGCGCTGTAACTTTGGTAACTTCGTAGCTGTTTGAACGGAACCACAGGAGATTCCCATTTGCTGATAAAGACGTCAAATTAACTTTGTAAGAGACCATGCCCAGCGCTGTCCACTGTGAATACTGCATATGGCTGTCTACTTCGTTTATGAAGAACACTTCGCGTTTCACGAAATTAATTTATCAGTAGATAAATCGTACTCTGATTGGGAGATCGAACATCGGGAAATTCCACTTGAAACAATCCTTTTACTGCAAGCTGTGATTCTGTACGCACGAATTAATCATACAGGAATACTTTTTGGTGAATAGAATACCTGTATTTCCCCTTTTCACTGGCACAGATCACTGGTTATCTCGTTTCACTTCAATTACTTGTGTAGATTGATAGGTTAATAAGCACTTAGCTCTAAGCCCCACCTGGTTCCAAATGACTTTACAGATGAGGAAATCCATAGCCTCAAAACTTTACGTGATGCACTCAGCGAGCCCCTCGGTACACGACCTCAATCAGAATGATCAGTACACTCCGGCGCCTAACAAAGACGTGCTAATGGCTCTACATTTCAACACACGCAGCCACGCGGGATTAGCCGAGCGGTCTTAGGCGCTGCAGTCATGGACTGTGCGGCTGGTCCCGGCGAAGGTTCGAGTCCTTCCTCGGGCATGGGTGTGTGTGTTTGTCCTTAGGATAATTTAGGTTAAGTAGTGTGTAAGCTTAGGGACTGATGACCTTAGCAGTTAAGTCCCATAAGATTTCACACACATTTGAACTTTTTTCAGCACACACAGAGGACTCGCAGCGGAGGGGAAATATACACCCTGCCAAGGCCGCCGCCGGCTGCCTGGAAAACAAATTCCCACCAGACGGTTGCGTTAAGGATTGATCGCCCTGTAGCAATCGAAGGCATCATACCTGTGGATTACGTTATTATGGACGGTCACCTCAGTCGCTTCATACTTGATGTCTTATCCGATATATATAGCGTGTGACGGGGGCCTCCCGTCGGGTAGACCGTTCGCCTGGTGCAAGTCTTTCGATTTGACGCCACTTCGGCGACTTGCGCGTCGATGGGGATGAAATGATGATGATTAGGACAACACAACACCCAGTCCCTGAGCGGAGAAAATCTCCGACCCAGCCGGGAATCGAACCCGGGCCCTTTGGATTGACAGTCTGTCGCGCTGACCACTCAGCTACCGATGACGATGGCATATTCTAGTAAGATAATTGTCCATGTCAAAAGGCTATAATCGTGCTTTCAATAACATGACAGTGAATTCAAGTTATGTGTTGGCCACTAGACTCGCCTGTGGCATTGTTGTGCTGGAATGTGGCATGATGTGGATGATGCGGATCCCCTCGGACTTTGAAAGCTCGATGACGCAGCTATGGCCACTCAGATGACCCTCAATGAATAGGAATCGAGTCCGAAAGTTCTTCCAGGGCACCGTGGTAGTGTCTAGCGTGTACACTAGCACCAAGTCGTCTGTCTCTCTTATGAAATCATCTAGTAATACACGAGGTCATTCAGCTGCATCTACCTGCGAGTTGTATGCAACCTGCTAAGCCTTCGAAGACCCCGGTCCAAATTTTCAAACTATCTTAGTCGCTACATACAGACTATTAGTCCCACAGAAAATATGAACCGGACATTTTTATAGGAAATTTAACGTACCTAAATTTTGTACTGGGATATCTTTTCGCTGCAGGCCATGGTTTTCGAAAAAACGAATTTGAAGGACACTTATGTAATTCAAATGCTATGGTCTCTTGCAAACAACGTATCCCAGCATAAAATATAGCTATATTAAATTTCATACAAAAGGGTCCAGTTTATTACTTTTTTCTGTAGGACTAATAGTTTGCTCTATGGTACTTGAAGGTGTTGCGGGTTGCATAAAACCCACAGGTAGGGTCAAGTGAATCACCCTGTACTTCGAGTGTAAGTGAGCGAATTTACTTCTCACTCGTCTCCAGGAAAGTCATTTTACGTGATGCATCACTGAAAGGATGTAAATCTGGCTTGAGAGATCCCTCAAAATAATTGACTTATCAAAGAAACAAAAAAAACCTTCTTCTTCGTTTCCTGTGCCATCATCACGCACCTGCCGCGTGGGGTAGCCGCGCGGTTTAAGGCGTCTTGTCACGGTTCGGGCTTCTCCCAACCGTCGGAGGTTCGAGTCGCTCGGGCATTGGTGTGTGTTTTGTCCATAGCGTTATGTTAAGTTAGATTACTTAGTGTGTAAGCTTAGGGACCGATGACCTCAGCAGTTTGGTCCCATAGTCCTTACCACAAATTTCCAATTTATCCCGCACCGCCGCGGGGTCGGTATGATTATTATTGGAATTGGCGTGGTTGATTTAAGGGGTGGCCAGATTCCCTTCCTGTCACCACCCCGTCCATCCCCACCCCTCCTCCCCCACAGGGGCAGAATACATGCACCCCAACCGCCTGCATGTAGTGTTATTCATGTCAAAGTGACCGCAAGGTTTCTGAATATATGCGAGTCGTGTGACTCAGCCAGGACTTGGGTACCACCGCTTCATTAGCTCACTAACCGGACGTGGGAAATCGCCTAGAAACTGTTGCCGGTACACCGACCATCGTTGTTAACCCATCCGGCTGACACGAGGCCGACCCACCTCCCCGTGCCGTGTTTTAACGTGCACGGTTACCCGAGCGGGTCGAAGAAACAGAAAAGCGACACACACAGTGGTTACGGTTACTACAAGTCACACCACAAGTTGGGAAACGGGGCCCAATTTCTAGTAGTTTATTGTCGAGTTGAGATTTTCACACACAAATGTTTTATTCATATCTTACAGAAACTAGCAGTACGGCAATAAACAGCCTTTTAAACACGCCGCTAACGGCACTCAAATCATTTATAGCAATACAACAATTGTAAAAAAAAAATTCTTTTTTAAAAAAAATAGAAGTAACAGTACGACAATCAACAACCTTTCAAAACACGCCGCTAACGGCAATCAAGGAATTTACAGCAATGCAACAGTTTAAAAATTTCTTTTAAAAACGGCAATCAAGTCATTTATAGCAATACAACAGTTTAAAGAAATTTAAAGAACATTAATAAACAGGATACTAAAGTAAATACAGAACTTTGTTAATAAAATACGGTCAGGTAGTGAAGCCACCAACACGGCCATTAAAAAAAAAAAAAATTGAAGGTCTCAGCAAACACATGATTAAAGGCAGTAAAGGGATGGAGGAATTAAAAAAAGTTTTTAAACAAAATTGTCCTGGAATATCATTAGAACATAATAGATATGACGGACCCGTGGAACTCGGCCACAAATCACCCACTCAGGGATGCTCAGGCTAGACAGAATACTGACCAATTTAAATACGCCCGTAAACACAATTGCCACTCTCGGGCTGGTCACTGCACCGACTTTTAGCCAGCGAAAACTTGTTATAAGATGGCTTAACTTGCTGACAGAATTAGAGCTAACCTCGTGCAAGGAAACATTACACCACACAGTCCTGAATGAGCGACCACATGATCAACCAGCAAGAAGCACGAATTTACTCATAACACACAACAGAATAGCGAAACAATTAAACTGCCAAAACTACACCTCCCATCGGACAGTAACGAGAGGGGGAGGAAAGATCACTGTCTTCAATTACACCGGTGCCAGGGACAGGAAACCCGATCGCCGGAGGCCACAAGGCAGAAGAGACTCTGGTTACGCAAACTTATTACTTAGTGATTAAACTTTCCACTAACTTAACTTGCAGTTATGCTCGAACAGGCAGTACACGACCTCCGATGGCAAGGATCCACATATCCGACCGCGCACGCGTCGCCAGCGTACCCAACACGCCACGGTCACGCGACAACACGCTCTGTCACCGGAGTTCACGTCTTCTCTGCAACGTTGACGGGTAGTGACCGCTCCTTCACGTTAGGTGTCTCCTTTTAAACTCCAGTGCTGAAACGGAGGATTTAAAGAAGCTTGTTAACGTCGCACCAAGGCGAAATGAACAGCAACTACTCGAGGGTCGATTCTGTATACAACCAACACGCGGGGGAGCTCTTCCGTCAACTCGACCCGCTCGTTACGCACAACCGACATACATCGCGTGGCGACTCGGTAAAACCGACCACGCCTCGTCCGCGCTGGCGAGCTACACTGCCCTCCCGTGTCCACCACACTCTCTCTCTGCGCGCAACGCCCCTACTTCCGCGCCACCACACGAGGTTACAAGTGGTAAAAGATCTCACTTCCTCCATAGCAGTTTCCCAGAATCAAAAACGCAGATATCGATAGCAGAGAGAAAATACAACCAAGCAGCCACTTAATGACAGACAACATATCAAAGAAACATGGCAGGGGAAGAAAAGGAAAGCCAATGCAATTTAAACACAAGGTGTAGCACGAGTCGATACACGACTCAAAAAGTACATGTTACAATCTTCTGAGTCGTTAATCCGAATGATTTTCCTCTTCAGACTTCCTCGAAGCAGAATCCTTCTGAATAATAGTAGAACCACTGCATTTTTGAGTCAGCGCAAGACATCCGACCTGCGATGGGGGTGCCTGACCGCCTCCACACTGAGGGAGTGGATTGCGTGACGTGTGGCAGTGATAAAGCACGCTACGGCGTAACTGGAAGGACGCACGAAAGATCAGGGGCGTCTCACACATTTTCAGACAAAATGCTAAATCAGTGGCAGCGGAGCACGAAGGAGACTAGAACGACGTTATAGATCCGAAGAACATGCGAGTGCTGGCCTGAGAAAATAATAGTAATAGGTCAGTCCGGGAAGCAGCCAGAACATCTAAGAGTAAGAACAGCTTCAATAAGTTTCCGTCTTCGTGGCTACCCTCTATCGAGCAACAGTTGGACAGGAACATAGCAGGTGTACCGGTATGAAATGAGCTTTTTTTTTGTCAAAATGAAACTCTAATTTTGAATTGAAAAGTATAAACATTTTATTCAAAGCACTGACCTTAGCTTTCTATACATTTTGACCACTTTTCTGGCAATTTGTGGACACCACACCAATAGAAATGTTCGTCTTTTGCAGGAAATCAATCAGACGCCCAATTTTTGACTTCTTCGTAGGAATCGAAGTGTTCCTCAGCCAATGCGTGTCCCATTGATGAAAACAAATGGTAGTCGGAAGGGGCCAAGTCTGTTGAATACGGCGGGTGGGGTAGCAGCTCCCAGCCAAGTGTTTTGATTGTATCCTGAACCAGTTTTGTTTTGTGTGCAGGTGCATTGTCGTGTAAAAAAATTACTTTGCCATGTCTTCTGGTCCATTCTGGTCTTTTTTCGATCAATGCATAGTTCAAATTGATCATTTGTTGAAAGTTTCATATCAGCGCACACTCCGCTGCAGAGTGAAAATCTCATTCTGGAAACATCCTCCAGGCTGTAGCTAAGCCATGTCTCCGCAATATCCTTTCTTTCAGGAGTGCTAGTTCTGCACGGTTCGCAGGAGAGCTTCTGTAAAGTTTGGAAGGTAGGAGACGAGGTACTGGCTGAAGTAAAGCTGTGAGTACCGGGCGTGAGTCGTGCTTCGGTAGCTCAGTTGGTGGAGCACTTGCCCGCGAAAGGCAGGGGTCCCGAGTTCGAGTCTCGGCCGGGCACACAGTTTTAATCTGCCAGGAAGTTTCTGATCATTTGTTGTCTGTAGCGATTGATATTCACAGTTTCACCGGGTTTTAGAAGGTCGTGATACACCACACCTTTCTGATCCCACCAAACACAGAGCATTGTCTTCTTGCCGAATCAATCTGGTTTTGCAGTCGACGTTGATGGTTGTCCCGGATTAACCCATGATTTTTCCCGTTTAGGATTCTTAAAATAAACCCATTGTTCATCGCCAGTAACAATTGATGCAAAATTTATTTTCTTTCATGTCTTTGAAGCAAAATTTGACAAATGGTTTTTCAGTTTTCCATCTTTCATTCAATTCATGTGACACCAATTTTTCTCACTTTTGGATCTTTCCCATAGCTTTCAAACGGTCAGAAATTGTTTGTTGTGCAACATTTAGCATTGCTTCCATTTCCTTCTGACACAAAGTATCATCTTCATCCAATATTGCTTGCAATTCGGCGTCTTCGAACTTTTTTCGTGGTCTTCCACGTTCTTCATTTCTTACATCAAAATCATTCTTTCTGAACCGTTGAAACCATGTTGCTTCTGATACAGCATTATCACCATATGCCTCGACAAGCATTCGATGCGACTCTGCAGCACTTTTTTTCAAATGAAAACAAAAAATTAATGCTTTCCGCAAATCATCACTTTCTGCTACAAAATTCGACATTGTTAACACGATGGAAACGTATGATGTTGTTTGTTCCATGACTTGCTGTATACTAAATATCTTTGACAGATGTCATACCAACAAAACAAAAGAAAATTAAGGCTCGTTCACAACAAATGTTCCCTATCGACACATTTGTATCTTAACGCTCATTTCATACCGGTACACCTGCTAAACAATCACCAGGAAACAGAGCCGCCACAAAAACAATAATATTTCAGATTTTTAAACACTTTTAGTTTAATGATGGTTTCATTTTTAATGGACAGTTGTAATTACATAATGAAAAAAAATTGAATGGTTATAAAGACTACACTTAAATTTCCAAACGTTTATCACACTAACAGGGACAGTATCTAAAGTCAAATTTATGGGACAAGTATCTCAGCCTTTTGAAATAAAAACTGTCCGCAGCTCGTGGTCGTGCGGTAGCGTTCTCGCTTCCCACGCCCGGGTTCCCGGGTTCGATTCCCGGCGGGGTCAGGGATTTTCTCTGCCTCGTGATGACTGGGTGTTGTGTAATGTCCTTCGGTTAGTTAGGTTTAAGTAGTTCTAAGTTCTAGGGGACTGATGACCATAGATGTTAAGTCCCATAGTGTTCAGAGCCATTTGAACCATTTGAAATAAAGACTGGTGTTAGACAAGGTGACGGTTAATCACCTTTACTGTTTAACTGTGTTCTACAAAAAATTGTAAGGATCTGGAATTCGGAGCTAAAAGATCACAAAATTGAACCAATAACTCTGGGAAGGTAAACAAATGGAATTAAGGTAAACTGCTTGGCTTTTGCGGATGGTTTCGCAATACTTTCAGAAAACCTGACAGAAGCAGTTACTCAAATAAACATTCTGGAAAAATTAGCAAACAGAACTGGTCTCAAAATTTCAGTTGAAAAAACAAAATTCATGACAAATATAAAAAAATGCACCAAAATACATAGAAACACAAATATGTAAAATAGAGCAAGCAAATAAATTTAAATATCTTGAAGAAACTATACAACAGGACGGACTAGAAAAATCTGCAATAGATGTAAGAATTAACATAATGGAAAGAGCATAGGGTTTGACCAAAAATATTTACAACAATAAATGTATATCTAGAAAAACAAAACTAAAACACTACACCACAGCGGTACGACCAGAATGTTTATATGGATCTGAATGCCTAACGATGAACTATAAGATGGACAAACTAGAGGTACTGGAAAGAAGGATTATTAGAAAAATAATGGGTGCAATGAAAACTGCAGATGGTTGGAAAATAAGAAGTAATGAGGAGATCTACAAAAATATAGAGAAAATATCTGAAGTAATGGTCAAACAAAGATTAACCTTTTTTGGACATAGCTGCTGAGTGGATGGAAATAGACTAACAAAACAAATACTCCTATATTTCTGGAAGAAGAAATCGACAATAGCATGGATTACAGAAGTAAGAAAAGATATTGAAAGAAACAACTCAAAGAATCAGAAATAGCAGAAAGAAACCGTTTTAAAAACAAAATGCTAAATTTGGAAGGCTTTCAAAGCAGAAGAAATAAAAAAATCGGGAACAACATGGACAGAAGAAAGGAAGAGACTTCATGGGGAGAAAATGAGGGAATACTGGAAAAATAGGAAACAACAACAAAGGAAGAAGAGGAACTGAAGTTGTTGACGTGATCCTAGTTGGTCAATACGATTGTAAAAAAAAAAAAAAAAAAAAAAAAAATGACTACACTTAAAATGCCAAACGTTTATCACCTTGTTTCCTCAGAATAGACTCTAAGATATCGTTTTCATCTCTTTTTCTCATTTATTACATTGTAATTTTGTACAAATATATACCTAATACTTGTTGTTTTTTAAATTTTTCATTATGCTAGCTACTTATATTTAAAATGAATTCTTTTAAAAATGGCGCAGCTGTTATTTTTATTTTATTGACTACATGGCGCGACTTGTTTTGTGCGCACGTTGTGGCATTTGCGCCTCGTAGTCTGATGTCACCTCCAGTGAATTTTATCCCTCGCATCCCTTGGCGACGTGTAACTGTGTTACCCTATGTAGCTGCAGTTCTACTGAAAATTGCCGGCTTTACGTCCGTTACAGTGTCTTTAATTTTATTTAGTTTTAATATTAACTTCTCAATGAAGTATTTTATCTGACGAGAGCACTATTGCTACCACATGTGAGTACAGTTCTCGTGTGAATCTGTTCGGGATAAGAACACGTTATTCTTCAAGTTTCTCTATGTTAATGTTCATTTGTAATCTTTTTAAGCAATCGTGAATATCTGATGAAGATACCCATAGTCTGTGTGTGGAAACCTGACAAATGCAAAATTTTGTTGCAACCAGTTGGCTGTTTTATATCGATAATATTTTTGATTCTCTACCCTTCCCCCTCTTCCCCCCCCCCCCCCCTCTTCCAACATCTGCTCAAAGATGATGGCCTACTAATGACAGTCCAGGAACTCAAACTCTGGAAAAGCGCGGAAAACAATCTTTTGTGAATGAATTGCATTCAAGTCAGCATAAGAATAAATGCAAATCATTAAAAAAATTTGAAACACGTAATTATGAGCTAATCATCATAAACAGAGAGGGAATCAGAAAATGGTTATACATACATACTAGCGTAGTACCCTCCGCTTCGCTCGTGTAAAGTGTATCGTCTGCACAGATTCCTTTCTTTTTTTTCTTTTTTGTATTCTTCTTTGATTGAATTTGTTTATTGTCGCGCCCATTGCTCATTTGTAAATCTACATAGTGTAACAGAGTTAGCGACCATTTACATCACTGGCAGTCTTTGCATACTTAGTGTTCCAACAGGTTTAATTTAATTTAATATGAGTTAGAAAAAGAAAGAGACAAATCGGATAAGTGATTCTACACCTGGTACTGAATTCGAATGGATATTCCTGTGCCTGAATCCACACTTTAAAAAAAATCAAATTCAAATGGCTCTGAGCACTATGGGACTTAACATCTATGGTCATCAGTCCCCTAGAACTTAGAACTACTTAAACCTAACTAACCTAAGGACAGCACACAACACCCAGTCATCACGAGGCAGAGAAAATCCCTGACCCCGCCGGGAATCGAACCCGGGAACCCGGGCGTGGGAAGCGAGAACGCTACCGCACGACCACGAGATGCGGGCCCGCATTTAAATTTGGTATCTATTATATCATCAGTTTGGCTAGCCTACTGAAAAATTAAGTTATTAAAGAGCCATTTCTTTCTCTTTGCACTTCTAACAAACTCTATTTGCTGTGGTGGCTGTTAAACAGCTTCCTTTAATTTGGTTCACAAATTGCCTTCCAACTTTTCACGCTAATTAAGACCATAGAAGCATATCATTTTCCGAATGTACCTCCGTCAAAAAAGTGATTCTATTTTCATAATGAAATATTTCCATAAAATTTCTCATTCCCTTAGGGATTGAATTTCCAAAAACACTTAAACATTTAATCTTCATTTCCAATCGAGAAGACGACATCAATTTTCGTACATGTAGCTCCAAAAATGCTTTAGTACAAAAAAACTTACACCCGCTATTTTACCCCCTTATGGGTTGAATATCCACAAATCCTCCCAGCAGAGAACCGAAATAAGAACAAACATAAGATGGGTACATACCTAATCTCTTTAGTTAAGACGACAAATGCTACAGAAACTAATGCCAGAGAGAAAAGCTGTTTGTCTTGTGAATGTAACTGAATTACTCACGTTTTACAACTGAAATTGTGTTATTGTTTTTAGCAAACTTCATACTCTCACCGCACAGTATTAGCCAGTTTCAGTAGCTTCTATGTCTCCTAGTCATCTTCAGCAACTTTTATGTCTGTTGTTGCTTATGTGTTTCCACTAGCTCTGATGAACCACTATATAACTTTTCATCAAATGTAACAATTTTGCGATTCACTATGCGGCGGGGTGCAGATCTAACAATGTTCATGCTCGCTCATTTAATTGTCATCTCCCAGTATTCGTCCAATGTATGCTGTCTAGCTTATAGCAACGGAATATAAAGAAACGGTAAAATATTACGCCTAGTCACAACACTAAATTTTATGGATCAGGATGCGGATATTTAGGTAGAGGCGTAGTTGTAAATGAAGTTTATGATCAAATGATTCGCACTGCATATTCTCCTACAGAATGTACCAGTTACTACTTGAACAACTCGTCACATAGTTATCAAAATCTAACAGCTGAAGACTGAAAAACAGTAAAAAGTTATGAAATGTTTGCACGTCTTTAAACACCCTCACTTACAAATACCCGAAATGCGATTCTGGTGCCACGCGTTTTTTGTGACATAGAAGCGGAATTCATACTAAAACGTTCAGAGTGACACATTCGAACCATTCTAACCAAAAAACCCTGCTCGATGCAGGCCTACGTTTCGTGAAATGACGATAAAAGTAGAATCACGGAAACAGGAGCTTACCAGTTATCTCTTCTTTAAAAATCCTTTAAAGAATCGAACACGGTATGAATCTACACTAGGCAATGTGCTTTCCGTTTCAGGAGAAGGCAGTTTTTCACGCATCTCGGAGCTCACGGCCTCATATTTTCTATACTATGTGTCGACCAACGATATAATTCGTAGGCAGATTCAGCGACTCATACGGATACTGTCTGCAAAACGTATTGCGAACAGAGTCTCTAGTGGAAAAGTAATTAGCTAAAACGTCATGCCCAACGGCGACGTTTTACTGTATGAACTGAGAATATACAGTAAACGATAAACTGTTGGGAGTGTCATGCAGAAAAAGTTTGGAAAATGTTTGAAATTCCACTGTTCAACAATGAAGTTTGAACATTAAGAAAAATACCCAATCTTTATAGATTTTGGCACGCTCAATTGGAAAATAATGTTTTTTTTTTTTTTTTTTTTTAGCTCAGTATCGTACACGCGCAGTATGCCTTATTTGATCATACACGACGAGAGGAGATTTTTCATAGATAGTTCCAAAACTAGTTTGAAAACTCTGCTATTACATAATGGCAACGTGCTTCCTTCTATCCCAGTAGCATATCCATCTCCAGCAAAGGAAAGTTACATAATAATAGGTATTTTGCACAGCAGCAACAGTGATCAGCATCAGTGGCTCATATGTGCTCATTTAAAAGTCATTCGTATGTTTATGAGCCTACAAGGAGCGCACACCAAGTCCTGTTGCTACGTACACTATGTGATCAAAAGTATCCGGACGCCTGACTGAAAACTACTTACAAGATTGTGGCGTCCTCCATCGGTAATGTTGGAATTTAATAAAACGTTGACCCACCTTTAGCCTTGATGACAGCTTCCACTCTCGCAGGCAGACTTTCAATCAGGTGCTGGATGGTTTCTTGGGGAATCGCAGCCCAGTCTTCACGGAGTGCTGCACTGAGGAGATGTATCGATGTATGTTGGTGAGGCCTGGCACAAAGTCGGCGTTCCAAAACCTCTCGAAAGTGTTCTGTAGGATTCAGGTCAGGACTCTGTGCAGTCCAGTCCATTACAGGGATGTTATTGTCGTGAAACCACTCCGCTACAGACCGTGCATTATGAACTGGTGCTCGATCGTTTTGAAAGATTCCATCTCCGAAATGCTCTTCAACAGTGAGGAGTAAGATGGTGCTTAAAACATCAATGTAGGCCTTTGCTGTGATAGTGCCACGCAAAACAACAAGGGGTGCAAGCCCCTCCATGAAAAACGCGACCACACCATAACACCACCGCCTCCGAATTGGCACTACACACGCTGGAAGATGACGTCCACCACACATTTGCCATACCCACACCTCACTATCGGATTGCCACATCGTGTTCAGTCATTCGTCACTCCACACTACGTTGCGCCACTGTTCAATCGTCCAATGTTTACGCTCCTTACACCAAACGAGGTGTCGTTTGGTATTTACCGGCGTGATGTGTGTCTTACGAGCAGCCGCTCGACCATGAAATCCACGTCTTCTCATATCCAGCCTAACTGTTATAGTACGTGCAGTGGATCCTGATGCATTCTGGAATTACTGTGTGATGGTCTGGGTAGATGTCTGCCAATTACACATTATGACCCTCCTCAAGTGTCATCGGTCTGTGTCAGTCAAGAGACGAAGTCGACCTGTACGCCTTTGTGCTGTACGTGTCCCTTCACGTTTCCACTTGACTATCACATTGGAAACAGTGGACCTAGGGACGTTTAGGAGTGTGGAAATCTTGCGTACAGACGTATGACTCAAGTGAGACCCCATCACCTGACCACATTCGAAGTCCGTCAGTTTCGTGGAGCACCCCAATCCGCTCTCTCACGATGTCTAATGACTACTGAGGTCGCTAATATGGAGTACCTGTTAGTAGGCGGCAGCACAATGCACATTATGTGAAAAACGTATGCTTTTGGGAGTGTCCGGATACTTTTTATCACATAATGTATGTGAGTGGTATTATCATGCCAAGGATTTACATTAAAACTGAACGACTGGCCAAGACAAAAAGTTTAATAGCCTGGCAAGAAAAATATCTCACGGGAGCCACCTGTGAACCGCAGTTAAGTCCTATTACAACTATCACTGAAACTTCCTGGTAGATTAAAACTGTGTGCCGGACCGAGACTCGAACTCGGGACCTTTTCCTTTCGCGGGCAAGTGCTGTACCAACTGAACTACCCAAGCATGACTCACGCCCCGTCCCCACAGCTTCACTTCTACCAGTACTTCGTCTCCTACCTTCCAAACTTTACAGAAGCTCTCCTGCGGACCTTGCAGAACTAGCACTCCTGAAAGAAAGGATACTGCGGAGACATGGCTTAGCCACAGCCTGGGGGTTGTTTCTAGAAACAACTATCACTATATACATGTAAAGCTAGAACTGATGAAGTCATTTGCAAAAGCAGTGAATAAGAGCAACGAACGAGCATTTGCATATTTGAGTGAAAAGTTCTCTGGACTGAGTGCTGAGAAGGTCAGGCAGGGATTATTCATCGGCCCACAGATACGTATCATCCTTCGTAACCAGAAGTTCCAGTGTATTCTCAGTCCTGATGTGCTAAACGCTTGCCATTGCTTTCAGAAACTTACGTCATTGTTATTGGGTAGTAGGAGGGTTTAAAATTGCATTGAACTTCTGAATGACCTCATATGTGTCTCTGAATAGTTGTACTGCGCCATGTCACTCCAAATGCACCTCATTCACTCACATATCGATGTTTTACCTGAAGGTTGTGGTGAATTTAGTGACGAACTTGGTGAGAAGTTTCACCAAAAAATCTCTGTAATGTAACATACTGGGGAAGATTCAGTGCGTCAGAGTTGGTAGATGTCTGCTGGACTTCGCAGAAACACTCATATATTCCCCGTAAGTGGCAGACGAAGAGAAAACGTGTGTTGCAAACAAGGTAGCTGTTAATAGCGTTTCTTTGGTTAAACTAAATTGACTACAGCTTTTCATATACTTAGTCTAATGAATGTCGATTTTGGCCGTGTGGTTCTAGGCGCTTCAGTCTGGGACCGCGCGACCGCTACGGTCGCAGGTTTGAATCCTGCCTTGGGCGTGGATGTGTGTGATTTCGTTAGGTTAGATAGGTTTAAGTAGTTCTAAGTTCTAGGGGACTAATGACCACAGATGTTAAGTCCCATAGTGCTCAGAGCCATTTGAACCTTTTTTTTTTTTTAATGTCGATTTATTTCCCCGTTTCATTCGTGAATAAATTAGACTACAAGTTTTTACATTGCTCATGCATTCTATTTCTCTTCCTCTAACCTAACTACCTCTTCTATATCTCTTTCACCCCATTCTATCGTCTTATGTCTCTGCTCGATGTGAATAACTCATAAGCTGCAAGAACGTAACGAGAAAATACCCAACTAGCAACAGGACTGACATTCATAAAAGAAAAATATGTTTACTTTCATATACATAGTCGTTACTATTACTATTATTATTATTATTATTATTGATTCTTATGATTATTTTTTGATTGTTATAATTATCCTTGTACTACTGTTATAATTTCTATTTTTTCTTTAACATTAATACTGTATAACACGTGGTATGTCCATAATGGTCTGTACAAACTGAAATTCGTTCAATCTGAGTATGCCTCGTTAGGTTTGAGAGAGGGCCTGAAGGCACTAATCTTGCCAGATAAAATAAATGCATAAATAAATAAATAAATTTTAGTGACGTAACCTACCAAAAATCTAAAAAAATAGAGCGTACCTGACAAAAACTTGGTGATGTATAGATTCAGCATTCCTTACATTGTATAAGTCCGTTTACATATTCTTGTCGTTATTAGAATTTTGAATAGAATACGAAAAAAATATTTGTCAGTGTTTCAGTAATAATATAAACTCAGTACCAGTACCTAAAAACCTGTGTTCGTTCTACAATACAGGACTCCATATTTGTGATCATTGCATCCACTGTCAAATGTTTGGTAAGTAAATGTGGGTTAGGAAGTGCTACGCATGTTAGTCTATGGCCCATGATAATACTGTATGTGAAGAACATAAAAGTTTCATTAACTTCCAGAACAGAGGTAATCTAGATATTTAATTGTCATTTACAACTTCAGCACATTCAAATGCATGTTAATCTACTATTTTCGCCTTTGCAAGAAACAGAAGGTTAAAATTTGTTTTCAAGTGTGATGCGTAGGGGTTATTGGAAGAGCCGGCCGCGGTGGCCGAACGGTTCTAGGCGCTTCAGTCCGGAACCGCGCTGCTGCTACGATCGCAGGTTCGAATCCTGTCTCGGGCATGGATGTGTGTGATGTCCTTAGGTTAGGCTTAAGTAGTTCTAAGTTCTAGGGGACTGATGACCTCAGATGTTAAGTCCCATAGTGCTCAGAGCTATTTCAGCCATTTAGTTACCGGAAGTCGCCAAGTGCTACCATTTTCAAATACTGGACGAACATACAGGGTGTTCCAAAACTACACCGACAGATTTCGCGGGAGTGTAGAAGGTGTCTACAGAAAAAAAAAAATGAAGATAGGAACTCGTGCCCACAAACATCATCCAATGACGCTCCAGGATATCGAAGTTATAGGCGCCAATGCCTGTCTACCTCTTCTGTAGTAAGCTTTTCAGTTTCCACATTTTGGAAGAGGTTTTATGGACCAAAACAAGAAAAAACTCCCAGTAAACATAGACTCCAAAATACATACGTTAAGAGCTATGAACACGTGTTCAATAAAGATGTGTTTCACAGCAGCGAAGATGAACAAGTGCTCGTATCTCCTCAGGTATGTATGCTTACAGGATATTTTTCCTTGTTGTGGCCCATACTACCACCTCTAAAAGTTACCTACCCTACAGTGTGAGCAACAGCCGTATCAGTACATGTATTCCACTGTCAGAACGCTTTTCCCTTATAACTTCCGATTCGTTCGTTTCCGGACCAGGATTCCTCACCTTAGACTGGTACATCTACCCGTCGCTATTATCCCTGAAAGTTTGGTAACATCATCAAAGAATCAAGCTACACTGAAGCGCCAAAGAAACTGGTATAGGCATGCGTATTCAGATACATAATTAATAAACTACTGGCCATTAAAATTGCAACACCACGAAGAAGAAGATGCTGTGATACTCAAATGATTAGCTTTTCCGAGCATTCACACAAGGTTGGTGCCGGTGGCGACACCTACAACGTGCTGACATGAGGAAAGTTTCCAACCGATTTCTAATAAACACACAGCAGTTAACCGGCGTTGCCTGGTGAAACGTTGTTGTGATGCCTCGTGTAAGGAGGAGAAAATACCACCACATTTCCGACTTTGATAAACGTCAGTTTGTAGCCTATCGCGATTGCGGTTTATCGCATCGCGACATTGTTGCTCGCGTTGGTCGAGATCCAATGACTGTTGGCAGAATATGGAATCAGTGGGTTCAGGAGGGTAATAGGGAACGCCGTGCTGGATCCCAACGGCCTTGTATCACTAGCAGTCGAGATGACAGGTATCTTATCCCCATGGCTGTAACGGATCGTGCAGCAACGTATCGATTCCTGAGTCGTTACTTTAAATCCGTCTTGATTGCAAATTTTTTTTATTATTCATATGACCGGTTTCGGTTCATTCAGAACCATCTTCAGATCTGATATTTAAGTTACAGGAGTAACCCGTCCAATTCAGCAACTTTCATTGGACGGGTTACTCCTGTAACTTAAATATCAGATCTGAAGATGGTTCTGAATGAACCGAAACCGGTCATATGAATAATAAAAAAAATTTGCAATCAAGACGGATTTAAAGTAACATTATAAAATCACTGATTGCTGTTATCCCATAAGACATTATGTCTGTTTTTGCAAAGATTCCTGAGTCAACAGATGGGGACGTTTGAAAGTGAACAACCATCTGCACGAACAGTTCGACGACGTTTGCAGCAGCATGGACTATCAGCTCGCAGACCGTGGCTGCGGTTACCCTTGACGCTGCATCACAGACAGAAGCGTCTCGCGGGCCCCGAGGAATCATGACGTCATATCATGGCATGACGTCGTCTCTCATGCAAGCCAATATCGCTGGTAGTTTTCGAAACGCGGATATTCTTTGAACATGGCATGCTGATGCCTTGTGGATTTGTGTATGATGGCGGGATTTGTGTGCGTTAAAGCTTTTCAATCACGGAAAAAAATTGATAATACTTGCTGCAAAAGCACGTGTTTGCAGACGAGAAAGGATAGTTTATATTCCAGACAATGGACGGTAAGTAACTTCCGTTAGTAATCTTATCATGCGCAAGAAAAGTAAAATGTGTGGTAAATCTACAGAAATTTCATTCTTTGTGCCTATAGTATTCTGATGCATTATGTTACTCAGTAAAGTTTCTTTCAATGCATCTATGTGGATTATTTGTGGTAACGGCGTATTCTCATAACAAATGGCTTCGGTATTTAATTTGCAATCATCGTAACTTTTTCCTGATCAAAAATTGTGTAGTAACTGTATTCTAACAGTAACCTGCACATTTGAAAACTTTTGAATGTTCACAATTAATCATTGATCATAGTCAGTATATTTGACAGTAAAATAGATATGCTTTGCAGTGACTGAATCCAGGTTTGTGAGTGGTGTAATGCGTTTTTGTAATGGATGTTTCAGAGTTTCTGAAGTGAAAGTCCAAGGAAGAGAAGACAACGAGAAATAGCTTTTTTGTCTGTTTCATGGTTTATAGGCCTACTGGGGAAACTCGCCATGTAAAAAAACGAGTAACGCATCCAGCTTGGTACCTCTATGGTGATGTGGAAATCCGAGCATTGTTAATAAAGAAATTAATTCTGTGTGTGTCTTTCTTTTGATTCCTTTATCATGTTGCTTATAGTAGACCAAATTTAATTAAAATACCCAGGTGATAATTTCAACCTAAATTGGACTACGTGCATAGCTGCTTCTCACAGGCAAAGTATAAATATTCACCATCCTCGGGCATGCGTTTTCACTATTCAGTTATGGCAAAAGAAATCACTGACTCAAAGCATAATTTGCTTGGTAGACATAATTGGAAATGGCCTTTGTAGTTATAATTTTACATTATTAGATTATAGTACTCCCTGAGAGATTATCTTCTGCATTTCTTGGCCCTGACATGATTAGGTCTGGAATACAGCATTAAGTGTGCTGCTCTGCTGTCAGCAGCATGGTAGTCAATGTGTTAAGCAGTCGTTTAGGAACTAGTGTGAATTATATGCATCTGTACAGCCTTGGCTAAAAAGCTACAGCTAGAATGCTAATTACTGTTTCAGGAATTATCCTTTACACAGTTAAATATATTATGTTAAATATGTATGTAAAACTGAATTCATGAATAACTTTGTAGTCATTTAAATAAAAATACTGCAAACCGAAAAATTGTCTTGAAATGGTAAGGGATATCAAATATAAGTAAATATTTTTCCTCGTTAAGATTAAAGTGTAAAATTGCTGATACCTGGTTGTTACCATGAGATCAGTGCTGGCCCCAGCAGAGCAATCTGCTGTGACCACCGGCCCCTTCATGCCAGCCAACGGGTTAATACACAAAACAAGGCAGTGCAAGACTTGGTCCGTAATTGTCATTGGTTGAAGCAACTAAAATTAAATTTCTGAGGTATGCTGCAACTGTATTATTGGTATATTCCCCAGCATGATTTAAAATCTTTGCATTGAAATGGCACTGACAGTGTGTAATATATTTTGCAACCGAGAATAGATAAAAATTTATGTGGGAATATATTTCAAGAACCCCTTTCAAACCAAACCTGACAATTATATTGACACACCAGTAAACCCACCTGAATGGCACACTGGGTTACACAAGTATTAGCTGTAGAATAGGTAATTTACACAGAAAACTTTTCACACAAATTTTATTGTAAAGCACACTGAAGTTATGGGAAAGATGCAATGCCTAGATGAGATAAACATGGACACACAATAACTCGTTTTGTTCAGATATATGGAAAATTAACTGTAGTATTATATGATGTATAACATATATATGACATATAACACATCTGAGGTGCAAATTTGTGGAGAGGAGAGATTGCATTGAACCTGTTGTGTATGGTGCATATTTTGTTGCAATGCTGGGATGATGTCATCCAGATTTCAAAATTAGGGGTCTTGTAATGAAACTCTCATCAGTTTTAATATTTAAAAATAAACACGCCTGAAAAAGGAAGCTGAATAGGACTTTAAATTAAATTGCAAAAATTTTCTTGTTTTGCACATTCACTGCAGCTGACACTTAAAAGCTCGTGGCTAGTAGCTCTTATTGACCTTTGTGTTAGCCACAGTGAACATGTTGAAGATTTTAAAGTAACAAAGTAGTTGTTGACATTCTGGTATTAATGGATGGCAGCAGGAAACACAGCAATGAAATAATGTGAATGACTTAAACCAGGAATTAAGCAAGTCTACATAGCTTTGAACACAGTCATTTCACACTTCTTAGTCACTGCATATTTGTGTGCTATAACTAATACAGCAACCTTTCATTTTCTCATCTTTGATATGGGACACATGTCACATCTTACTTATTTTCCTAGAGCAACTCTAGGTTTACTAGATCCACATTTCAGAATTCTGATAATTGTAGTCCTACTTTATGCTGAAAGTGTGGGTTGATAGCTGTCTCTTCAGATATGATCTCATCAACTGCCATTTCAGAAACTTGAAGGAAAAATGTGATTATTAAATTTTCTGTCAGTGATGAATATATCACTAATGTATATACCACACAAATATTCATGATGCTATAGAATAGTGCAGGGCCATCTTCTGGAACACCTGCTGGGTAGACTAAACAGTGCACTTCACATCCAGTGCATCAATTTCTTCATAGGTAGTATCATAGTACACTACTATCTCAGGCTTGATTGTTGTGATGCTCAGTGACACTAAACTAACAGCCTTCTTAAGTTTTTGAATGAAGGATATAACTAAGTAATATATCCAAAAACAATTAAGTTTTACATTTTGCTGTAAGAAACTCGTTTTGAATCTTTCCTTTTATTATTATTTTGTACATGTGTGACCTTTTTGTGTCCTCTTCCCAGTTTGACAAGTACATCTGATTTACTTAATGAGGATATTTATGGTTACAAACAAAAAAAAGAAAAAAACATGTGGTGACAATGCAACCTGCGAACAAAGATCATCTTCCAAAACTTTACGAGCCTAGGAAGTAAGCACAATGATTTGGACATAATAGCATGTTTTAATAAACCAGATGTTTCAGTTATTACTGAGCACTGGTATACCGAAAAAGAACCTTATTATGCACCAATCAACAAAAAATTTCTGCTCGTCTTTCAGTAGGGATATCAAACCTTATGGTGATGTTGCAAAAGTGCCAATAGTTGGTGCTCAATTCCTTACATGTTGAAGGTGTTACTGAACTTTCTGCGATAAGCTATAGATGGGAAAGCTAATCTCTATCAATTGCTTGTAGAGAGAGATAGTAAATACTCTGGGAAAACGGCTGGGTAATAATGCTGATAATTGTTCACAGTTTAATAAAACCTTATCTAACACAAATCAGTTTTCACTCTTAAGAATGGTGAGTGGCATACACTGATCTAAAATTACTGATATGTAATACAGGGTACCCAGGACTTAGTACTGGGATACTTTCTTTTGTCGATTTATGTAAATGACAAAATACTGCTCCCCAAATTCAAGGATAGTTCTGTATGCTGATGCTACATCTATTGCATGCAAGTGTAAAGGTCATGAGCAACTACAAAAACTATGAAACTGTATTACAAATGAAATAATTCAGTATTTCTATGAAAGTCATCTCATTGTCAGCACAAGATAGCAGCAGTAATGGATTTTCACCCCACAAGACAGATTTTGAAATTCAGTTGTGCACTGGAACTGATATTGTCATCAAAGAAAACTACTGCTTGGTTACAGTTAAACTTTCTATATTTAACATGTTATAACATGGAAACTAATTACAGTACAAGAACACAACTTGGTAGCATTAATGTCAAGGACATGAGGAAGAGAAATAATGCAGAATCAATTCAATTGAAACACTTTTAATGTTTCCAGAATGAGAAACATCCCCCAGGCTGTGGCTAAGCCATGTCCCCGCAATATCCTTTCTTTCAGAAGTGCTAGTTCTGCAAGGTTCGCAGGAGAGCTTCTGTAAAGTTTGGAAGGTAGGAGACGAGATACTGGCAGAAGTAAAGCTGTGAGTACCGAGTGTGAGCCGTTCTTCGGTAGCTCAGATGGTAGAGCACTTGCTCGTGAAAGGCAAAGGTCCCGAGTTCGAGTCTCGGTCTGGCACACAGTTTTAATCTGCCAGGAAGTTTCACTTTTAATGTGCTGCTGCAGTACACCACACCAGTACCATTACTGGTGACGGTGATGGAGGCTGCTATGAAAAGCTTGCGATTTTATTCAAATCTGATGTGGCAAGTTAACAAAACTTTTTATCCATGTGAGTAAAATTATTGTGTAAAATTGATAGCGCAGCTTCTTACGGAAGTCTTTTCAGGGCCCTTCGGAGTCTTTCACTTACATGTCAACATATTTACTCCCTAATAGTATTTGTTGTTCATAATAGGGGTAATTTTACTCTGATCAGTGAAATGAACTTGCAAAATACTGGAAGTAAAAACAATGTCCATGTAGACTATACATCTCTGCCTACGCTTCAGAATGGAATATCACATTCTGATTGAAAGTCTTTAACAGGTTGCTGCTAGACATTAGGCAGAAAACTGAAAATCCTAAGGTAATAAAAAAATACAAAGTAAAAAAAATATTTTTTTAGCTTCTCCTTCTATAACTATAATTAAACATAATGTTTCGACTCACGAATGCAAATGTTAGATAATGTTAACACTAAGGTTCAAATTAACAGGATTTTAATGTTACCATTATATGAACAGCTGACAGTACTCATTGTAAAATTATGAAATGACTTGTATAAAGTATGAGAGAAAAACAGCACTTAAAAAAAAAAAAAAAAAAAAAAACCTTACTAGCTTTCAGGGTTGTTACTTCTTTCCTCTGGGAAGATGAATATAGTTTGTGACTGGAAATGAGGGGAAGATCACTTACACCACCCGTATAGAACAATTATGTGACACATTCATGAGTACTGCTCCAATGTTTGAGATCCAGGTCAGATTTAAGCAACACATTGAAGCAACTCAGAGTCTGGATGCTATATAGGTTACCAGTAGTTTCAAACTATGTGTGAGTATAATGAGAATCCCTGGAGGGAAAATAATGTTATTTTTGTACAACACTATTGAGAAAATTTAGAAGGCATGAGAAATCTGGGTTCGGATGGTAGGTAGCCTTTCTTCCCTCTCTCTGTTTGCGAGTGGAACAGGAAAGAAAATGATTTGTAGTGGTACAAGGTACCCTCCACCAGGTACCATTTGGTTGCTTGTGTAGTATGTATGTACATCAAAATACGGAAGAAAATTGTGACTGCCTACTACATTAAGAAGTAATAGTTGAACTAACCTAAGCTTTGTGATTTACTTCAAATGTTTTGTCCCACTCTGACAATCAGTGACTTGCATCTATAGCAGTCTTACAATTTGGAGATGTCAGTAAGCTTACTGCTTGGATCTATTAATATTCCCTCATTGAGCTCTTTTTATCTTAAGATCACATAAACTGGATTTTTGAGAAACTACATACAGGGAGATGTGATTGGCATATAGCTGTTTGTTTACAGAAAAACAGCGATCAAAATTTAAGCATATCGGTAACACACACTGGGCAAGAGCACATATCTGGGCTAGAGCACTATACTGGATTTCGCCCCCTTCCCCCCCTTTCCCTAGAAACCTTGGCTGCAGTAATAACTATTTGTAGCATAGTCTGAGGTCTACATTAGGTTGAAAAGCGATAATTTCGTCGACAGTTGTGGAACACAGCGAATGAGAAATAACAGTTGTGATAAGAGACAGACGTGTGGCTTTGCCTAATATTTGTTTGCGGCGTATTTAAATGCACTTTCCCACATTTAATGCATTTCTCATAATAAAAAAATAAAACTACTGGGTCATCCCCAAAAAACATATATTAGAAAATGAACAATCATCCGACGTGTTTTGATGCATATTATTTACAGATATCGTACACAAACTGGAAAAAATGCAATGGGCGTTCCCGACGTATCCTTTACCATATTTGATTTGTTTTTCCGCATTTGCTACTGCTGGTATGGGTTCAAAGACAAATTCGTGCTGCAAACGTCTCAGTGGTAGTTAGCCTACATTGGTAAGCAGCAGTTAATGCGTTAAAAACATTTATACACATTGTCCTCAGTACGTAATATGTGTTATGCTATAAATCACTCTGCCTTTCGACCAATAATTTTTTATCAATTGGCTTCAATCAATCACGTAAGACTCTAATGTGTAACTTTGACTACGCTGCGGATTATTATGTCACCATAATCCAGATTATTCGCATTCAAACCTTCTTTCTACATTTAATTCTGTTAATGGAAGCTTCATTCAAACAATCTGGATTGATTTGACGTTCCAAAACAATAGCTGATGGCAATTCTGTACAAACGCTGTGGCCAACGTGTGACGTCACTTACGTCAACAGAGTTGTTTACAGGTCTAGTCACCAGGCAGCGCTGTCACGCTTTCAGCTTTACTGATGACGTCATGAAGCGATTCCTCGGGGCCCGCGAGACGCACGTTCACAGACAGGAGGGCCTGCGATAGTGTACTCAACGACGAACCTGGGTGCACGAATGGCAAAACGTCATTTTTTCGGATGAATCCAGGTACTGTTTACAGTATGATGATGGTCGCATCCGTGTTTGGCGACATCGCGGTGGACGCACATTAGAAGCGCCTATTCGTCATCGCCATACTGGCGTATCACCCGGCGCGATGGTATGGGGTGCTATTGGTTACACGTCTCGGTCACCTCTTGTTCGCACTGACGGCAGTTTGAACAGTGGACGTTATATTTCAGATGAGTTACGACCCGTGGCTCTACCCTTCATTCGATTCCTGCGAAACCCTACATTTCAGCAGGATAATACACGACCGCATGTTGCAGGTCCTATACGGGCCTTTCTCGATACAGAAAATGTTCGACTGCTGGCCTGACCAACATATTCTCCAGATCTCTCACCAATTGAAAACGTCTGGTCAATGGTGGCCGAGCAACTGGCTCGTCACAATACGCCAGTCACTTCATGAACTGTGGTATCGTGTTGAAGCTGCATGGGCAGCTGAACCTGTACATGCCATCCAAGCTCTGTTTGACTCAATGCCCAGGCGTATCAAGGCCGTTATTACGGCCAGAGGTGGTTGTTCTGGGTACTGTTTTCTCAAGTTCTATGCCCCCAAATTGCGTGAAAATGTAATCACACGTCAGTTCTAGTATAATATATTTGTGCAATGAATACCCGTTTATCATCTGCATTTCTTCTTGGTGTAGCAATTTTAGTGGCCAGTAGTGTATGTAAACAGGCAAAATACGGCGCTGCGGTCGGCAGCTCCTATGTAACGCAAGTGTCTGGCGCAGTTGTTGGATAAGTAACTGCTGCTACAACTACAGGTTATCAAATTTAAGTGAGTCTGAACGTGATGTTATGGTCGGCACACCAGCGACGGGATACAGCATCTCCGAGGTAGCGATGAAGTGGGGGTTTTCCCGGAAGGCCGTTTCACGAGTGTACGGTGAATATAAAAGATCCGGTAAAACATCAGATCTCCGACATCGTTACGGGCGGAAAAAGATCCTGCAAGAACGGGACTAACAACGACTGAAGAGAATCGTTCAGCGTCACAGAAGTGCAACCCTTCCGCAAATTGCTGCAGATATCAGTGCTGGGCTATCAACAAGTGTCAACGTGCAAACCATTCAACGAAACATCATCGATGAGGGCGTCCGGAGCGGAGAGACCACTCGTGTACCCTTGATGACTGCACGACACAAATCTTTACGCCTCGTCTGGACCCGTCATTACCGACAATGGTTTGTTGATGACTGCAAACATATTGCCTGGTCAGACGAGTTTCGTTTCGAATTGTATCGAGCGAATGAACGTGTACGGGTACGGAAACAACTTCATGAATCCATGGACTTTGCATGTCAGCAGAGGACTGTTCAAACTGGTGGAGGCTCTGTAATGGCGTGGGGCGTGTACAGTTGGAGTCATATGGGACCTCTAATACGTCTATATACGATTCTGACTGGTAACACGTACCTAAGCATCCTGTCTGATCGCCTGCCTCCATTCCTGTCCATTGTGCATTCAGACGGACTTCGGCAATTCCAGCAGGACAATCATCATCATCAGTTATCTGCTATATTAGCAGGTCCTTTGCCTCTCCATTTTCTGCGATCCATTGCTTCCTTCTTAAGGCTGCTGGACGGTCCATCATGTCATTCAGTATCTGGAATCTCTTCCTTCCTCGCTTCCTTTTCCCTTCTGCATAACCTTCTAAAACTGTTTTTATCAGTCCGTTATTCTTTTTTAATATATGCCCAATCCAGTTTCTTTTTCTTCTCTTTATTACGTCTAGTAACTGTCTTTTTTCTCCCTCTCTTCTCAGTAGCTCTTCATTTTTTACTCTATCCATCCAACTTATTCTTTCCATCTTCCGCCATGTCCAGATCTCGAAAGCCTCCAGCCTCCAGCAGGACAGTGCAACATCCCAAACGTCCAGCATTGCTACAGAGTGGCTCCAGGAACACTCTTCCGAACACTTCCACTGACCACCGAACTCCCCAGAGATTAACATAATTGAGCATATCTGGGATACCTTGCAACGCACTTCTCAGAAGAGATCTCCAAACCCCTCGTACGTTTACCGATTTACGGACAACCTTGCAGGATTAATGGTGTCAATTCCATCCAGCACTACTCAGATTGGGTGCTCGCGGGGGCCTGACACGATAATAGGCAGGAGTACCAGTTTCTTTGTCTGTTCAGTCAGCGGCTATAACTAGACGCTCTGTATCGTCGTTGGATGACTTTCCCGGACACGGGTTTCTATCGTCATTTTGTTCCTCAAGACATTTGCAGCACCACGAATATTTTCGGTATATTTTTCAAACAGTCTGTAGTGTGGCTAATTTGGGCGCCGTTAGTTGCTCTATCTCAAGACCTACACACAGTTTCTAACTTTATTACTTGACTTATTCTGTTAAAACTGTAACGTGAGATTGTACAGGATGTCCGAAAAGACTTTCGCTGATTACATAAATTGATAACTCAGGCTAGAAGTAAGATACAAATATGAAACTTGTGTCGAATTGTTTACAGCTATCAAAGTTTTTATCTGTTTTAGGTTGGCAGTACGTAAGTAGTGGATGAGTTGCAGTGCCCACGAAGCCATGTTAACCAATCAGGAGAAGGCACAGTGTGTCCTGTGGCACCATGAGACACGATCACCAACCACAGTGCAGAGACACTTCCAGACAACATTTGGAAGGAATCCACCTGATGTCAAGAGCATTAAAGCCTGGTATGACAAGTTCAAGAACACAGGATCGGTTGCTGACCTTCCGAGATCTGGTCGACCAAGAACCTCAGCAGACAGGGTGGAAGCTGCAAGGCAGTCTTTTCTGCGAAGTCCGAACAAATCGGTGCGCAGGGCCTCACGTGAATTACAGATGCCAAAAAGCTCTCTCCATGACATTTTAAACAAACGTTTATTGTTTCGTGCATACAAAGTGCAAATCGTTCAGGCCTTGTTCCCCAATGACAGTCCACGTCGATATGACTTTCCGGTCGAAATGCTGTCACGTATTGAAGACAATGATGGTTATCTCAGACGAATTGCCTATTCCGACGAAGCGACCTTTTTTTGTCAGTGGATTAGTGAATCGCCATAATGTGCGCATTTGAGGTTCACAACCCCCTGGCGAGGTCACGGAGTGGACCAGAGGCAGTCCAAAAGTGAATGTTTGGTGCTACTGCACGATCGAATTATGGGGGCCATTCTCCTTCGCTGAGGCTACTATCACATCTGCAGTGTATCTGGACATGTTGCAACTGTATGCTGTTCCTCAGCTGCTTCAGTATCACCCCGATGTCTTGTTTCAGCAAGACGGTGCACCGCCTCATTGCGGTTTGGACGTCCATGCCTATCTCGATATGACCTTTCCTGGGCGATGGATTGGTCGTGATGGGCCAACGGATTGGCCTCCACGCTCTCCTGACATAACCCCATTAGATGCTTTTTATGGGGTTATGTCAACGTCCAGGTCTACCGAACGCGTGTACCAGATCTTGGAACCCTGCGGCAACGGATAACCACAGTCGTTGAATTGATCCCTCCAGTGATGTTGGCTAATGTGTGGACGGAAACTGAATATCGCCTAGATGTGCTACGTGCTACCAAGGGTGCTCATGTGGAAGTTCACTGATGTGTGAAAAAAACTTAGGTAGTTTGTAAACAATTAGACACCAGAGTGTGCGCTGATTTGAAACTTCCTGGCAGATTAAAACTGTGTGCACGACCGATACTCGAACTCTGGACCTTTGCCTTTCGCGGGCAAGTGCTCTACCATCTTTTTTTTTTTAATTCTAATTTTTTTTCGCCTTCGTTCGTTGTATGTGCTCGGGGCGGACGTCATAAGACATCCGTTTAAGTTCGTCTTTGATCGGTTAACTCAGTTCTTTTTATTACAGAGGGCTGCTAACCCTCTGAACGAACACGTTGAGCTACCGTGCCGGCTAAACCATCTGAGCACGACTCACGCCCGGTCCTCACAGCTGTACTTCTGCCAGTATCTCGTCTCCTACCTTCCAAACTTCATATCAGCGCACACTCCGCTACAGAGTGAAAATCTCATTCTGGAAACATCCCCCAGGCTGTGGCTAAGCCATGTATCCGCAGTATCCTTTCTTTCAGGAGTGCTAGTTCTGCAAGGTTCGCAGGAGAGCTTCTGTAAAGTTTGGAAGGTAGGAGACGAGGTACTGGCAGAAGTAAAGCTGTGAGTACCGGGCGTGAGTCGTGCTTCGGTAGCTCAGTTGGTAGAGCACTTGCCCGCGAAAGGCAAAGTTCCCGAGTTCGAGTCTCGGTTGGGCACAGTTTTAATCTGCCAGGAAGTTTCAATTACACACCAGTTTCATATGTATCTCACTTCTAGCCTGAGTTATCAATTTATGTAATCAGGGATCGACTTTTCGGACACCCTGTACATTTTAATGAGTAGATACTGGCCACATTAAAATTTTCATATTCGAAAATTGTATGTAATATTGAAAGTGAAATTTTTGTTGCCGCTGGAAGATAGGTAGGCACCTTGCAACTGGGCTCGGAAGACCAGGTGACTGCTTTACGCACGCAGGAACACAGACACGTGGTTCTCCGGCCACACGCTATTCACACCCGCGGTCGCGACAGAAGCTGCGCGGAAAAACCCACCCCGCGCCGCCGACACGGCTTCCGCGTGGATGGTGCAGTTCATTTAATTTTTGTCGGTCCAGCGTGCGGGTTAATTAGAGTAACGTGACACGGAAAACTCGGGGCGCCGCAATTTTTCAGTCGACGTGAAATTCGCGGTCGGCGCTGGGTCGCGAAATGCGATTTTCGGAGCGGCCGGCCGCCGCCCTCGGCTGCAGTACGCGCTGTGGTCACTGCCCGGTCGCGAGCCGCGCCGGAAACACCCACACCCACGCACCACTCCGTGTCCCCGCACCCCATCTCCTCCCCTCCCCTCTACATCATAAGGGTCGTCCAACGGGCCCAGGAATAATTGTGCTCCCGTATCGCTGGCGTTGCAGAATTTTGGGACCTCTTTGTGGTCGCGTAATATGGGAAAGAGCGCCAAGAATAAAATAGCGGCAGGACCCACAGACTGTATAGCGAATACTTAAAAAACACCGCCCAAATACTAAATCCATCACGGACAAAACTATACAATATCTGAGTAGAAACAGCCTCCTTCCCACAACAGTGAAGAAAATAAATAATAGAAATACTGTATAAAGAGACAGGAGACCCCAAGGAGCCTAACAAATACGAAAGCTGTGCGGCTGGTCCCGGCGGAGGTTCGAGTCCCCCCTTGGGCATGGGTGTGTGTGTTTGTCCTTAGGAAAAAATGGTTCAAATGGCTCTGAGCACTATGGGACTTCACTTCTGAGGTCATCAGTCCCCTAGAACTACTTAAACCTAACTAACCTAAGGTCATCACACACATCCATGCCCGCGGCAGGATTCGAACCTGCGACCGTAGCAGCCGCGCGGTTCCGGACTGAAGTGCCTAGAAATTTATTTAAAATCGTTTCTTAATTTTAATTAGGGCCGGTGTTTTGTAGGTTATTGAAATAGGTGAATTTTAGCATTCGTAAAAGTTTCCTTCAAATCATTGCATATGTCGAAAACTACAGTTGTAACACCCCACTTGTCACATATCTGGTATTGGTGTGTGTTCATCCCAGGTAATTGACTAACAGATCAGAGAGTGCAAAACAGCCGCAGTGTCGGATAACGCAAAGAAAGTAATAAGGCCCTGTGACTCCTGACTGAACTGCGGTGGCAATGTTGACATTAATGGATTCAGAATTGATCCCTTTTAATTAAAAAGTGCTGCACATTGATGTTATTATATTCAGCTATTGAACACCAGATACAAATGTTGAACAAAAAATTAATTAAGAAAGTGACTTGGGATTTCAACTACTTGATTGAAAACAGTCGATTAGCATAGATTTATTTTAACTCACGACCTTCAATCATCACATTACATGACTCTCATAACAGGCAGTGGTAATAAATTGCGTTTGCGTGCAGTAAACCGCGATAAATCAAAAGTAATTCCTATCGGCTGACCCAGGCGTAATGCGAAGTGCGAGAAGAACTCTTGAAACGTCCCCTTTGAACAATTTCTACACGACTGTCCTTAACCTGACACACAATATTTTTAGCGCAACGCAATCTGACTTTCAGAAATCCCTACAAAAGAATGGCCCTGACTAACATATATAAAGACAGTCCTGATTCATCACAGTAAAATTATAGTGTTTTTCTTTTTTTTTTCAAAGTCTGAACAGTAAAAGAAAATGCACACAGAAGTAGTGGATTTCCATGCAGTCTTGAAGAAGTAGTGTTGTCCTTCCAACGGAAAGACAGTGCTGACTCTCGACATGCAGACAAGTAATGGGTCACAACAGAGCAAACCCACAGCAGAGTCAGTCGAAGTTTTGAAGAATATTGGTAGGTAGGTCATCACAGAGCATACCCATTGTAGTCCTGGTAGAGATTACGATACTGGTGGGCCATCAAAGATGCAGACCCTCTATAGTCCTTGTAGAGTTAATGGTATTGGTGGGCCATCAAACGTGCAGACCCACTGTAGTCCTTGTAGAAATAATGGTACTGGTGGGTCATCAAAGATGCAGACCTACTGTAATCCTTGAAGAGATGGCCAGCCGCCATCTGTTGTGACTGTGCAGTTGCACAATCACCATTGAAGAGTCTTGCGGATAATATAGCAAGTCCATAACCACCACTTGTGCACTCACAAAGTTTTTGGAATTGTCCTTAGAACCAGCAATGCTGTTATCCAGTCCCTTGCTGAATTATTAACACGCGCATAAACACTAACAGTCCCTACTTCTCACATATTGTCCATATACTATGACCAACAGAAACGTGTGCAGTGAAATGTAACTTAATTTGAAGAACTGGTGTCTATACAATTATAAATTTACAACATGAAAATACAATTACAAAGGTACAAAATACATCATTAAAGAACATAACAATACAGATAACATTTGTAGTAATACAGGCTTTACAAAAGAATCGAAATAACATATACATCAGTGTTACAAAAATAATGACATAAGTACATACATAAAGATCAGAATAACTTTTGAAACATCAACTTTACACATGAGCATTAAAACAGACCAGAATAAATAATGTCTAAACATCTTTACAAAGAAAATAACATATTATAAATGCAAATTATATTTGAGGATAACAGTATTCCTCATCATAGCGAATGTAGCTTAGTACTAGAAAAATTCTACAACATAAATCGTATTAGCTAAACACATAAAGACAGGAAAAACACAAATACACAAGGGAACACAAACACATAGTGGGATAACACAAGGAAAGGACAGGATTTCTTTTACTGCAGTATTTTGCAAACAAAACTTTCTTTACTTCTCGGAGATCTCCCTTCGTTCTTCATTATTTCAAAAAGTGCTATCTATACCTGCTTCCTGTATTCTATTCATATTTCTTTCAAAATAATTATTTCTCAGTGCACAATACTCATTTTTACCAAATCTGTTTCTTATACCTTCTCAATGCGTTTCTTCCAATTCATCGCAACTCATTCTCTTATATAGTCTACCCCCTCTTAAGCTAACTTAAATCTACTGAGCTCAGATGCTAAACTAAGGGACGAGGCAATGCGGCAGCACAAAACAAGTAACACAAACATCAATGACAAAAAATTCAAACTGGCAAAGCAATTGCAATATTACAACTAATATAAGGCAACGTGCAGCAAACAAGAAAAATAAATCTGGCTTAGCAGAGTAACATAAATTAAAATTCAGTAGCACTATGCCTGGCAAACAGCAGCTTATATCTAAACATGACAAAGCTCAAGCAGAAAAAATATTACACTGAAAATGACCATGTCTAATACCTATGTCACATCTTGACACTAGAGTGATGCATCACAATTTATTCTAGAAAAGAAATTACCAAGTCATTAAAAATAGTATTTATGCAATTCCTGTGAAGGGAAATGTCTATTTGTGCTCTCTTTTCCAAGAAAGTTTATCAGAAACGTATTCTTTACTGGGTCTGTAGACAGAAAATAGTGATATTAGTACATCTATTAAATTTTATAATAAGCAATGCTGCAGTGCAGCTAGAAACTAGATATTAAAGAAAATGAGCAAATATGTACAAAGGAAGACATGAAACATCATTCATTAGCCATATGGCATTTCATAAGGTAGTAAAAAATTCTCTCAATTTTCGAGAAAGACGCTTGTCATAATCAGGTCTGCAGATGTAAGTATCTTTCCAAGTAATGAGCATGTCGTATTTGCGGTGCTTTCTATAAAGGAATGTCAATAGCGAGGATAATGGCCTCCCTTTTTTTTCTCCACCTGTGCCTCTGAACAGGCCCTCACTAGTGGCTTTTTTTCAGGCGTCTGACACAGCTGGGTGCCCACGACGCATTACGTGCAGGTGGTCCGTTAACTTTCTTACGGAAATATTTACTACACCAGTTTACACTACAGTGACAGTCTCATATAAAAATATTTCACAGGGCAAGAATATGAGTTACAAATCTGTAGAAACAAAATATTATTGATATAGCAGTGTCCAAAAAATTTTCGTCGGCATTGTGATACATTCACGCATTTACATACATTTCATAACTCACGTAGCATACTCAAATAACTCATATAGCATCAGCTTATTGATCATAAACATACCGCAACAGTATAATACACATAGTCATCGTAATAATAACATCATAACACCTCAGTCAACTCTCAAAATCGTCGTAGCTTCCTCCAATAATTTCAAAACCTAAAAAAATTCTCTGCACATGTCAAAAGTGTCATCTGCCTCATCGCACTTTAAAAATCATAATCCCATACCAAATACATCATTCAAAGCTCTCATAGTATCACAATGGTTCTGAAAAATATGAGCATTTCACAAAATACAGACAAAATACAATTTCATAAGTGTGAAGTTATCCAACTGTGTAATTACGTAAACATCTGTCACTGATGTAGTAAAAAAAAGTGTTTGTCTCTCAGTTAAATGATCAGATAGCTGTGTAATTTATGTTTTAGAGAAATATGGTACCGATGTGTAAAGTTGTATAAGCAAATACCATATTAGCTAGGGCTCCTTGTGCTTGCCAAACACATGGTACACAAAGTAAGCGTGTACCCCCCTGAGGATTAATGTAATTATACCCTCAGGTGTTACAGATTACAGCAATGGAATGAAATGTATCACGGAAAACATTTGTATCGTTGTACTTCAAATATCTTTAAAAATAAATGTTTTAAGTACAAAATTAATCACTCAAATACGTGTACTGTAGCGCTAAACTGTGCGTCTTGTTGTGAGATAATCTCTGTGGAAGTGTCGTAGTTATTGTCCTCCGAAAGCTAAGTTCTGCAGTCAATGTACTTACCTCATGATAAACAAAAGTGAAATGCTTTGCGTATAGATATCTTAGTTATTACGCTTATTGCTGTGATGAAGAAAGTACTGTGCTGTAACGTATTGTTGTGCTACGAAAAAGGCTGTCTCATTGTAGCTATACCACAAAAGTCACTATTAAACATGTTTTACTTTCCAGAAGAATTCAGAAAAACTGTGCAGATATAAAGCAGATACAGCACAAAAGCAACAATGTAAATTGTGTCGCACATTAGTAGCGTCGTGATATAATAGTGTAGCTGTCAAAGAAACCAAGTGCTAAGTCATCTTGAATCCCACAGAAAGTACTTCAAATAAAGAATGTCTTTTCAAGTAAACCAAAATGTTGCATGAAAATCTCATTAGCAGTACCAGTACATGTTCGAAGTATGTAAGCCTGATAGTCGTTACGTAATCGTGTAACGAACAAGCAAGAATGTACAAATAACAACACTGTGTCGTCTGTTCACTATAACAATGCATTCGTAATTTCTGTTTAAATAAGTTCTCTTGGTTCTTGACTGGATATTTAACTTCAAACATTGTTGCATGTTAACAGTTTCTTAAGTCTGACAAAGCATACTAGTAATGTAAAGTGAAAAGTTATATGGCAAAGACAAAGTTAAAAAGCAGATTATCTTTCAATAAACGGTTTTACATGTGAAATGTGGTGTAAACCTTTACTCTTCCTAGTACGCAGAGTTTCAACTTCAACGCAATTATCATGTGGTATACATCGGATTCTGTAAGGTCTTGTAATCTAGAAAGAATTTGTGACTCAAGTGTTTCTTCTTATGTGACAATGAATGAGCTTTAATGAGAACTTTCTGACCAATATACATTTTCTTTGCATTTGCTTTACGGTGTAGTTTTCTCCTTTTGTCTGCTGCAGATTTTATATTTTTAAGAGCCAAATCAATTATGTCTTTGTGTCGAAGTTTACGGGTATTTGGGAAAGGTACAAGCTCTCTGATTCTGTTCGGTGGTTCTTCATTCTTCAGTACAAGAATAGGTGGTAAAGCAGTGGAATCATGAGGCATTTCATTCAGCACATTTTGAAATAATTGTAGATATCTGTCCCAATGCTGATGCTTTCTGTGACAATAAAGTCTGCAAAGCTTATTGATTTCTTTCATAATCCGTTCAGACGGGTTGCAATGTGGTGAGTACAATGAAATAAAAACAGGATTGATTTTATGATTCCGAAGCATGCGTGACCAAACAGCAGATCTAAATTGCGGTCCATTATCTGAAATGACTTTAGCAACGTGGCCAACTTCACGTAAGAAATTTTTAACAAAGGCGTTGCATACAGATCGTCCAGTGGCTTTACGTAACGGAGTGAAAGAAACAAATTTTGAAGTAAGTTTAACAGCGACTAGAACGTACGAAAATCCATTCGATGTTCTGACAAGGGGTCCCAATAGATCAACTGCAGCAAATTCTTTTAATTTAGAAGGACTGATAGGAAACAACGGAGCACGATGTGAGATAGTAGATGGTTTAGCCTTTTGACAAAGTTTACAAATAGATAGGACTCTTCGAATTCTCTTTTCCATATTGTTAAAATAACAAGTCGTTCGAAGAATATGATAACATTTTCGTGGACCAAAATGTGCGTAGCTGAAATGAATGTACCAAATGAGCTTATTAACAAAATCGTCAGGAATGCAAAGTACCCATAGCTTGTCATCAACAGTGCAGCGTTTGAACAGTATGTTGTTTCTAACCAGATAATAATGCCGAATCTGTGTGTGTGTCTTTTCATGCCATTTGCTCTTGATGTCTTTCCAAACCGGATCTTTATCTTGTTCATGAGCAATGTCCTTTAAAGATGTGGTGATGAAGTTTTCAAAGGCGACTTTCTGAATGTAAAGAATACTGAAATTTTTTTCGAGGTTGCCTTCTGTGTTACTTTTCTCAAGCCCAGCCTGAGCGCGTGACAGTGCGTCCGCAACAATGTTCTCCTTGCCGGAAATGTAGACTATTGTGAAGCGGAATTCTTGCAGAAACAATGCCCAACGTTTTAATCTGTCATGATTTAATTTTGAAGACATAAGAAATTGTAATGCACGATGATCACTGTATACTTTTACGTGCTTACCAGAAAGAAAGAAACGGAATTTGTTAAATGCCCAAACAATAGCTAAAGCTTCTAATTCAGTAACGGAATAATTTTTTTCAGATTTTGTTAGCACTCGGCTAGCAAAAGCAATGGTTTTCTGAACAGTAATGTCATTTTCTATGGCTTTTTGAAATAAATGGGCACCAAGACCGACTTTAGAAGAATCCGTGCTAAGGCAGAAATCTTGTGACAGATCTGGATGAGCTAGTATTGGCGCGTGAAGTAGCGATTCTTTCAAAGAATTGAATTCCAACTGTGCTTGTTCGTCCCAGTTCCAAACAGTATTTTTTCCAGTGAGAGAACAAAGTTTTGGTGTAACAAGAATTTGCATATTCAGAAAACGACGGTAAAAATTTACGAGACCTAGAAAACTGCGGACTTGTTTTTTTGTGGATGGAACTGGAATGGCTCTGATTGCTTCTAACTTTTCAGGATCCGGCTGAATGCCTTCAGAAGAAATAATATGTCCCAGAAACCTCACCTTTGACCTACCGAATTCAGAATTTTCCAAGTTAACTGTCATTCCAGATTCTACAAAAATACGTAACAAACTGTTGAGGATGCGATTATGTTGTTCCCATGAAGCTTCTGCTATTAGAATATAGTCCACATATAAGGTGATGTGACGTTTTAAGAACTCAGGTAATATGGAATTTAGCCCGCGAATGAATGCTGCCGAAGAAATGTTCAAACCAAAAGGAAGTTTCCGAAACTGATAACAAACGCCGAAACAAAGGAAAGCTGTGTATTTTCTACATTCTGGATGAAGTTCGATCTGATAAAAGCTGGATCTGAGATCAATAGAAGACAACACTTTTACGCCATTAAAATTTTGAAGAAGTTCTTCCATCGTTTGTGGCCTGTCTGTTTCAGGAAAGATAATAGTATTGATTTGTCTCGAATCTAAGACAAGCCTGATCGATCCATTTTTCTTCTCAACAACATGTAATGGATTGTTGTATGAGCTTACCGCAGGCTCAATAATGCCATCGTCAAGCATAGATTGTATTTCTGTTCTAACACAGTCCCTATAATGTGCTGGAATTACATATGGTCTAACACAAAATTTAGTATGCTCACGAACACGAAATCGGTATTGAAATCCCTTGATTGTTCCTGTTTTATGAGTAAAAACTGTGGAATGTGCTTGTAAAATCTCAAAAAGGTCCTGCCTATCAGTGTCATTGTTTGAATTTTATTCTGAATTAACTCATTAATTTCAAATATGCCGTCGATATCATCCCTGTCAGTACTTGCAAAGTGATTGTTGGTGTCTAGTTCCGTAGAAAATTCCGAACTGTTGTCTAACAGAAGGTAAAGCCGATTAATTTCCTCGTCATGGTTTGAGAGCCAATCTTCAAATTTCAAAGCTATTGACTTACCTTCCTTCTCTAAACTTATTTCCGCATCGTGAAAGTTTAAGATTGCTTTGTATTCATTCAAAAAGTCTACTCCCAATATAATTTCCGTCGACAATAATGGAACAATAAGAAAGTTCATAGAGAAGCTGTGGCTTTGACAAAAGAATTCTAAGTTGGTTTGTTGGCGTACATCTACACTTTTTCCAAAGATTGCACCTTGTAATTTAATCTTATGTAACGGAAGTGTGGGGCAATCGTTCGATTTGTTGCACTTGCTAAAAGCTGTTTCACTAATTACTGAAATGCGACTGCCAGAGTCAAGTACTGTCGTAAATTTTACGTCATTTACAGCAATGTAAATCACAGGATATGCAATGTTGTTAAGTTTTACGTCGTGTTCCTGGAGTAAGATGTCCCTAATGTCTTCCATTTTTACGTAATTACTAGCTCCGGCAGCTGCGTCGTCAGTTTCATAAGTACGTTTTGTGGCTGCCAGCGGTGTGAGTCATTGCCTATTGTCTCTTTGTTGGCGCGCGTCGTTACTGGGATTTGGAGACCTAACTTCTACAAATTCACCGTGACGAGAGGGCCCTGCCCTGTTTAAATCCCGCAGTTCAGGTCTGTCGTTACGATCACATCGTCTGTCGTCAGGTCGGTAGTTCCTGTAGTTTCTTTCTTGTCGGTTAAGTGGTGGAGAATTTCTCCCTGAATCGTAACTGCGCGCTGGACCGTTGCGTCTAAAGTTATTCTGTCTCCCTTGATAATTATTATTTTGGTTCCCAAATTGTCTGTTTCTCTGATTGTCTCTATGATAGTCACTACCGCGGAGAAGTGATCTTTCCCTGTAATTATTACTACTCTGCCAGTGGTTGTCATATGGGTGGTGTCTGTTTTGGTCACGATATGTGTTGTGAGAATAGCCTTGTCGT
This sequence comes from Schistocerca serialis cubense, assembly GCF_023864345.2. Taxonomy (NCBI): domain Eukaryota; kingdom Metazoa; phylum Arthropoda; class Insecta; order Orthoptera; family Acrididae; genus Schistocerca; species Schistocerca serialis. The sequence goes on from NC_064647.1 coordinate 114,994,133, forward strand.
GTCCAGTTATTATTTCTTTCATCGCGGAATTGTGACAGATGTGACCTGTAATTGTTGTGCTCCTGTTTCCGCGTTCCCCGATTGTCAGTGTCAATTTCCAGTTCTTGTAACAGTCCCTGAAAAGCTTCAATGTCGTCTTTGCAACGTCCTGCTAAAATAATATGTCGTAAATGTTCAGGTAATTTGATTAAGCAAATGCGGATGAGTTCTGAGGGGCTGTATGGGTTTGACAGGTACTGATTCTTGTGCAACATGTCTTCAAAATATTTCACAAGACTGGAAAATTCAGATTGTTCGAAATGTTTCATCATTATGATGCCATGTTTTACTCGGTGTTGTGTGGCTTGAGACCAATATGCTGAGAGGAAGGCATGGTAAAACTCTCCTTCACTGTGGCAATCGTGAATGACCGATCGCATTCTTACAGCTGTTTCATTCTCTAAGTAGCCACACATAAATTCTAATCTGTGCTCTAATGACCAGTTGGGAGGAAAACAATGAGAGAATTGATGGAGCCATGCTTGTGGATGAATGTCGTTGCCAGAATTCTTAAATGTTTTGAATTTATGTGTAGTAATGAACAGCTTATAGTCAAAGTCATCATGTCGGCGAGTCGCATATCGGTCATTTTTACGTGGTTTCGGCGGTTCCATTTCAAAATTCGGTGCACCTTGCCAATTTCTTTCATAATTTCCGAAATGTGCTGTGTTATTATTTTGTGGCTGTTCCGTATTTCTATGTCCCTCTTCCTGTATTGGGGCGCGAGTGTCCTCTGAAACACGTAATTCTTGTATTACCTGTGTCAGCTGATCTTGTACTTCCCGGATTTCTCTTTGGTGTTGCGTATTAATTTGATTCTGATTTTGTTTGAATTTCCTAATTTGTTCATAGTCTTCTGTGTCAGTGAAGGCTACAGGTCTTGTGTCATTCAGATCATCATCTACCTTTGTAGATAAGTTAGTGACCTGATCCGAAAGTACAACTACTTTCTCTGATAATGTACTAATTTCCTCCATGTGTCTTTCTACTGTGTCCTTTAAGTTTTCCCGAGTTTTTGCAAGTTGCGTAACCGAATCGGTAGATGCAACTGAGTCAATTTTAGCTTGCAAGGTCTCATGATTTTCATGAACAATAATTTGCAGTTCTTTTATGGCTGCTTCGTGATTCTGTAATGCATTTTCATGCCGCGAAAAAAGTAGGTTGAAAATGCTCACAAATTTGTGTTTTTACGTCGTTACAGACTTTTTGACATTTCGATTCGATTTTATGTAACTCAGTAGTCAAATCATCACGTGTTTGTTCAAGCGTGGTGTGAAGATTTTGTTCCATTGCGTCTAATTTTTTAAGATTTTGTTCCACTGTGTCTAACTTTTAAAGATTTTGTTCCACTGTGTCTAACTTTTAAAGGTTATGCTGTGTTTGTCTCTGATTCTGTTCCATCGTGTCTAACTTTTGAAGATTTTGTTCCATTGTGTTTAACTTTTGCTGTGTTTGTCTCTGATTTAGTTCCATTGTGTCTAACTTTTGAAGCTTTTGTCCCATTTGTTGCATTAATTGCAATAATAATGTATTAGTGTCTGGAATCTGTTTCTCTATGCTTTTTGGCAGTGCATTTTCACCGGCAACATTCACATTTTGACAAACAGAAAATGTGTCTTGACTCATTTGAGAAAACGGTGAGGACCCAAAACCTGAATCTACAGTATTTGCGAGATTGTTTCCTGTCATTTCGGATTCCTGAGGCGAGCTGTTGCCGACCGATCGTTCGATAATGCTTCCCTGTTCACTAATTGTTTCACTGTGTACACCATTATTTGCAACGCGCTCCATCTCACTATGCGCAATTACCAAATTACTACTTTGAACATTAGTTAATTCATTACAAGGTGGCGCTAACACACTGCTTTCGTTTTCACTGTCATTTCTCAGTTTACTTTGGAGCCTAGTATTACGTTTTTCACACGCCATAATTGTCACAATATTTCACACGATAACACAGAAAAGCACAATTTGAAGAGCAAAATAAGAGAACACATTAACATAACACTGAAAATAATATCTAGTTAATTGCAGCTGCGAAATACTTGGTGCAAATCTACATGCATGCCACAACTGTTTTACTGTACAACAATGAAAGACTGCAAGTACAAAGGAGATTTTCTCTACAATTACGCGCTAGCAATAAACAAAAGCTACACTAATTACACAAACTACAAGAAAAAAATCAGAAGATTCCAGTGAGGTATCCTAGGCTAAGGGTCGACATATGAAACGTCCCCTTTGAACAATTTCTACACGACTGTCCTTAACCTGACACACAATATTTTTAGCGCAACGCAATCTGACTTTCAGAAATCCCTACAAAAGAATGGCCCTGACTAACATTAACCTATACCTTTCAGAAATCACTTACCTCACAAAAATCTTCATTACTCGAACTACTGCAGTACAGCGAGCGCCACTACTGCCAGCTAAATAAAAGATTCAAACTACGGAAGGCACTAACTACTGATAGGCATAGTTAGCAAATGAAAGATTTTAATAGAGAACAAACAATGTATTTACCTTAATAGTCATAATATACACTCCTGGAAATGGAAAAAAGAACACATTGACACCGGTGTGTCAGACCCACCATACTTGCTCCGGACACTGCGAGAGGGCCGTACAAGCAATGATCACACGCACGGCACAGCGGACACACCAGGAACCGCGGTGTTGGCCGTCGAATGGCGCTAGCTGCGCAGCATTTGTGCACCGCTGCCGTCAGTGTCAGCCAGTTTGCCGTGGCATACGGAGCTCCATCGCAGTCTTTAACACTGGTAGCATGCCGCGACAGCGTGGACGTGAACCGTATGTGCAGTTGACGGACTTTGAGAGAGGGCGTATAGTGGGCATGCGGGAGGCCGGGTGGACGTACCGCCGAATTGCTCAACACGTGGGGCGTGAGGTCTCCACAGTACATCGATGTTGTCGCCAGTGGTCGGCGGAAGGTGCACGTGCCCGTCGACCTGGGACCGGACCGCAGCGACGCACGGATGCACGCCAAGACCGTAGGATCCTACGCAGTGCCTTAGGGGACCGCACCGCCACTTCCCAGCAAATTAGGAACACTGTTGCTCCTGGGGTATCGGCGAGGACCATTCGCAACCGTCTCCATGAAGCTGGGCTACGGTCCCGCACACCGTTAGGCCGTCTTCCGCTCACGCCCCAACATCGTGCAGCCCGCCTCCAGTGGTGTCGCGACAGGCGTGAATGGAGGGACGAATGGAGACGTGTCGTCTTCAGCGATGAGAGTCGCTTCTGCCTTGGTGCCAATGATGGTCGTATGCGTGTTTGGCGCCGTGCAGGTGAGCGCCACAATCAGGACTGCATACGACCGAGGCACACAGGGCCAACACCCGGCATCATGGTGTGGGGAGCGATCTCCTACACTGGCCGTACACCACTGGTGATCGTCGAGGGGACACTGAATAGTGCACGGTACATCCAAACCGTCATCGAACCCATCGTTCTACCATTCCTAGACCGGCAAGGGAACTTGCTGTTCCAACAGGACAATGCACGTCCGCATGTATCCCGTGCCACCCAACGTGCTCTAGAAGGTGTAAGTCAACTACCCTGGCCAGCAAGATCTCCGGATCTGTCCCCCATTGAGCATGTTTGGGACTGGATGAAGCGTCGTCTCACGCGGTCTGCACGTCCAGCACGAACGCTGGTCCAACTGAGGCGCCAGGTGGAAATGGCATGGCAAGCCGTTCCACAGGACTACATCCAGCATCTCTACGATCGTCTCCATGGGAGAATAGCAGCCTGCATTGCTGCGAAAGGTGGATATACACTGTACTAGTGCCGACATTGTGTATGCTCTGTTGCCTGTGTCTATGTGCCTGTGGTTCTGTCAGTGTGATCATGTGATGTATCTGACCCCAGGAATGTGTCAATAAAGTTTCCCCTTCCTGGGACAATGAATTAACGGTGTTCTTATTTCAATTTCCAGGATTGTATATAGCAGTTCATGACAAATTACAAAACTCCGCCATCTCTCTCCCCACATCCACCACTGCTGGCGGCTCACCTCCAACTGCCCAACGCTACGCGCTGTTCACATCCAGCTGCCTCTGCCCAACACTACAATGGCAGACAACAATGCAAACTAGACACAGACTGCACACAGCACAGCCAGTGATTTTTATACAGAGGTGGCGTTACCAATAAAAAAACCTAAACAGTCTACTTACACTCTACAATACACGACCCATGATACCCTCGTGGAAACTTTGCCGACGTGATCCAGCAAATTAATCAATGGCCGGAGCGGGCGCAATATCACCGAATTCAGCGTGGCGGAGCGGCGTTGTTGTGCGGACGTCGGCCGACCTCGTGGTGCTGCAAGGCTGCGCTCCTAGCTATCTTGCTCAGTACACAGCTGAACCAAAACTTCCTATCTCCAAGCTGAATCGTTCCATTTGCTAAGTCCTAAACTGCAGAGTGCTCACTCTTTCTCAGGCAAGCTGAGTAAAGAACGCCACGTCCGCACTCTAGGCAAGCTGGGAAGACCACTACGGGGACTTCTCCCAGTCTGCTCTTCGCCTCGGTTTCCCCTCCAGCAAAATCACTTACGCCAATTGCAGCGCAAGTCGCGTTAATTATGTGCCGCTTCCCAGCGCCGATCAATGCCTGCTCTGGGAAGTGCACAAATTCCCACAACATTTCAGTCCTTTCAACTTCTGCTATTTAGCTCCTCCCAGGCCACCCATCAAGGTTAGCGTCTGCACAAAACACCAATTTTTCCGGAATTCTGACTCCCAGGAGAGCAAATTCCTTGGTCCTACGTTCCCATCGGAGGCCGGCGTATTTCATTCTGTCACTCTTCACCTGATTTACTTCAGACTCTGCGAACTGTGAATTCAGCGTGAAGTTGCTAAGTCACGAACATGCATATTTTGTCCTCTGTTGACCGCTCCACCGTAGCTTTGTTCGGCTTACTCTCATGTTTCACTGAAAACGGGAAGATGGACATTTATCAACAGGAATACAAGTTCTCTGTCTGCTTCCTGGTACAACAGCATGGGTTCAACCACCCACTCACTGTCACTCATCTTAAGGCAGTTGGAGGCCGCGCCCCGTTACCGCTTTCTCAGAGCTTGAGCCGCCCTAAGTTGGCTATTGTCGCTTCCCTTCGCCGCTCCCCAGCCGCGCACCGCGGTAATTTCTGGGTACTTCCCTGGGATAAACTAGCCTCCAGTAAATCGACGCGTTTCCACAAAGTTTTCATGTCGTGAGAATTACTTTAAAACCATCACCCGACAATAATTATTCCAATATGTCCATACTATACCATCTACAAGATGAATTGTGCCTTGTCAGTCATTTTGTTCAGCCCTAGTGTTTGCTCAACGTGAGTTAGGTGATCTTTAATGGCTTCATGTAGAGGGCATAGTTATTGCCGTCTTCCACAGTAAAGCGCCAAAGAAACTGGTATAGGCACGCGTTTTCAAATACAGAGGTAGGTAATCAGGCAGAATACGGCTTTGCAGTCCACAACGCCTATATAAGACAACAAGTGTCTGGCGCAGTTGTTAGATCTGTCACTGCTGCTACAATGGCAGGTTATCAAGATTTAACTGAGTTTGAACCTGGCGTTGTAGTTGGCGCACCAGCGATGGGACACAGCATCTCCGAGGTATCGATGTAGTGGAGGTTTACCCGTACGACCATTTCACGAGTGTACCGTGAATATCAGGAATCAAATCTCCGACGTCACTGGGGCCGGAAAAATAGCCTGCAAGAACAGGACCAAGGAAGACTGAAGAGAATCGTTCTAGGTGACGCAAGTACAATCCCTTCGCAAATTGCTGCAGATTTCAATGCTGGGCCATCAACGAAAGTCACCATGCAAACCATTCAATGACAGAGCATCGATATGGGCTTTCGGAGCCGGAGGCAAACTCGCGTATCCTTGATGACTGCACAATACTAAGCTTTACATCTCGCCTGAGCCTATCAGCACCGACATTGGGCTGTTGATGACTGGAAACATGTTGCCTGGTCGGACGAGTCTCGTTTCAAATTGTATCGAGCGGATTCTTCTTCTTCTTCCGTGTCCGGATGCACCAATTATATCTTCCCTTCCCAGTAATTAGCAACGTAGATTGCTTTGTCATTGACTTTCAAAATATCATCTTTAGTGCATGTCATAGACATGTCTGGGCAGATCAGTAGGTGGTCCAAGTCCTGTATTGCTCCGCATTCACGCCTATCGCTATCACTGTAACCCCATTTAAATAGGTTTGATTTGCACCCAGTTACTCCAGTGCGCAGCCGGTTTAATGACCTCCAAGTTGTAAAAGGTAGTTGAAATCCTGCAGATCCCTCCTCAAGTAGTTCCATTGTGGAGTGTGGCACCATTTCTTCCCAGAGAGATAGCCGCCTTGCGACGGGCTTGGTGGCGAGCTCTTCAGTAGTTTCCATGAAACTCCTGCGGGATTTCAGCCGGACACGTTGTTTTCGGTGCATATACATCGGGTGTCGAGGATCATTCTTTTATTTTGATCTTTCGATCTCGGCGGCTACTTGTCTGCGGATAGTGGGTGGTGCTATGCCTATTATGGGGTAAATGATGTCTGTGGGAGTTGGTTTGAGGCATCCTGTGGCAATACGTACAGTTTCGTTTACGGCGACGTCAACTTGCTTAGCGTGGGCAGAGTTCCTCCAAACTGGCGCCGCATATTCCGCAGCTGAGATACTCAGCACCAGACCTGTGGTGCGCAAAACATGTGGTTGAGCTCCCCACGATGAACCTGTTAGCTTCCGCAGTATGTTGTTCCTGGCACAGACCTTTTTTTTAGTGTTGTGACAGTGCTGCTTAAAAGTAAGTGCTCTGTCCAGTGTTACTCCCAGGTATTTTGGGCTGTTTGTATGTTTCAGCTCTTCCCCTTGCCACATGACTCGGAGTTTCCGTTTGGCTTGTTTGTTCCTAAGGTGGAAGGCGGATACTTGAGATTTACTAGGGTTTGGTTTGAGATTATTGCCGTCGTAATAGGTAGCAAGTTCTGTTAAGGCTACTGTGAGATTCTCCTCCACTGGTTCAAAGGTTTTATCCTGAGTGGCCACTGCTGCATCATCAGCATATATGAACATTCGTGTCTGGTGGCTGATGGGAAGATCATTGGTATAGATGTTAAATAATATTGGAGCCAAAACACTGCCCTGTGGAAGTCCATTTTTCTGTGTCCTCCATCGGCTGTTTTTAGATTGTAAGGTTACATAGTAGCGTCTGTTCTGTAGCATACATTGCACGAACATAGAAAGGGTGTAGTCCTTAGTGACATTATACACTTTCTGGGTAAGCAACTTATGGTTAACTGTGTCATATGCAGCACTGAGATCCAGGAATGCGACCCCAGTTACTTCTCCTCTCTGATAGCCGTCTTCGATGTACTGTGTGATATTCAGGATTTGGCCACAGCATGATTTTCCTGGTCGGAATCCAGCTTGTTCGTTAATGAGGACTTTGTCCACATAATCAGCTATGCGTTTGAGGATCATTCGCTCCAGCACTTTAAATAAATGACAAAGCAGTGAGACAGGCCGGAAATTTTTAGCTTCAGCTGGGTCTTTCCCTGGTTTTAGTAACGCAATAACCCGGGCTTTCCTCCACAGTTTAGGAATTTGCATTGTTGTAATACAGTTATTCATTAGCTCTAGGATCCATGCTTGTACTCCCGGTCCAAAATGTTTTATTTGCTCAGATCACAGATCGTCGAGGCCAGCGGCCCTATTGTTTTTCAAATCTTTGATGGCATCTTGTAGCTCCTGAATGGAGAACGGGTGAGCTAGGAAGCTAATCTCCTCGTTCAATTTTCTTTTAATTTTGCCATTCCTGATCTTCCTTTTAGTTTTTCCGTTCATGAGTAGTTGGTGAGCTATCTGATCAGGTGTAACTTCACTGTAATTTGGTTGTGGTTCTGTTGGGTCGCTGCTGAGACTTTTGACCAGTTCCCATGCCTTCCTACTGCTGTGCTTAATGTCCGTCTCTTGTAGGAGGTTGCACCACTTTTCCTTTCTCGCTTCGGAGATATCAGACATCAGTACCTCACCTGCCTGGATCGTTTCCTCTGAGAGGGGTCCATATTATACAGTTCTTCATACTTTTTCAGAGCTTCCTTGCTGCTGCCATTGAGTCCAGCGATATACTGGGTGCGGCACCCTCTAGGTATGCGCCGACGAGAGATTTTCTTGACAAGGTCTATAAAAGTTTCATATGTTTGTATCTCTGGTTTAATTTCCAGGATCTCCTTATCAAGGTCCTCTGTGAAAAGTTCCCAATGAGCTTTTTTGAAATTGAAGCGTCTCTTGAAGGGCATTACATCTGATTTGATTACTGCAGTAATGCAGCAAGTTATTGCTCTGTGTTGCGATCTTGGAATTGGGTCCTCGATTTGCTTTACAGTTTGCAGGGATACCTTTTCGGAGACAAAGATGTTATCTGGATTATATCCTCGTTTCCATCTTCCGCTGTTAAATGATGCAGGCAACTTTGGGTCATGTATCAATTTCAGTTTAGTCTGGTCTGCCCAGGCCTCCAGCATTTCGCCATCGTCATTTGTTTCTTTATAACCCCATGCGAGACCGTGACAGTTAAAATCTCCTAGTACAACTTTCATGTTTTTTGAATGGAAATTTCCAGGCTCCGTAAATTTGAACCTCGCACCGGGTGGTTTGTACACGGATGTTACAGTACATGAATGTAGCTCAATAGTTAAGATTTCTATGTTTTCTTCGCAGGTCAGAGCACAGGAGCGTACGTCTAAGTTCGGTTTCACAAATATAGCACTTCCGTACCTTTCGTGTGGTCTCTCAAGAACTAATTTCATGCCCTGTATTTTTGGTCTATGGCTAGTTGGTGCTCTGTGTGTTTCTTGTAACACTAAGACATCACAGTTGTTTCGTTTGCATATGTCAGATAATAAAATTTCTTTATTTACAGATAAGCCTTCAATATTGCAGGAAGTTGTCACTAGTGATGGTCTTGATAAAGGCCTTATTTGAGTCTCTTCGGAGAGTTGTTTTGTCATCTTTGGTTTTGGTGCTCCGGTGTTTGCAGGATTGGCCGACTAGGGGACGCCCGATTGCTTGTTGTTCGAGTGAACGCAATCTTCGTGGAGGCTCCTGCAGTGTCCCCCGATCGAGCGGATGGACATTTATGGGTGTGGACTCTGGATGCCACCAGGGGACTGTTCAAGCTGGTTGCCGAGCGAGATATTTTGCTAATCAACAAAAAAAAAAAGTATTTTTGTGAGAGCATCAGGTTTTGAGATATGACGTGACAAGTTTGAAGCTTCCAGAATGAGATTTTCACTCTGCAGCGGAGTGTGCGTTGATATGAAACTTCCTGGCAGATTAAAACTGTGTGCCGGGCCGAGACTCGGCCTCGGGACCTTTGCCTTTAGTGGGCAAGTGCTCTACTTTGGAAGGTAGGAGACGAGGTACTGGCAGAAGTAAAGTTGTGAAGATGGGGCTTGGGTAGCTCAGTGGTAGACACTTGCCCGCGAAAGGCAAAGGTCCAGAGTTCGAGTCTCGGCCCGGCACACAGTTTTAATCTGCCAGGAAGTTTCAAGTTTCAAGCTGTTCGCACACGGGAAAATTTAATGTCTCAACAAAATTAACCTAGCTTACCCCTAATTAAAATTAAGAACATATTTCTGATGTTATGAGAGAGAGTATAGATATCTACATCGTATGAGAATTTGATATTTTTTGCCTGATTTTTGTGGAAGATACAGGCTTTCCCTTTGGCTGCTGCCTGCAGACAGCACTGCATAGGCGCGCCGACGCAGCACCTGTGCAGCTTAAACCTCAAGTGACAACTAGATCAAATCAGACTACACCTAACTATGATATAAGAAACGTACTATATATGTACAACCTTGGTCTGATGTAAGAAAAAATACGATGAGCCAAATCAGACAAGTTTAAATAAACAAACAAAGAAATAAATAAAATAACATCAGGAGAAGACCAAATCACCTAGATCACCAGATTTAGCTCCCCCAACTATTTCTGTAGGGACACATGAAGGGCAACACCTACACGGACGCCGGCCGGTGTGGCCGAGCGGTTCTAGGGGCTACAGTCTGGAACCGCGCGACCGCTACGGTCGCAGGTTCGAATCCTGCCTCGGGCATGGGTGTGTGTGATGTCCTTAGGTTAGTTAGGTTTAAGTAGTTCCAAGTTCTAGGGGACTGATGACCTCAGATGTTAAGTCCCATAGTGCTGAGAGCCATTTGAACCATTTTTGAACCTACACGGACAACAGTCACAAAATCGAACAACTGAAACCCAACATCGAGGGCGAAATGTCCAGCACAAGTGCAGTGACCATCCAAAAAGTAGTATCTAACATGAATAAACATGTTCAGGCTTGTTTTGTAGCACATGGAGGACATTTTCAGCATCCGTTATGAGAAAATATACACTGAAGAACCCAAGAAACTTGTACACCTCCCTAATATAGTGTAGGGTGACATGAGGGCCGCAACTCAACGTGATCTGGACTCGACTAATGTCTGAAGTAGTGCTGCAACGAACTGACACCATGAATCCTTCAAGGTTGTCCATAAATACGAAAGAGTACGAGGGAGTGAAGATCTCTTAAGAACAGCAAGTTGAGAGGCATCCCAGATATGATCAATAATGTTCATGTTTGGTGGCCAAGAGATGTGTTTAAACTCAGAGGAGTGCTGTGGACTTGTGGGGTGTCGCACTGTCCTGCTGGAATTGTCCAAGTCCGTCGGAATGCACAATGGACATGAATGAATGCAGGTGACCAGACAGGATGCTTACGTACGTGTCACCTCTCAGTGTCCTATCCCATATCACTCCACCTGCACAAACTGCACACGCCCCACACCATTACAGAGCCTCCACCAGCTTGAACAGTCCACTGCTGACATGCACAGTCCATGCATTCATAAGGTTCTCTATATGCTCCTACACGTCCATCCACTCAATACAATTTGAAACGAGACTCTTCCGGCCAGACAACAAGTCATCAACAGTACAATGTCAGTGTTGAAGGGCCCAGGAGAGACGTAAAGTTTTGTATCGTGCAGTCATCAAGCGTATACGAGTGGGACCGGCTCTGAAAGCCCATATCGATTATGTTTCGTTGAATGATTCTCACGCTGGCAATTGTTGATGGCCCAGCATTGGATGCTTACGCACTTGTCACCTGTCAGAGTCGCATCCATTCAGCTCCATTGTGCATTCCGAAAGACTTGGGCAATTCCAGTAGGACAATGCGACACCCAACACGTCCAGAATTGCTACAGAGTGGCTCCAGGAACACTGTTCTGTGTTTAAACACTTCCGCTGGCCACCGAACTCCCCATAAATGAACACTATTGAGCATATCTGGGATGCCTTGCAAAGTGCAAGATTTCCAGCCCCTCGTACTTTTACAGATTTATGGACAGCCCTGCAGGATTCATGGTGTCAGCTTCCTCCAGCACTACTTCAGACACTAGTCGAGTCCATGCTTCGTCGTGTTATGGGACGTCTGCGCTCTCGCGGAAGCCCTATGCGATATTAGGCAGATGTACCAGTTTCTTTTGCTCTTTAGTTTATGGGGGGCGTTCAGTAAGCAATGCATAACGTTCTTTTCTCTGTTTGTTTAGGTTGAAAAAACGCAGAATTTGTTGTGGGCATCGTCTAATATTTCCTCTTCAGCCCCTTACAGTTTAATCAAGTCCCGATAGGCGGCAGCGTATATCAATATGTTTACTTTTGTGCATTAACATACAGCTATAATCGGAGGTGGAAATACATTTGCAGAGAAAAGCACATTATTATATACATTATACTTTAGGCCAATAAACATAACATGTTATTGTAGTGGTTTTGAATACCTTTACTGGTCAGGAATTTTACGCCGACTGTGTGCGGCTGTTTCTTGTTGAATCGTCTGATCAGTCAGAAGCTGCTTTGCAGAGGGGGGTAAATTATTATTCAAAATATAGTTGTTTTTGGATAATTCAACATGAATTTCCTAAGGGACCGAAGTTTATCATGCATTTACCAGTAGAATAAGGAGCGGAGAAAATATTTCGCCGTATGCAACTTCAGTCCGATTTCGACGAAACAGTTCGTGGCTGTGAACCATCAAAAATGCTCTGAAGAATTTAACATGGATGCCGTTTTGACTGGCGCTTCTCTTCTCATAATGTAAATAAATCCTTTGACATTTGCAGTTACACGTCGCACAATATAGCTTCTTCCCATAATGTAAATAAATCCTTTGACATTTTCAGTTACACGTCGTTAATATAGCTTTTTCTCATAATGAAAATAAATCCTTTAACATTTCCAGATACACGTCGCACAATATAGATTCTCACATAAATCTACTGCTATGCAGTATGGCACTTTCGCATTACACTAAAATAATATTTTTAAACAATAATAATACGATGGAAAGACGTATGTCCGACACAAATTGCAGGAAACAGAAAAGTGAGTAACTGTTCATCGAGAATATCTCGTACATCAAAAGAATGTGTAAAAGTGTTCTTCTTTCGTCCGCATTTCGCGCAGCGGCTTACAAAGTCAACAGCTCACTGCATCTCTGACGGCGATTCCACAATAAACACGTCACGTCACAGGACGTTCGGTTTTAACATTCTCGCAACGTTATTTGTAGCTGTTTCCGAGCGACTGCTCGGTTAGTGAATGATTTAAAATGGTAGGGCAATCACATAATGTTACATTGCCTTCCATGGGAATCTTGGAAATCAAAGAGATTACCAAGATTCACATGTTGCTGTTAACATTATGGGCTTGAGTACTTTACGGATTTACTTGGATAAAACATAGTATTTCTGTCATTTGACTATTAAGATTACACAAATATGGTGATTTCTCGTTCTGAGGCAAGAGACAATTCTTAAGGTAAAGATACACAGAAAAAATTAAAAACTAAGACAGTAAATCTACAAAGTTTACGATGGAGATTATACATTATTCTCATTATATTCTTTTTACTAAGTTTATAAGGACCACCTTGTGGCCTCAAGTTATTGCCCCGAGCTCATAGGCTCTTTGCTCCTGAAAGAAAACACATAGACATTCATCTTTGTATACACATATAATTCGCACACATGGAATTTCTCACACGTGCCCATCTTCCATTGCTCACTAGTTGTCACGATTTTTACGCTTTCATTATTTGTGTATTTGACAGGGAAGTTAAAACTGATTCTTCTCCAGATGAAGCTTATACCTTGAGAAGTTGGATCGCTTCTTTGCGTTCTCCGAGGAGAAAACGTTTCATCAGCTCTGGTTGCCGAGTGTCGCTCGCACGTTAGGGACATACGTAACATGTAACAAAAAATATGTAAATACCTATTAGTCTAAGAACTAAGCTTAAATCTAATTTTAAGACTTGGGATTCATAGGAATGTGGCTTTGTCATTATTCGCGTGGGGTTGAATGATTCAAAATGTTAGGGCAATCACATAATGTTACAAGCGCTATACACCACCTTCAGAATGGTGTCTGTAACGGAGGTACGTTCCAATCAGAGAGCCATCATTGAGCATCGCAGGTATTCAGATGCGCTTGCAGAATGTCTACGGAGACTTGGCAGTGAACGAAAGCACGGTGAGTCTTTGGGCGAGGCGTCTGACGTCACCGCAACAAGGTCGCCAAAATCCGTCCGATCTCCCTCGTGTCGGCCGGGCGCACACAGCTGTGAGTTTTGTATGGGACAGACACTCTTATTCGAGGTGACCGACGGATCACAACACAACACCTCGCTGCACAACTGTACCTCCTTGCTGATAGTGCTGACACGCTCGCCCACGAGCTGGGGCACTCAAAGGTGTAAAAACTGGTTTCATCACCGCCTAACATGTACGAGCAGGGTAAAATCCCTACAGACTTTGAGAAAAACATTATGATCCCCATTCCAAAGAAGGCAAATGCTACAAGATGTGAAAATTATAGGGCGCTCAGCCTAGTTACTCACGCCTCTAAAATGGTAACCTCAATTATCCTAAAACGCATAGAACAAAAAGTCGAAGCTACACTCTCCGAAGACCAGTTTGGATTCTGGAAAGATAGAGGAACCAGAGAAGCAATATTTGCTCTAAAACTAATAATAGAGAAACGACTAGATAACAACCTGGCAACATACATAGCTTTCGTAGATGTAGAGAAAGCCTTTGATAATGTTAAATGGGATAAAATATTTGAGGTAGTCGAAAAAGTAGGAATAGACTATAAAGATAGAAAAATGATATGGAACCTGTAAAAAAACGAGACAGCAGTTATCTGTGGACGGGCAAAACAAGAAGAGGTGCAGATACGGATAGGTGTCAGACAAGGTTGCGCGCTATCCCCTGTTATCTTTAACCTATACATTGAAGAGGCACTGAAAAAAGTAAGGGAAAATTCACAAACGAATAGATATGATAAGATATGCCGATGATATAGCTGTCCTGGCTGAAAGTGAATAAGATCTTGTAGTCCTACTGAATAGAATGGATAAAGTTATGGGGGAAGAATATAATATGAGAATTAATAAAGCAAAAACAAAAGTAACGGCATGCGACAAAAAGGATCAAGTGAAAGTCAAAGTTCATGTAGGCAATGAACTGCTTGAAGAAGTTGATAAATTTACTTATCTGGGCAGTAATATTACCAGGCATGGAAGGAGCAAGGCAGAAGTGAGAAGTAGAATTGCTCAAGCAAAGGCTGCTTCTAACAAGAAGAAAAACATCTTAACGTCTAAGAGCATCAGACTTTAAATCAGGAAAAGATTTTTGGAATCATATGTGTGGAGTATGGCATTCTATGGGTGTGAAACATGGACTCTAGGGACAGAGGAAGACCAGAAGCTAAATTCTTTTGAAATGTGGTGCTATAAACGCATGCTCAAAATAAAATGTATCGACGAGGTCACAAACGAAGTGGTTCTGGAAAGAGCAGGTGAGAAGCTTCTGGAGCTTCTTTGTTGAAAGAAGAGTGCAATTTACAGGCCATCTATTAAGACATAAAGGACTCCTGAACACAATCATAGAGGGATATGTCGAGGTAAAGAGACCAAGAGGAAGACCACGACTGAGGTACATGGATCAAATCGTGAAAGATGTGGGATGTAACACCTATAAAGAAATGAAGAGACAAGCTGCCATTGCAACTGTTGCAAACCAATCCTTGGATTGATCACTACGGAAGAAGAAACAGAAGGCCATAAAGAGCAATGGAGAACGATTTTTTGCGCGTTACGAGGCTAATCGTGTCAGCTTTTTGTCGAACGTCGTCACAGGCTACGGAACATTGGTTCATTAGTCAGAATTATTAGTATACGGCAATCTGTGGAATGGAGCTACGATACTTCTCCTCTGAAGCAAAATATCAAAGCCGCACACTCAGCAATTAAAGTCGTGGCGACTGTCTCCTGAGACTCTGAAGGGGGTTAGTACGATTGATGTCCTCCCTCATGGCGCAACGATCAGATCGTTAGTGTACTGTGCTACCTTCAAGATATTGAAGAAATGACTTCAGCGCATTCGTCACCACGCCTCTTACTTTAAGAACAGAAAGCAGAAGGTAATTCTCCGCAATATTGAGAGTCGTAGTGATGTTCAGTCCCAATGGGGCATTGTTAAGTGAGGTGTTCCCCAAGGGTCAGTGCTCGGGCCACTACTGTTTCTTATTTATATAAATGATATGCCTTCTAGTATTACAGGGGATTCAAAAATATTTCTGTTTGCTGATGACACTAGCTTGGTAGTGAAAGATCTTGTGTGTAATATTGAAACATTATCAAATAATGTAGTTCATGAAATAATTTCATGGCTTGTGGAAACTAATTTGATGCTAACTCACAGTAAGACTCAGTTTTTACAGTTTCTAACTCATAATTCAACAAGAACTGATATTCTGATCAGACAGATTGGGCATATTATAAGCGACACGGAACAGTTCAAGTTCCTAGGGGTTCGGATAGATAGTAAGCTGTTGTGGAAAGCCCGTGTTCAGGATCTTGTTCAGAAACTAAATTCCGCTTTATTTACCATTAGTACAGTATCTGAAATAAGTGACAGTTCAACACGAAAAGTAGTCTACTTTGCATATTTTCGTACGCTTATGTCATATGGTATTATTTTTTGGGGTAATTCTTCTGATTCAAAAACGGTATTTTTGGCTCAAAAACGGTCTGTTCGAGCTATATGTGGTGTAAGTTCGAGAACCTCTTGTCGACCCCTATTCGATAGTCTGGGAACTCTGACATTGCCCCCACAGTATATATTTCCTTTAATGTCGTTTGTTGTTAGCAATATTAGCTTATTCCCAAGAGTTAGCAGCTTTCACTCAGTTAATACTAGGCAGAAATCAAATCTGCATGTGGAATGCACTTCCTTGACTCTTGTGCAGAAAGGAGTGCACTATTCTGATGCATCGATTTTCAATAAGCTACCACAAGAACTCAAAAATCTTAGCAGTAGCCCAAACGCTTTTAAGTCTAAACTGAAGAGTTTCCTCGTGGCTCACTCCTCCTATTCTGTCGAGGAGCTCCTGGAAGAGCTGAAAAATTAAGCAAATTCCAGTGTTAGATTGTTGATTTTCTTTATTTAAACTTACGAATTGTCGCCTGAATACGTTTCTTGTATTTCATTTTATCTGTTTCTACTGTCGTGTTATAATTTCATGTATTGACTCGTTCCATGACCATGGAGACTACTCCTTAATTTGGTCCCACAGAACAATAAATAAATAAATAGAAAGAAATGCGAGCAAACTACTTCTTCTCCACGACATCGCAAGGCCTTACACAAGTCTTCGCACCTGAGAGGGGCTCACAGAGCTTCAGTGTTCTTACTCATCCACCCTACAGACCGGTTCTATAACCTTGTAACTTCCATCTGCCTGCCCAGTGAAGGTTGCAGTCCATGGGAAGCGGCACGTGGATGATGGAGAACTTCTTGGTGCAGTCGCATTGATCGGAGATTATCTTGAACAGTAGGGTTTTTAGCCAAAAGAATGCGGTATAGTATTGTGGTGTGCGTACTGTAAGATTGAAACGTCCCCTTAGAAAAATTATACATGACTGTGTTTAAACTGACACACAATATTTTTAGCGCAACGCAATCTGACTTTCAAAAATCCATGCAAAAGGTTGGCCCTGACTAACATTAACCTATACCTTTCACAAATCACTTACCTCACAAAAATCTTCGTTACTCGAACTACTGCAATACAGCGAGCGCCACTACTGCCAGCTAAATAAAAGATTCAAACTACGGAAGGCACTAACTACTGATGGGCATAGTTAGCAAATGAAAGATTTTAATAGAGAACAAACAATGTATTTACCTTAATAGTGTTGAAAAATCAGAATATACATAGCAGTTCATGACATCCAGTCTTACAAATTTCAAAACTCCGCCATTTCTCTCCCCACATCCATCACTGCTGGCGGCTCACCTCCAACTGCGCAACGCTATGTGCTGTTCACATCCATCTGCCCAACACTACAATGGCCAACAACAATGCAAACCAATCACAGACTGCACGCAGCACAGCCAGTGATTTTCATACAGAGCGCTACGTGGCGTTACCAATATAAAAACCTAAACAGCCTACTTACAAGATCTTCAGCACACACCCCATCAGATTATTTGACTTGTCGCTCTACCGAAGTAGGCGAGTGTCAGCAATATGTCTCGTGGTCTTATCGTGGCGTGTTTATCTTCTGCCGTTAGGTCAGACGATAGAAATGCCACTTGCACCCTTAGAGTAGCAGATTCACGCTGACCAACTTTAAAAAGAACTTGATTACTTTTCACACACATTTATTAAAGTAATAATAAGCATAAAAATTACTTGACTTGGTTCTGGATGCTATTTACAATTGACAATCTGAAGTTCCTTTGGTATTGGTACGTTAATCTTATTCTCACACATATCTCTGATACTTGACAAAAAGGTCTATACATTTAACTTCATGGCTATGTACAGGAATATGGTAATCATATTAGGTGCAGACTGAAACTTGACTATAGACTGGTACAGAGAAATGTAGAACTCGTACAGACTGGTACAGACAAATGCAAACTGACTAATTGGAGGTCTGTACACGCGTTATAATACCTCGTGCGTTCATGTATCACTGCGCAAGTGTGATCCGCGAGGAGAAAAGGTTCTATGTAAGCAGCAATCTCATTGGCTGCGTTACATATTAATACGCGAATCGGTGGATGCAGAATTTGGTCCGTCTCTATGGCAGCGCCATCTCGTAGTGCGGAGACGGACGAGCGCTGCGCCTGCACTGTTGTGCTTAGTGGGGCGCGCTCTACCGGGAAAGTTGTGTACGCGCTGACTACGCGGAACTATGTACACAACAAGTATGGTGTACTGTAACACTGAGATAAACCAACCTGAAACTTCTTGGCAGATTAAAGCTATGTGCTGGACCGAGACTCGAACTCAGGACCTTTAGCTTACACAGGCAAGTGCTCTACCGACTGAGCTACCCATGCACGACACAGAAACTAGCCTCACAGCTTCAGTTTCGCCAGTATCGCGTCTCCTACCTTTCAAAATTTTGCAGAACTAGCACTCCTGGAAGAAAGGACACTGCAGAGACTCTGCAGCAGGGTGTGCGAAACTTCCTGGAAAATTAAAATTGTCGGTAGAGCACTTGCCAGCGAAAGGCAAAGGTTCCGAGTTCGAGTCTCAATCCGGCTCACAGTTTTAATCTGCCAGGAAGTTTCATATCAGCGCACACTCCGCTGCAGAGTGATAATTTCGTTCTTAAAACCAACCTTGTTTCAAAAATTTCTTATTGAATGCTCCTAGTGGAAGGCTAATCATTGTTTACACAGTTTTAAGATTTCCATTCCGACCCGTGCGTGGAACTGAGTAAGTCAGAATATGGTTGTGGTCTTTTGCGTTTTTTATGCGCTTTTCAAAGCCCGTAGGTAGTTCTTGTGAACCTTCTGTTCGTGCCCATGCACACTGAAATCATACATCCAAAGTTGTGTTATGCACAAGTTTCTGAGCCGTAGTAAAGTTAGCTTTGAAAAGCGCGGCGCAGCGCGTAGCGTGAAGCAGTCGCCCTCCGTTTTCTGGCGGTGGCACCTTTGTCGGAATTGGAGGCTTCGGTGTCTCCCTCTAGTGGGAAAGGGGAAAAGTGGGCTGTTCGCGTGGGTTGAAGAGTATGCAACGTCCCCTTAGAAAAATTATACATGACTGTGCTTAAACTGACACACAATATTTTTAGCGCAACGCAATCTGACTTTCAAAAATCCCTACAAAAGAATGGCCCTGACTAACATTAACCTATACCTTTCATGAATCACTTACCTCACCAAAAATCTTCGTTACTCGAACTACTGCAATACAGCGAGCGCCACTACTGCCAGCTAAATAAAAGATTCAAACTACTGAAGGCACTAACTACTAATAGGCATAGTTAGCAAATGAAAGGTTTTGATAGAGAACAAACAATGTATTTACCTTGCTAGTGTTCAAAAGTCATAATATATATAGCAGTTCATGACATCCAGTCTTACAAATTTCAAAACTCCGCCATTTCTCTCCCCACATCCACCACTGCTGACGGCTCACCTCCAACTGCGCAACGCTACGCGCTGTTAACATCCAGCCGCCCAACACTACAATGGCAGACAACAATGCAAACTAGCCACAGACTGCACACAGCACAACCAGTGATTTTCATACAGAGCGCTACGTGGCGTTACCATTAAGAAAACTTAAACAGCCTACTTACAAGAGGTGGCTGTAAGGGCTTTCGTGGAGAGTTGGCAGTCGGGTCATCGAGAAGCGACTTCTCTGCCGGTGCTAGAGGGACAGCACGCAGAGCGCGGCATCAGCGGAAGCGACGCGAGCAGCGGCTCCGTGGTATGGGGCGTTAACTGCTCGTCGCGAAAGGAATCTTCCTCAGCGTGGGTCCGCAAGGGGCATAATCTGCAGTTCGGCCGTATGTTGTCGACCGGCGAGGAGGTTCTGAAAATCGGCGCGCCTTCCTGCGTCCGTTGGAACGGCTGGCAGCGGGCGGCTCGGCAGAGCATTTGGAGGTGCTGCGTTGGTTCAAATGGCTCTGAGCACTATGGGACTTGACTGCTGTGGTCATCAGTCCCCTAGAACTTAGAACTACTTAAACCTAACTAACCTAAGGACATCACACACATCCATGCCCGAGGCAGGATTCGAACCTGCCACCGTAGTGGCCGCGCGGTTCCAGACTGTAACGCCTAGAACCGCTCGGCCACTCCGGCCGGCTGGTGCTGTGTTGGTTCAGTCGTGGGAGTCGTAACGCACCAGAAGTTGGGTATTGATTGTTAACAGATTTTATGAAGTTTAACTGAATTCAATTTATTAATTCTTGTTAATTATACCAGCCGTATTTTTTGGGGGATTTCCCGCCATTCATTCTCGTCTACCCACCCGCGGGAAGGTGGTAATATTAGAAAGGGTGGTCTGTTTGTCCCTTTTTGAGGACGAAAGGGGAGGGGGGGAGTCAGAGTAAAGCTGTGGTTCGGATTGTTTCTTTCTCCTCCCAGCTTACCTACGGGTTTCTTCGACTGTTAGCCTCTGCCATGTCTGCGAAAGTTTAGGGCACCAATGACTGTACTGTTTAAAATGCAAGGCACTAAGACCTGATCCATTCTCTCGCCTGCCATAACTAGAATTACTAGACTCACGTGTAAAAGGTACTCTAAAAGAGAAGAAATATTCCTTTTGCCTCGTGGTAACAACTAGTCAACCGCACAACCAATTCCTGCTCATCTGGAAGCTGTAGCTGACGTAAATTTGTGTTTATGTATATTTGACCATAATAAGTAAGGTTGTAATGTACGCCGGAGTGGATTTTTATATTGTTCCTAGTCATCAAACCCTGTTGTGTGTTTTTCCAATTCAATACCTTTTAAGGCTTTTACTCAACGTGCTTATGTGTTTTATACAGGTAGTTGGTTATTAGTGTATTTCTTGCCATGCAAAAGTTTGCCATTTCATTACCGGTAGAAATTGTTGCCTTGAAAGGAGAATGTTGTAAAAGTTCGCAAGTCCTACCTGGCGAGCGTGTGTGTTTGCCGTAAGTTAACTGGCAGAAATTCGTAAAATTTGTTTTTTTTTATATATTTTGGAAATTTTAATGTTATTAACTGTGTCCCCCCCCCCCCCCCTTGTGTGCATGACTCATACGTTTCGGGTTTCTATTTTGAGAACTTTTGTAAACAGGATTGTCTTTGTATGTTGCAGACAAGTTAGATTCTGCGCCATTTAATGAATGGAGTGAAAGTCACCTGTAATTTGGCTGAGCTTGAAATATTATACAGCGTCGCGTTGTATACGTTAAATTGCCTGTCTGTACTTGCCTTTTACTGGCGTGAAATTTTTTATAATACTTTAATAATTTAAAAGTGCTTTCCTATGGTAAATTGTGACTTATTTAATAAATGATTGTCGGTCTTTTTTTAAAAAAAAAATATCGTAAAGTCTTGCACCAAGTTTGAATAAAGAATGTTACTGAAAATTGTGTGTAATTTCACCAGTTATTCCTTGGCACCTACTTCCACTTTACATTTTGTATATTGATTGAGATTAATAACCTTTGGTGAACCAGTAGTAATTTTACGGTCCAGTTTCGTTTATAATACGCATTCGCTGTTGCTAGCTTTACGTATAGGTTTATATAGGTAATGATGATGTCTGGTTTATGCGGCACTCAACTGCACGGTCATCAGTACCTGTACAAAGTCCCAATTTTTACACAGCACAATTTTTACACAATCTAATCTAGCCACTGTCACGAATGATGATGATGATGAAATAGAAACACCCAGTACTCTGGTAAATAAAATCCCCAACCCGGCCGGGAATCGATTTCGGGACCACGCGGTCCAGAGGCAGCAACACTAACCACCAGACCACGAGCTGCGGATTTTAAATTCTAAGAAGCAGTACCAAATGGAACAACCTCGTAGTATCAGTAGTAAGGAGATTAAATATGAAGCAGGAAACATTACGAGAACATCGGGGAGAGCGGGGCAATGGCGTGCACCGCTTTATCCAGTTTCCCAGAGAGCGCAAAGAGCGCTGCACGGTGCTGCCACATAGCGGAAGTAACTATCATCAGATACAGAGGGGGTCTATATCGTTCAACGGCGCAGATGTCTTCAACAATCGGTTCCAACTGATTTCGACAGTTTTCTTATTAAATCTGAAGATAATAAGTCTAGAGGTGAGCGAAATATGTTAATAGCAACCAATATTTAAAGTAGCTCTATTTAATTACGCATTTCTTGATCTTTTAAACATCAAATGTTAGGCGTTAAATTTAGTGATTGTTGCGTTAGAATTTACAATGGCGAGTCATGTTGTCTTGGGGCAATACCGTGGCCGATGCACGTTATTGCCCCACGCTGCACGGTGAACGGTATTGCCCCATATGGTAATTTCTTTTGGTATTTTCATGAACTACATATTCGGAAGAAAAGCAGCAGAGAGCAAAAAAGCAAAATTAATAAATAGAGAAAGGAAATCAGTGCTAAAGCCTAAGGGAAAAAGTGAGTTCAGAAAGTTTGCTTCAAAGATAAGACCTCAAAAATTGGAAACAAAAAAATGCCGACAGAATTTTTCTTTTGATTCTTCATCGGATGATGATTTGGACCTACCATTGCACAAACTTTGTAGTGACGATGAGATGGATGACGTTGACCCTTTCGGAGAAACTAGTGTTAGGCCTATGAGCAAGAATGGAACTTTTAGGGGCGACCACTCTGTTTGCATTCTATGCGGGGAGTTTCAGAAAAACAGGGAGCAGCGGTTTCGATGTGTGATTTGCAGTGGATGGGTTCATTCAGAGTGTAGTGCACGTGACACAGCTGAAAACTATATTTGCGACTACTGCCATTAAAACAGGGAATAAATGTGTTCGGAGACAAGTTGACACCATAATCCAATAATTTTGTTTTACCATAAAAAGGATTTTCTGTCTTTAGAAACTTTAATAAGTTGTAAAATTTATGTTTTTCAATTCTAAATAAATTCTGAATTTCGAATTTCTTAATTTGATTTATTTTTACAGAGTTTTTGTCATTTTATGTGCTATGCTGTATCATAAGATATATTGCGCGGTATTACCCCACCCCTCGGAGTAATACCGTGTAACGTAACACTTTTGTAAAACGGCTGTGGGAACATAAATCGATTTAATATAGCAATTATGAAGCCATAAACGTGTAGGGCATTGATTTCTTGCACAAAGAAAGGTGTTCAGCATTTCAATTGAGTTCGAAAAATACGAAATATTTGAAAAATGGCTTACGTGCCCGTTATTTCCCCGCTCTCCCCTAAGTAAGGAAATTGGAGTAGTCACTTTGGCCTGTGAAAATTGTAACGAAATGCCATGGAAAGTAAGAATTAATGAATAGAGTTAAAGAGTCTGCCCACTGAAAATATACATTTTCATGATCAAAAGTAAAAAAATTTAAGAAAAACGGAGTTAGTCGGCTTGGCCTCACCACAGCACTTTATTATAGGCGGAGAGAAGATGACAGTATAAGATAGCTCGAGGTTCTTAAAAGTGGCGACCATGACAGGCTCCCCTATACATATATGCATAGATATTCCATAACCACGTACTTTGTTCGCTAGGCAACCGTGCGGAATCGTGTGTAACACCTGCTGGGAACGAAGCAGGCGGCACCGACGTGGCTGCTGCCTATGCGGAGAGCGAGTTGCCCTCCCCTGGAGACGGGCCAGTCTATTTTTCCCTCTCTTCTCCTCCCCCGCAGCGATGGCTCCAGGGGGCGTGTCCGCGCACTGCCTTGCGGGGCCGGCGCCGCCCACAGCCACCTGCCGCCCGGGACGCCCACGCCCCCGCGGGTGACTGGACTCTGGCCCGCCGGGTCGCGCGGGGTCACCTTGGCGGTGCGCCGTCTCCATGGCAACGCGTGCGTCATCGCCCGCGGCACGCCCCTCTCTAATTGGCGGCGATAGCTGGTAAAACGGCTTACCGAGGTCCACGTAACTTTATTCTGTCGCTAATGCTTTTCCGTTTCGTTTCGTTTCCCGACGCCGGACACGGGTTTTCCAGCGCCGGTCAAAAGGTCACTGGCCGGCTGCACGTGGGACGTTGCGGCGCCAGAAAATTCCAGATAAATCCCGGAAGCCCTTAATGCGCTTAATGCGGGTGACATACGCCCGCCGGCGCTGTGCGAAACTTTCATCTCGCAAGAGTAGCACTTACAGCCCACGTCCTGTTACACGAGTTCGATATAGTCCAAGAACGATATATATAAAAGAAGGGAAAACTGTGGAACCGCCGTATGAAAAATAACTTTAGCAAGGGTAAAAGGACGAGATCAAAATTAGCAAACATAATTCATGAAACACTAACAGGTACAGTAGCTAAAGTCAAATTTATGGAAGAAGTATATCAGCCTTTTGAAATAAAAACTGGTGTTAGACAAGGTGATGGTTTATCACCTTTACTGTTTAACTGTGTTCTAGAAAAAATTGTAAGGATCTGGAATACGGAGCTAAAAAAGCACAAAATTGAACCAATAACTCTGGAAAGGAAAACAAATGGAATTAAGGTAAACTGCTTGGCTTTTGCGGATGATTTCGCAATACTCTCAGAAAACCTGACACAAGCAGTTACTCAAATAATCATTCTGGAAAAATTAGCAAACAGAACCGCTCTGAAAATTTCAGCTGAAAAAATAAAATTCATGACAAATATAAAAAACGCACCAAAATACATAGAAACACAAATAGGTAAAATAGAGAGAGTAAATAACTTTAAATATCTTCGAGAAACTATACAACAGAACGGACTAGAAAAATTAGCAATAGATGTAAGAATTAACAAAATGGAAAGAGCATATGGTTTGATCAAAACTATTTACAACAATAAATGTATATCTAGGAAAACAAAACTAAAACACTACACCACAGTGGTAGGACCAGAATGTTTATATGGATCTGAATGCCTAACGATGAACTATAAAATGGACAAACTAGAGGTACTGGAAAGAAGGATAATGGGTGCAATAAAAACTGCAGATGGATGGAAAATAAGAAGTAATGAGGAGATCTACAAAAGAGAAAATATCTGAAGTAATGGCCAAACGAAGATTAACCTTTTTTGGACATCTCTACCCAATGGATGGAAATAGACTGACAAAACAAATACTCCTATATTTCTGGAAGAAGAAATCGACAATAGCATGGATTACAGAAGTAAGGAAAGATCTTGAAAGAAACAACATCAAAGAATCAGAAATAGCAGAAAGAAACCGTTTTAAAAACAAAATGCTAAATTTGGAAGGCTTTCAAAGCAGAAGAAATAAAAAATCGGGAACAACATGGACAGAAGAAAGGAAGAAACTTCATGGGGAGAAAATGAGGGAATACTGGAAAAATAGGAAACAACAGCAAAGGAAGAAGAGGAACTGAAGTTGTTAAACGTGATCCTAGTTGGTCAATACGAGGCATTTCAGAAGTTGTGCTTGATAATGGATGACTTGATTAAAATCAACGAATCTTCATAGTATTCGTCGAACTAATCAAATCGTTTGACAACGTAAATTGTCACGAAAATAGGTGTAGGTTGTAGGGGAAAGCTGATGATATACGAGGTGTGTTAGAAAAGTAACGAGACTATTTTTTTATCTGCAACACGTTTCTATTTTTCTCAAAGAACAATATTGTCTCTTTCAAAGCAGTTCCCTTCGGCAGCTACATGCAGGCGGTGTCGTTTCCAGTTTTGGTAGCAGCGCTGGAAGGCTACAATTGGTAGGGGCCGTAACATCTCGGTCACATTATTCTGAATGTTCTCCAGAGTCCCAAAAAGTCTTTTTAATACTTTTTCAGTCCTGTCAAAAGAAGAAACGGACTCAGTTCATGTTAAAAAGGGGTTGTGGAACAACAGAAATGGGTTTTGGGGGCAAAAAACAGTGTGATGGACGTCGCTGTGTGACATGGGGTGTTATTGTGATGCAACATCCACTTATCTGCAGTGTCCAGTCTCAATTGATTCAGCCTTTTTCTGAGCCTTTCAAGGACATCATTGGAGCCGGTGTGTTCACACGCCCTGATTCTGAGTGGTCAGGCTGGCTCGGTTGCTGGAGTGTGTGTTATTGCTTTTCTGGCTTGCTGGGGACTGCGCGCGCGCCTGTTCCGTTTGTGATGTGGCAGCAGTCTGATATTTTTATGTGTGCTTGTTAAGTTGCTTGCAATTGCTTTTAGTCTTGTGCTTACTTATTTTTATTTAAATTGCTAGGCGTTGTCATTTGCCTGTTCTTTTACCTTTATTTATTTGTAGTGTCAATTAAGCCTAAGACGATGTCCAAGGTGCTAGCAATTGATTTTAGCCTCGTGTGTACTTAATCCTATTTAAATTCTTGGGCATTGCCATTTGCTTGTTCTTTTACTCTTATTTATCTGTTGTGCCAGTTAGCCCTAAGATGATGTCAGACCTTGGTATCTGTCAACATTATTTTGGCTACTAGCGCTCAGGTGCAATATTGCCGGGTCTACCCCGGATTTGTCATTAATTGAGTACTTTTAGAAGTAGGTTTGGCAAGTACACTTGCGTATGGTACTTATTGTGTACCCCTCCCCACCCCTTCTTACTCCTTCGTGTAAACTGATTTTGGCAAGATTGCTAGGTGGCCTGTCTTGTTGTTGTTGTTGTGGTCTTCAGTCCAAAGACTGGTTTGATGCAGCTCTCCATGCTACTCTATCCTGTGCAAGCTTCTTCATCTCCCAGTACCTACTGCAACCTACATCCTTCTGAATCTGCTTAGTGTATTCATCTCTTGGTCTCCCTCTACGATTTTTACTTTCCAAGCTGCCCTCCAATGCTAAATTTGTGATCCCTTGATGCCTCAAAACATGTCCTACCAACCGATCCCTTCTTCTAGTCAAGTTGTCCCACAAACTTCTCTTCTCCCCAATCCTATTCAATACCTCCTCATTAGTTACGTGATCTACCCACCTTATCTTCAGCATTCTTCTGTAGCACCACATTTCGAAAGCTTCTATTCTCTTCTTGTCCAAACTCGTTATCGTCCATGTTTCACTTCCATACATGGCTACACTCCATACAAATACTTTCAGAAACGACTTCCTGACACTTAAATCTATACTCGATGTTAACAAATTTCTCTTCTTCAGAAACGATTTCCTTGCCATTGCCAGTCTACATTTTATATCCTCTCTACTTCGAACATCATCAGTTATTTCACTCCCTAAATAGCAAAACTCCTTTACTACTTTAAGTGTCTCATTTCCTAATCTAATACCCTCAGCATCACCCGATTTAATTTGACTACATTCCATTATCCTCGTTTTGCTTTTGTTGATGTTCATCTTATATCCTCCTTTCAAGACACTGTCCATTCCGTTCAACTGCTGTTCCAAGTCCTTTGCTGTCTCTGACAGAATTACAATGTCATCGGCGAACCTCAAAGTTTTTATTTCTTCTCCATGGATTTTAATACCTACTCCGAACTTTTCTTTTGTTTCCTTTACTACTTGCTCTATATGCAGATTGAATAACATCGGGGAGAGGCTACAACCCTGTCTCACTCCCTTCCCAACCACTGCTTCCCTTTCATGCCCCTCGACTCTTATAACTGCCATCTGGTTTCTGTACAAATTGTAAATAGCCTTTCGCTCCCTGTATTTTACCCCTTCCACCTTTAGAATTTGAAAGAGAGTATTCCAGTTAACGTTGTCAAAAGCTTTCTCTAAGTCTACAAATGCTAGAAACGTAGGTTTGCCTTTTCTTAATCTTTCTTCTAAGATAAGTCGTAAGGCCTGTCTTATTACCTATGTAAGTTTGCCCGCTGCTGTAGTCGTAACATGTTTTGACCAGCAAGCGGCCCATGTTGGCGAAAGTTTGAATGTGTTTCGCGCTGTTCATGTTGGGCCTTGCCGTACATATATTTAGTCATGTGCGTGTTTTTGTGTTAATGATTTTAGGGCATTTTTAACTGAGATACCTGTTGAAAATTTTATCACTCTTTTAAAGAAAGTATAGGAAGGAGTAACTTCAACTGAAAATTTAATTGTAAATTATTCATTTGTGCTTCACATTGAAAAATTTAACTGTATTAGGTGAAAGATGTAGTTTAATGCATAACGATTATTTGTTAATGTATAAAATTGTAAACAGTTTTCAAGTTTCTCTGTTTACCTGTGGTAGCCTATATAACATGTTTATTACCTCATATTGTAAGCAGCTTGATTGTTTGTGTCACTGTAATTTGTAAGCCACAGTGTAATTTATTACAATTAATTGATTGTTTTGGGGAAATAAACCTTGAATTGTATGTCCCCTTTTCATTAACCGAATCCCATCCAAATCGTCCGCTCACACTTGGCTGACGGTTTTTTTTCTGTTTTTGAAGTTCAACATCTTCTATAACGAGGTACATCTTCAGCAAGTTCTTTACCTTCCAAAAATGGTTAGCAGCAGCGAAAAACTTGTGCTCCTAACAATGAATGTTCCCCATAGGCCTGTTTCTACCTTTCGTAGGTCACATTCTCGGATTCTCCAGGCTTAACACAAAACTTTATGGCATAACATTGCTCTAAATCACTTTCGTAATACACAACAAAAACTCAGCTTCACCGAAGGCACTCTCAAAAATCACGTGATGGAGCTGATGTGGTGCCATAAGCTGTTGACAGCACACCAGTCAGCAAAGGAGCAGCAAGAAGATCGACAGCAGGTGGTGGACCAAGCGAGCCTCTCAGGGGCGAGGCCAGAGACAGACTCACAAGCAACATTACGCCAACGCCCTCTCGACTAGAGATGGGTTGTTCGCGAACGAACGGGTGCAAAGGAACGGTTCACCAAGATGAACGAAAGGACCGAGGATCGAGGAACGATCGGTTCATAGTTCACTAGCCCAGCCTCGGTCGCGTGCTCGCCTCAGTCTCGGTCTCCCTCGGCCGCACTCGTCGTTCTTCGCATGACCACCTGTCTCAGTTCCACAGCCGACTGCTCCTGGTTAGTTCAGTATCCAGTTCTTCCTTTCGTTCACTGCGCTCGGCCATTTTACATGTGTTCCAAACTGTTCTTGCACTTGAGTCTGGCGATTCAGCGTCCACGACCAGTGATCAAAAAGTATTTTACAGTTACGTAAATTACATAAAAATTACGTTGTATGTAATAGGTACGTCTTTTCAGGTAACAAAAGGGCATATCAGCTCACTTCATTATATCGATGAACAGCAGAAGACATACTTATAACAAGGCAAGTTTTTTTTGTTATTCATATATTTTTTAGTTTCATCTACTTGATTTATCAACTAAATTTCAATAATTTGCTTAATTTTTAGTGTAAGAAAATTCATACAGAACGATTTTCGTGTATCTCTCATATACAAAACATTACATTTAGGAAGGCTGTAATTATTTTTAAGTTTGGTTGTTTCCAATTTGCATTACCTGCTAGTTTGGTTTCTTTGAAAAAAAAAAAAAAAAAGGTGGGTTGTGGGTCATTTTGGCTCAGTAGGAAAAGCAGTGCCTCTCCATTTGAAAAGACATAGATTGCCATAAAATCGTATTTACTTATTATCTCAAAAACATTTGTTCAGAAGGAGTTTTCAAACCAAAAACTTTATTACTGCGAAATTAATTATTATTATTATTGCTGCATTAACTTTAATAACATGCAACATAAAAAGCTAATTTCTACTAAGCGTGTGACGCAAGTATGAAGAGAAACCAAATTTTATTTCATGCTTCCATAAAGTCTACTTCGCCTACGAACTCAGAGACAACGTGAAGTATATATAGGGTGTAAACGATTATTGTTTACAACGTAGCACAGCAATGTAGAGGAAGTCGAAACGAAGAATTTTATACAAGACACTTGTGGTCTATTAAGTTGGGAAACAGCCACCAACATGTTTACAAGACTGCATGAGCTACAGCCTATGCGCGTCGCGTGAGATTTTCATGTCTCTTCTCCAGCTCTCTACACATCGTCATCGATTGTTTCGCTATTGTTGCTTGCATTAGCTTATTTATTCACTGCCTAATTATTACATGTTTGTCATATCTGCTGGTAACGGGCAACACATCGTCCGTAATTGGCGTGCAGTCTGTACTCGGGGCCGGTTTTCCGTGCGCCACCCTATATTA
This sequence comes from Schistocerca serialis cubense, assembly GCF_023864345.2. NCBI lineage: Eukaryota > Metazoa > Arthropoda > Insecta > Orthoptera > Acrididae > Schistocerca > Schistocerca serialis. The sequence continues at coordinate 115,024,335 of NC_064647.1, forward strand.
TTTCCCTGCGATCAGCCACACAACGCTACAGTTGGCTAAACGAGAGGTTCTGCAGAATCACAGAAATTACTTCTAAAAGTGTGTAAGAATTCTGTAATGAGTAAAAACTCTATACTCCAGGGGGGGGGGGGGGGGGGAGGAGGCAACTGCCCCCTCTCGGTGCCCTCCATCCTGCAGTCACCTACACTACTAGTTTTCAGTTTTTCATAAGAACCTTATACCAAGCACAAATGAACGGTGAACGAGCAAAAATGAACGTTTCCCAAAAAAGAACGATCAGCAGTAAACTAGTTCGCAAGGATGAACGAGTTTGCCCATCTCTACTCTCGACCACAAGTATTTAGATCGCCACAGCGGACTGGGGGGCTCAGACTCAGCCAGTCCGTCTCAGTCACTAGCGCCGTCTCATTTCCTGGCTGAGTCACTATCCTAGTTGGTGTCTGTCACTTCACATCACCGGCCAGGAGAGTGTATAGCGACTGTAGTAGTGTTTATAGCGAGACTTGTACTTCACTAGCAGTGAGACTAACGTAGACTAGTACTGAAGAGCTTGTGCCACAACACATGGACGCTGTTAAAGTTAAGTAGCAGCTGTCTGTTTAATTAAATAAAGAACTCTGTTAATACATGTGTGCAGTTGTGTTGTAGAAAACGGATGCTGGCCACGAAACTCGAACTTGTGATGACCTCAACCCACAGGAAAAATAATTATCAAAATCTAAACTGTGAAGTCATCCAAAATTCTACTTGGAAAACCACACCCTTTGTTATACTTCTCAATTGGTCACGATCCCACTTTGTTTAAGAACTGAAAACTCTAATATTCACGAGAAACAGCTCTGAAATTAACCTGCACCGACAAAATTGTGTATATGTTCTCTGAAACTTTCTGAAACTTCAAAGACATCTAAGACAATATCTGAAAGGAATTAGAAAAAGTGACAGTATTTCGTGAATCACACACAATACTGTTAATAACTGCATGACCACTGGGGGGCGGGGGGGGGGGGGGGGGGGGGAGGTGAGGTTCACCATACATCTACCCACTTTTGAGTATAACCAGTGTCTCTCTTAATACTACGACTCGTAGCAATACAATATCAAAAACTTTTATTACTGGGTAAACAGTCCCTACGTGATTTGAGAGCTGATATTTATAATTCCCGCTCACGTCAGGAAATGCACCAATACGGGAATAGCTGCTTTTACGTTATTGGTCAGAACGCAAGCAATTATGGCGATCGCCGTAATTTTCGCGCGAAGCCATATTTCGCGACAAAATACTCTTATTAGTCACTGTCATATATCTAGTCTCATAACAATACATAAAACTACATAAAATAACTACAATAATTTTGACATGCAAGGAGAATTAGTTCTAATGAGAGGAAGAAGTTTATATTTACTGGTGTTTCAACAATGACTACCAGGCAACTTTTAATTCACTGATTGTAATTTTATTTTCGTTAGCAGAAAGGAAACATAAACTAAACAAAGAATTTATTTAAATAGTCTGTAATTCTTATACTTTTAATAGAGAAAGAAAGTTTCTAGGTCAGGGGATAGCGTTCGGCGAAATCTCTTAACTTTTTGTTGCATACGAAGCGTTGCGTTGGGCAGCACGATGTCGGCGGGTTACGATGATGAGAGCAGGATACGGGCAGTTCCGCTGGTTAATCTTCTCCGGCGAAACGCAAGTAAAGTCCCGCCACAGCTGTATCATTAGCCCCGTGGTGATTAACAAACCACAAGGCGCTGGTATACGACCGTTGTTGACATGTCCTCTCTTTCAAAGTACATTACGTAGACATCGCTCGTTTTTACACTTGATGCACTTTTCGTGACGCTATCGTCCATAATTACACAGTTCGTCACATTCATATAGTCTTAGCCACAAATACACAGTTCATAGAATTGTTCTTGTGTGTGAAGCACACCGTAAACAAAGTCCACTCTGTTCTCGCGTTTCAAACTTCGACAACGTCATCGAAAGTCATTTATATTGCACAGCTAATTTAAGTCTTCACTTTCACGGCTTGATAGAATGTGATAGACAACAGTTCCACCACCCAAAACCAATACCAGAAAAGTTCATTAGCATGAAAGCACTGTTCGTGTCGGCCACAACAAAGTATTGTTAGCGGCACCTTCACAGTCCGGTTTATTTGCTCTTAAAGTTCGCTGGCGATGGCATTACATACCGCAGTGGTAAAGAGAATTAACAATCTGATAGTTCGGTATCACTGTCCATACAATTACGTATGCTTTTCATAAAACACAGTATTATTTTCCCCCGCACGCTTCACAGACACACCATCCACCATCCCCTCTACTACACAACAACCTTTCGACTATCGATATCACTATCGCTGTCCCCTGTCTACAGATGTTATGTCGTTATCGTAAATTACATAAATCTTTATGAATGTTATTGACTGTATTTTTCACAATTAATAATATTCCAAATTAGAACTTTACGAACTTTACCACAGGTACAAAGCAAGAAACATACTTATCCATTGGCAAACGAAATAATCACAATTACATCTTTACATTTAAAAACCATGCGTAATTAGCATTGCCTTCTCAAACTGAGCATCTATGAAATGATGAACACACCAGTCTACACAAGCAGAACGACACAGCGTTGCCAGATCTCTCGCCGTGATGTCAGTTCCTCACATACCTCGTACAAAACCTACAAGTCGCGTCTGAAAAGGCCATTGCATGATCACAGAAAATAAACAAGTGTTCCAGTCAAACTCTACCAGCCTTCAAAGCGATCAGCATTACCTATAACACACTTTTAAACTAGTCTTGCTGAAGCACGGTGGACACGCGTTGTTGCATATCTGCGCCATTACAGGAGATGAAATACGACCCGGACACCCACCAAGCAACAGCCCGTGCCATAGGGTTCATCGTCTTCACCGCGTCCCTCGGGCAGAAATTTATGATGGATGAAGCCCTCAGTGTCGAAAAAGGCGATCCACGTCCTCTTAACCTTGATGTTGTCAGCTGACTTTTCTTGGGAGACGGGGAAGACGCACTGACTGTCGCATGCTCTCCAGACCGCACTGTTAGCGCCAGGTCTCTTCTCCTGTAATGGTGCCGATATCCAGTAACGCGTGACTACGGCGCTTCGATCGATTCCACAACACGCGGCCGGCCCAGGAGGCCGGGCAGTTCTAGGCGCTACAGTCTGGAAACGCGCGACCGCTACGGTCGCAGGTTCGAATCCTGTCTTGGGCATGGATGTGTGTGATGTCCTTAGGTTAGTTCGGTTTAAGTAGTTCTAAGTTCTAGGGGACTGATGACCTCAAATGTTAAGTCCCATAGTGCTCAGAATCATTTGAACCATTTGAACCACAAGACACGTTTGTTGACAGTTTACACGTTCAAAACAGAGGTGTAAGTAATACTGATTTCTTTGCAGGCCAGTACATTTTTGTTGTTTGGAACGCTTGTCTCCTCTATTTTCTGAGACCATGCAACATACTTTCCAGACACACGCTATACAGTAACCAAGACCAGTAAGAACAGATGGCCAAGATCAAAGTGCTCCTATTAGAAACAGTAAAAGATACGAAGGTAGTCTTTCACCAATATTTCTCAATCTATATATCAAAGAAGCAATTATGGTTATGGAAGAAATGAAACTTCCTGGCAGATTAAAACTGTGTGCCGGACCGAGACTCCAACTCGGGACCTTCGTCTTTCGCGGGCAAGTGCTCTACCAACTGAGCTACCCAAACCCGACCCACGCCCCGTCCTCACAGCTCTACTTCTGCCAGTACCTCGTCTCCTACCTTCCAAACTTTACAGAAGTTCGAGTCTCGGTCCGGCACATAGTTTTAATCACGAAATTCAGTTAAAAACGTTCCAGTGCCACACTTAAGTCAATTCAACTATTGAAAGAAGCGGAAAAAGTAGGCAGTAATAAATATTAAATTCTACAAGAGTTTCATATTGACATCCACAGGGAGCCGGTACAGAATGAAGGTAGCAATAAAACGTACTGGGGGCGCGAGAATTTCTTAAAATTGCTTTACTGATAATCTATCTGCCTCCATCGAGATTAGAACAGAAAACAAACCAGACCTCCCTTGCAGTAGCAAACACCTTTCACTACACTAACAGACAACCCAGACAATTGGCCCTCTATTATTACCCCAGACATGAATAAGCCGGCAATTTCGCAATGAAAATGGCTAAATGATTTGCAGTTTCTGTTGCATAGAGCTTTCTGGACTCAAAAACATGAATTTTCTACCTTTGTGTCACCGCTCATGTGACAATCAATCGGAATGTTTATCGAAATAATAAAATACTGTTATTAGTGAGTAGATTTAGTAGGATAATTCAGCACCACCCCAAGAAATAAACGGCGACGTAGCTGACAAACATATTCTACAATGTTTCGAATTCTCTATTAGACTCGCCACAGCGAGAAAACTTTCATTATCCGAAGTGTTTCTTAAGCTAGCTAGGAATGGGAATGATCGCACTTATAAAACTCATTGGCATTAATACTGGGATCTGAATTATCACATGTATAGGCAAATGAACTTTATTTGCATTCCTGTAAACGGGTTTTGGTTCGAAAGCGTAGCTGCGATTTATATGCTGATGTATCGACTGCAACTAGGACATTTCGAATAAGGAGTAGAGGGAATTATTTATGCGTCCCTCATCTTCAGCGTCGTAGCTATTTCGTTCTTAGGATTTCGTCACCTAAATCGGTAAAACCGGAACCCTACTATTCTCACATTCTTGACCGTCTATCTGTCTACCCAACTCTTAAAATCCGTTTACCTCAAGTAGACATAATAAGCTGAAATGTATAGCAGTTCCTGCGGTATACGGTCCCTTGATGGTGTAAAAAAGTGAGCTTCTATGTTGGTATCCAGTATGACTGGTCTGAACAATGACACATACCGTTTCGCTGCCGAATGCGCATAATATTTTGCTAATTCGTTACGATCTGGTGTACTTTGTCTTACTAAAACCGTTATGTTATTTCGATAAGCTGACATTCATTTTTATTAATACAGTTCATACCAATTAGCCTTTCTTCTTTCATTTATCTCTTATACACTCCTGGAAATTGAAATAAGAACACCGTGAATTCATTGTCCCAGGAAGGGGAAACTTTATTGACACATTCCTGGGGTCAGATACATCACATGATCACACTGACAGAACCACAGGCACATAGACACAGGCAACAGAGCATGCACAATGTCGGCACTAGTACAGTGTATATCCACCTTTCGCAGCAATGCAGGCTGCTATTCTCCCATGGAGACGATCGTAGAGATGCTGGATGTAGTCCTGTGGAACGGCTTGCCATGCCATTTCCACCTGGCGCCTCAGTTGGACCAGCGTTCGTGCTCGACGTGCAGACCGCGTGAGACGACGCTTCATCCAGTCCCAAACACGCTCAATGGGGGACAGATCCGGACATCTTGCTGGCCAGCGTAGTTGACTTACACCTTCTAGAGCACGTTGGGTGGCACGGGATACATGCGGACGTGCATTGTCCTGTTGGAACAGCATGTTCCCTTGCCGGTCTAGGAATGGTAGAACGATGGGTTCGATGACGGTTTGGATGTACCGTGCACTATTCAGTGTCCCTCGACGATCACCAGTGGTGTACGGCCAGTGTAGGAGATCGCTCCCCACACCATGATGCCGGGTGTTGGCCCTGTGTGCCTCGGTCGTATGCAGTCCTGATTGTGGCGCTCACCTGCACGGCGCCAAACACGCATACGACCATCATTGGCACCAAGGCAGAAGCGACTCTCATCGCTGAAGACGACACGTCTCCATTCGTCCCTCCATTCACGCCTGTCGCGACACCACTGGAGGCGGGCTGCACGATGTTGGGGCGTGAGCGGAAGACGGCCTAACGGTGTGCGGGACCGTAGCCCAGCTTCATGGAGACGGTTGCGAATGGTCCTCGCCGATACCCCAGGAGCAACAGCGTCCCTAATTTGCTGGGAAGTGGCGGTGCGGTCCCCTACGGCACTGCGTAGAATCCTACGGTCTTGGAGTGCATCCGTGCGTCGCTGCGGTCCGGTCCCAGGTCGACGGGCACGTGCACCTTCCGCCGACCACTGGCGACAACATCGATGTACTGTGGAGACCTCACGCCCCACGTGTGGAGCAATTCGGTGGTACGTCCACCCGGCCTCCCGCATGCCCACTATACGCCCTCGCTCAAAGTCCGTCAACTGCACATACGGTTCACGTCCACGCTGTCGCGGCATGCTACCAGTGTTAAAGACTGCGATGGAGCTCCGTATGCCACGGCAAACTGGCTGACACTGACGGCGGCGGTGCACAAATGCTGCGCAGCTAGCGCCATTCGACAGCCAACACCGCGGTTCCTGGTGTGTCCGCTGTGCCATGCGTGTGATCATTGCTTGTACAGCCCTCTCGCAGTGTCCGGAGCAAGTATGGTGGGTCTGACACACCGGTGTCAATGTGTTCTTTTTTCCTTTTCCAGGAGTGTATTTACGTGTTGTGTTTAACATACTAATCAGCATTAGTATAGTATTGCAGACGATTGAAAACAGTCTGACAAAGTACGGATAGTTTTTCAATTTCACGCCTGTGCATAGTATGTTGGTAGCACTTCGTCGCCTTGCCTGTTATGCTGTGTAGCAGACTTTAAAGCTGTGCGGATCAGCGTAACGAAAAGGCGAGAGGTCTCGCTCGTTTTGTTCACACTGTACATTCTTCTGTGGTACACTGACATACGTCATTTAGAGTATCACCATTTAAAACTGTCACAATGGGATATGGACGCTGTCCTAGAACACTCAACTCACCGTAGTCTTTCGTTCACGGTCTGATCCTTATTTGCGTATCACATACGACGTAAATAATGTTGAAGAAATAACAATATGATCAAATGTCAGCGACTGTATCAAATTTTCTCTTAAAATTATTTACAAGAAACGATGTAAAGCTTATTACTTTGAAAATATTTATGAAAATATTGTGAAATAAAGTCATTTGAAATCTCTACACTGAAGAAATACACCATGTGCTCAAAATTATCTGGGCAGTAACGTGGTGTGTCTATTCTTCGCCTATATCACTGCGAGGGTCCACTTATGTCTTCTGGTCCTGCAGAACACTCGTCTTCTTTCTTCTACTAAATCTAGGCGTACTGATGTTACTCACTGCACTGACTAACCGAGAACTTTGACATAACAAACAGGTTTATTGCAATATTTCAGATACCTTTTCGACTTAAGGGCTTTTATACGACAGACTGTCTCTCCTAGTCAAAATTTTGTTGTTGTTGTATATCATTATTAACACTTTATAAAGAAGATCGCTGCTTGAAGTATTCCGTGGAACAACGTACGACGTTTGGATTCCTCTGCTGCACTATGCTGACGTCATAGCATCTGTCGCTGCGTCCTTAACAATGCACGAAGCCCAACGAAAACCTCAAACATAAATTACGAAACTTAAACTCGTACGTGATACCTATATAAATCATTGATTATTAAAATCGAAACCTTACTTAATGGTTGTGTAACGTTCCTTAAAAAATACCTATCGTAATTGAATCAAAGTGTAACGTTCTTTGAGAATCTGCTCGTTAATAGTCTGAATGAATGGCAGGACTGGGAAAGATACAAAACTGGCGTTATCGTGTAGCGTGTTGTAACTGCAAGTGGTGTACTTGCACTGTGTTATTCTTATCAGAACTTTATACGAACTGATTGGGCAATGCGATTCCCAATGCCAATAAAGAAATACAGTCACCGCAAAATACATTCAGCCCCTTTGGCACTGAATCCTCGGGGCCTGTTCAAAACTAGTAACTTCGGTCCCTGGGCACATGGTTCAAATGGTTCAAATAGCTCTGAGCCCTATGGGACTTAACAGCTATGGTCATCAGTCCCCTAGAACTTAGAACTACTTAAACCTAACTAACCTAAGGACAGCACACAACAACCAGCCATCACGAGGCAGAGAAAATCCCTGACCCCGCCGGAAATCGAACCCGGGAACCCGGGCGTGGGAAGCGAGAACGCTACCGCACGACCACCAGATGCGGGCCCCTGGGCACATAAAAAATAAATAAAATTGTCTTGCCTAAAAAGCAGCAACGGTAGATCGCGATGTATTCCGGTGTCTCATGAAGCAAAATAAAATATACTAGCTACAGGGTCAGCCGTGTGATATGCTGGCCGTATTACTTTGAAACGTACGTGAAATTCTTTTGGATCATAGATGAAAACATTTAAGAAAAATACAATCTCTTGCAGAGGGAGGTGGTACTGATTTGGATAATTACACACAATAGCCTTTTCAAAAGTGAAATTGTATTCGAAGTTTAGCTTTCCAAATGATCTGACAATTGAAATTACATCACTCAGAAAAATTCAATCCTTTTTACTAACTGAGTCACGGACTGTGCGGCTGGTCCCGGCGGAGGTTCGAGTCTTCCCTCGGGCATGGGTGTGAGTGTTTCTCCTTAGGATAATTTAGGTTAAGTAGTGTGTAAGCTTAGGGACTGATGACCTTAGCAGTTAAGTCCCATAAGATTTCACACACATTTGAACATTTACTAATGGAGTCACAAACAATGAGATTTATACAGCAAGTATTATCTAACCTCATTATAAAAGCACAAAGGCAAATCATCAAACCTCATGTACCTATGTTAGCAAATCTAAGAAACATTACAAAAGGGAAATATCTAACTAGCTCTTACATCAAATCTGTTTACGTACATTGTGGTGTTACTCAACAATTGCCAGTTATCAGCCAGCTCATCTGTAGTAACGAGGTGGCAAAACGAACGTCATAAATATTTAACATCTTTACCTTGCTTTACCCCTCCCCCCCCCCTTCTCCTCGCCATGAACCATGGACCATATCGTTGGTGGCGAGGCTTGCGTGTCTCAGCGATACAGATAGCCGTACCATAGGTGCAACCACAACGGAGGGGTATCTGTTGAGAGGCCAGACAAACGTGTGGTTTCTGAAGAGGGGCAGCAGCTTTTTTCAGTAGTTGCAGGGGCAACGGTCTGGATGATTGACTGATCTGGCCTTGTAACATCCACCAAATCGGCCTTGCTGTGCTGGTACTGCGAAGTGCTGAAAGCAATAGGAAACTTCAACCGTAATTTTTCCCTAGGGCATGCAGCTTTACTGTATGGTTAAATGTTGCTGGCATCCTCTTGGGTAAAATATTCCGGAGGTAAAATAGTCCCCCATTCGGATCTCTGGGTGGGAACTACTCAGAAGGATGTCGTTATCAGAAGAAACGAAACTGATGTTTTGCAGATCGGAGTGTGGAATGTCAGATCCCTTAATCGGGCTGGTAGGTTAGAAAATTTAAAAAGAGAAATGCATGGGTTAAAGTTAGATATAGTCGGAATTAGTGAAGTTCGTTGGCAGGAGGAACAAGATTTCCGGTTAGGTGAATACAAGGCTATAAATACAATCTCAAATAGGGGTAATGAAGGAGTAGGCTTAATAATGAATAAAATAAATAGGAGCGCGGGTAAGCTACTATGGACAGCATAGTGAACGCATTATTGTGGCCAAGATAAAGAAGAAACCCACAACTACTACAATAGTACAAGTTTATATGCCAACTAGCTCTGCAGATAACGAAGAAATTGATGAAATGTATGATGAGATAAGAGACATTATTCAGGTAGTGAAGGGAGACTAAAATTTAATAGTCACGGGTGACTGGAATTCGGTAGTAGGAAAAGGAAGAGAAGCAAACGTAGTAGGTGAATATGGAATGGGGGTAAGGAGTGAAAGAGCAAGCCGCCAGGTAGAATTTTGCTCAGAGCATAACTTAATCATAGCTAATACTTGGTTCAAGAATCATGAAAGAAGGTTGTATACATGGAAGAAGCCTGGAGATACTAGAGGGTTTCAGATAGATTATATAATGGTAAGACAGAGATTTAGGAACCAGGTTTTAAACTGTAAGACATTTCCAGGGACAGATATGGACTCTGACCACGATATTGGTTATGACATGTAGATTAAAACTGTGGAAACTGGGGAGAGTTTAAGGAGATGGGACCTGGATAAACCGAAGTAACCAGAGGTTGTAGAGAGTTTCAGGGAGAGCATTAGGGAACGATGGACAAGAATGGGGAAAAGAAATAACAGTAGAAGAAGAATGGATAGCTTGGAGAGATGAAATAGTGAAGGTAGCAGAGGATCAAGTAGGTGAAAAGACGAGTGCTAGTAGAAATCCTTGGGTAACAGAAGAGATATTGAATTTAATTGATGAAAGGTGAAAATATAGAAATTCAGTAAATGTTGCAGGCAAAAAAGGAATACAAACGTCTCAAAAATGAGATAGACAGGAAGTGCAAAATGGCTAAGCTGGGATGGCTAGAGGACAAATGTAAGGATGGAGAGGCATATATCACTAGTAGAAGGGATCGGTTGGTAGGACATGTTCTGAGGTATCAATGGTGTGGTGTCACCGCCAAACACCACACTTGCTAGGTGGTAGCCTTTAAATCGGCCGCGGTCCGTTGGTATATGTCGGACCCGCGTGTCGCCACTATCAGTGATTGCAGACCGAGCGCCGCCACACGGCAGGTCTAGAGAGACGTCCTAGCACTCGCCCCAGTTGTACAGCCGACTTTGCTAGCGATGGTTCACTGACAAATTTCGTTCTCATTTGCCGAGACGATAGTTAGCATAGCCTTCAGCTACGTCATTTGCTACGACCTAGCAAGGCGCCATTATCATTTGCTATTAATCTTGTGATGCATGTACCGTCAGACCGATGTTCACCAATTATGGATTAAAGTTAAGTATTCCCGAAGCTACGTACTTATTTTGCTGGACTCAACTCCTTTAACTGTTCCAGACCTCACGCCAGCCTGCGTGAGCTTAAACGCGTGCCTTTCGGCTACCCGTCACTGTGGATTGGCTGTCTTGCCAGTCCACAACAAATGGATCACCAGTTTAATATTGGAGAGCAGCGTGGAGGGTAAATATCGTAGAGGGAGACCATGAGATGAATGCACTAAGCAGATTCAGAAGGATGTAGGCTGCAGTGGGCACTGGGAGATGAAGAAGCTTGCACAGGATAGAGTAGCATGGAGAGCCGCATCAAACCAGTCTGTGGACTGAAGACCACAACAAGAACAACCATGCTTGCGAGAAGATTTCTGCTTTCACATTTATACCAACAGTAATACATGTAATTCCTGCATTATAATCTAACGCTTCGAGGCTCCACAGAGCACACCACAAAAACTGCCTACTCCATCCTCTTTCGCTCTCAGACAGCTACCCACCGCTGTACGCCAAGCGCTCTCTTCTGCAACACTACAATCTGAGACCAGAAGCAGTATTTTTGGCTAGCCGGCCGAAGTGGACGTGCGGTCAAAGGCGCTGCAGTCTGGAACCGCAAGATCGCTACGTCGCAGGTCCGAATCCTGCCTCGGGCATGGATGTGTGTGATGTCCTTAGGTTAGTTAGGTTTAACTAGTTCTAAGTTCTAGGGGACTAATGACCTCAGCAGTTGAGTCCCATAGTGCTCAGAGCCAGTATCTTTGGCTCTGCGGTGGTACACAGTCAGCGATCCGCTTTAAAGAGCTCATCATAGAGTATAAATATCTATGGAGTGAGCTTTCGGATGCGCAGAACGAGAAATCTGTCCGCAACATCTCTTGCTGTCCGAGTCACGTGGCATTGGGACGGTGCGTGTTAATCCGTACAGCGCTTAGCGTATTTTGAGTTTTACTGCCTCGCTAGGACTAATAGATCACTTCAAAAGTATGCTGAAACTCTGTATATGCGTTTTATACACATCTTAACAATTTTATACCTGGAACTGAAATAGTTTTAAAGCTCTGAAGAGTAAGCGTATTGTGCTTTTTGGCCACAGTATCATAGCTCAGTTCCACTTACGTTTTTTCGGATGCAGGAAAAGAAGTGACAGCCAAAAACACCTGTTACACTTATTCATATTGTCGAATCTTTCTTCCAATTAATTATGTTACAATCACACTCTATTCGGAGCTGATGCACCACAGAAAGGGGGAAAAACGAATTTGTAGCAATGAATTTGCTACAGTAAATAAGCAATTTACACTATCTGCGTGTCCATTATCTTCAACTATATAATGTACAAAACTGTCTCATGCAGAAGTACTTAGATACGCACAAGGGTTTGAGGACCCGAATAAACTGGAGAAAATTTATCATACTTTGTTATATAAATTTTATCTGCAAATGAATATAGCACGAAAACGTAAACACTGACTGGCAGGTTAACGCACTTGCAAATTTATGTAGCATTTCTCTCGCAAGCACATGGGTAAAAAAAAAAGAGAGAAAACGCCGAAATTTGCTCTACAATACAAGACATTACAATACCGCATCTCGATATTTTTAAACATATAAAGGGCCTCATATCAATATGATATTCACTATTAGAGATTTGTTGTACGTACCTATGGAAAGTAACTGGTCCTCAATTCACGTACTTCTCTTTATATCCGTAGCAACAAGACTGCACCGTGGCTTTTATTACTACTGAAACGTTTAGAAACGTATGTAAAAGCAGGTGAATACGTGTAATAGGAACGTTTCGCTGTTACCACAAATTGCAGACAAGCAGTGACAGCCCAGTATCACGTGACTACCCCGGTTTTATGTTGAGAACATGCGCAGTAGGCTATGCTCTCTCCACAGATATTTATACTCTGTGGGGCCCATCACAGACATACATCGTTTATAATATGATAGTTTTATTTTAGTTTACATTAGTATCATTACAGTATGTTGTACACATGGAAGAACCTTGGAGATACTAAAAGGTTTCAGACAGATTATATAATGGTAAGACAGAGATTTAGGAACCAGGTTTTAAATTGAAAGACATTTTCAGGGGCAGATGTGGACTCTGACCACAAGCTATTGGTTATGAACTGTAGATTAAAACTTGGGACCTGGATAAACTGAAAGAACCAGAGGTTGTACATAATTTCAGGGAGAGCATAAGGGAACAATTGACAGGAATGGGGAACGAAATACAGAAGAAGAAAAATGGGTAGCTTTGAGGAATGAAATAGTGAAGGCAGCAGAGGATCAGGTACGTAAAAAAACGAGGGCTGGTAGAAATCCTTGGGTAACAAAGAGATAATGAATTTAACTGATGAAAGGAGAAAATATAAAAATGCAGTAAATGAAGCAGCCTTATACAAACGTCTCAAAAATGAGATCGACAGGAAGCGCAAAATGGCCAAGCATGGATGGCTAGAGGACAAATGTAAGGATGTAGAGACTTATCTCACTAGGGGTAAGATAGATACTGCCTACAGGAAAATTAAAGAGACCTTTGGAGAAAAGAGAACCACTTGTATGAATATCAAGTGCTCAGATGGAAACTCAGTTCTAAGCAAAGAAGGGAAAGCAGAAAGGTGGAAGGAGTATATAGAGGGACTATACATGGGCGATGTACTTGAGGACAATATTATGGAAATGGAAGAGGATGTAGATGAAGATGAAATGGGGGATATGATACTGCGTGAAGAGTTTGACAGAGTGAAAGACCTTAATCGAAACAAGGCCCCCGGAGTAGACAACATTCCATTGGAACTACTGATGGCCTTGGGAGGGCCAGTCCTGACAAAACTCTACCATCTGGTGAGCGAGATGTATGAGACAGGCGAAATACCCTCAGACTTCAAGAAGAATATAATAATTCCAATCCCAAAGAAAGCAGGTGTTGATAGATGTGAAAACTAAAAAACTATCAGTTTAATAAGTCACAGCTGCAAAATACTAACGCGAATTCCTTACAGACGAATGGAAAAACTGGTAGAAGCCGATATCGGGGAAGATCAGTTTGGATTCCGTAGAAATGTTGGAACACGTGAGGCAATACTGACCCTAAGACTTATCTTAGAAAAAAGATTAAGGAAAGGCAAACATACGTATCTAGCATTGGTAGACTTAGAGAAAGCTTTTGACAATGTTGACTGGAATACTCTCTTTCAAATTCTGAAGGTGGCAGGAGTAAAATACAGGGAGCAAAGGCTATTTACGAATTTGTACAGAAACCAGATGGCAGTTATAAGAGTCGAGGGGTATGAAAGGGAAGCAGTGGTTGGGAAGGGAGTGAGACAGGGTTGTAGTTTCTCCCCATTGTTAGATAACACAGAACGTACAGATTCAATGTTAAGCCTGTGCTTTGAACCAACTATAACAACGTCCACACAGCTCACTGTACCAAGAAAAATACGAGGGCGGTTCAGAAAGTAACCTCCGATTGGTCACTGTGCGGGTTGTGGGGGGAGTAGCGACGCCATCTGTGCGTTCACGCACTCAACAGGTCAGTCGGCATCAAGCCGTGGTCGAGTGAACGTCGTACCTGCGCTAGTTTAGTTTTTGTGGCAGTTTGAAATGTGTGCTGCAATAGAAAACCCCGCCAAATGTGAAGTGCGTGCTGTCATAAGGTTTTTTACAGCCAAAGGATATTCTGCAGCAGCTATTCATCGTGAGCTTTGTGCCGTGTACGGACCAAGAGTTATGAGTGAAGGAGTTGTCCGTGAATGGGTACGTTTATTTAAAAGTGGACGAGAAAACGTTCATGATGAAGAGAGGAGTGGTAGACCATCATTGGTGACTGACGAACTCGTTCAGACAGTTGATGCAAAAGTTCGTGAAAATCGACGTTTCTCAATGTCGGAGTTGTCTACTGGTTTTCCACAGATTTCTAAGACTCTCTTGTACGAGATAGTGACAGCAAGATTGGGTTACCGTAAGTTCTGTGCACGATGGGTGCCCAAAATTCTTACCGACCACCACAAAACTCAAAGAATGGCCTCTGCATTAGACTTTCTGTCACGTTATGAGGACGAAGGAGAACCATTGTTAAACAGAATCGTGACCGGTGACGAAACCTGGATTAAGTACGTGAACCCTGAGACAAAAGAACAATCAAAGATGTGGGCACATTCAAATTCGCCTACCAAACCAAGAAAAGCCTCACAAGATTTTTCTGCCAGAAAACTGATGGCAACGATGTTTTGGGATGCCAAAGGGGTGTTGTTGGTTGAATTCATGGAACGTGGTACGACCATTAATCAAGACGTGTACTGTGAAACAATAAAAAAGTTACGACGGGCTATACAGAACAAACGCCGTGGTATGCTGACTTCCGGTATCGTTTTTTTGCACGATAACGCCCGTCCTCACAACGGCCCTTCTTGAGTCCTTCAAGTGGGACAATATCAACCATCCACCTTACAGCCCAGACCTGGCGCCAAGTGATTATCACCTCTTCATGCATTTGAAGAAATGGCTCGGGTCACAGCGGTTTGATGACGACGAAGAGCTCAAAGATGCGGTCACAGACTGGCTGCAGGCACAAGCGGGTGATTTTTATGCAGAAGGAATTTCAAAGCTTGTGAAGAGGTACGATAAGTGCCTCAATCGCTATGGAGACTATGTAGAAAAATAGTGCAAAGATGTAGTTGTAAGATGTATATATTAAAATATTTTTATTTAACTTGGTGTATTTTTTTAAATCAACCGGAGGTTACTTTCTGAACGGTCCTCGTATTACAGTGGACAATGGACCGTGTTTTGAAAGGATGGTATAAGATGAAGGAAACAAAAGGAAAGATCGGAGTAGGTACTAAAATCCATGGAGAAGAAATAAAAACTGTGAGGTTCGCCGATGACATTGTAATTCTGTCAGAGACAGCAAAGGCCTTGGAAGAGCAGTTGAACGGAATGGAACGTGTTTTGAAAGGATGGTATAAGATGAACATCAACAAAAGCAAAACGAGGATAATGGAATGTAGTCGAATTAAGTCGGGTGATGCTGAAGGAATCAGAATAGGAAATGAGACACTTAAAGTAGCAAAGGCGTTTTGCTATTTGGGGAACAAAATAACTTATGGTCGAAGTAGAGAGGATATAAAATGTAGACTGGCAATGGCAATAAAAACGTTTCTGAAGAAGAGAAATTTGTTAACATCGAGTATAGATTTAAATGTCAGGAAGTCGTTTCTGAAAGTATTTGTATGGAGTGTAGCCATGTATGGAGGTGAAACATGGACGATAAATAGTTTAGACAAGAAGAGAATAGAAGCTTTCAAAATGTGGTGTTACAAAAGAATGCTGATGATTAGATGGGTAGATCACATAACTAATGAGGAGGTATTGAATAGAATTGGGGAGAAGAGGGGTTTGTGGCACAACTTGACAAGAAGAAGGGACCGGTTGGTAGGACATGTTCTGAGGCATCAAGGGATCACCAATTTAGTATTGGAGGGCAGCGTGGAGGGTAAAAATCGTAGAGGGAGACCAAGAGATGAATACACTAAGCAGATTCAGAAGGATGTAGGTTGCAGTAGGTACTGGGAGATGAAGAATCTTGCACAGGATAGAGTAGCATGGAGAGCTGCATCAAACTAGTCTCAGGACTGAAGACCATAACAACAACAATACAATATTCGTGCGCAACATGTAAGTGTATCCCAGTAGCCAGTTGTTAGTATGTGAACCTTACAGTGCATAACGTTCACTCACTCATATTTAATGCCGAGTGTACATGAATTTTAAATGAAAGAAGATATTCATCAGAATCTTCTCAAACTACGCTTCGACTACCTGTACCACGATAACTCGCATTCTGCAGGGGACATTTTCGAAGCGTCTGATTGTCGGTGGAGGAATGGCAACTAATTCTCCCCATAGAGCCAGCCATTTATTCGCACAATAACAAAAATTTCATTATTTATGCCAGTGTAAATGTGCATGGTGATTTTTCTAAATGGAGAGACACTCCAGTAAACTGATAACATAAGGGGTACAAATGGTCATCGCACATTTCGGCGGAAACGCATTTCAAGGAACGTATTCCCATTTGCAGATGGAGGTAAAACATCTTCGACATTGTAGGTTTCACTCACTGAAAGCCCCGCGGGCTAGCCGCGCGGTCTTGGGCGCCTTGCCACGGTTCGCGCGGTTCCCCCCGTCGGAGGTTCGAGTCCTCCCGCGGGCATGGGTGTGTGTGTTGTCCTCAGCGTAAGTTAGTTTAAGCAGTGTGTAAGCCTAGGGACCGATCACCTCAGCAGTTTGGTCCCATAGGAACTTACGACCGCAAAAAATCATTGAAAGGTCTCTGTTGGATTCCTTTCATGTTAATTTCTTAAAACTGTTGTCATTTACGACATAAATTCCTGTTCTAAATTTATTGTGGTGTTTCTGACTCTATCTGGGAGGAGACTGAGCAGTGGAACGCGTTACCTTTACACATAATCAAGAACGATCTGTCACACTACCACACTTTAAAACACAGTTTATATGTAATTCATGTCACACAGTCTCATACGGAACCTACACCCGCTTTCTTTTTTATACTGTATTGATAAGATACTGTCATCCCCCTTCCCTTCTGTGTGAAAGGATGAATGAGCAAATGTATTTCTAGTTGAATGCTTGATGGTAGCAGACAAGCCTGTCTGCTAGAGAACAGTAGGACCAACGTCGGAACAGGTAGCTACGCTTTCTAAAAGCAGAGAGGTTTCTATTCTTAGTATGGTCCTGTCCGTCCCTAGTCATGTTGGTATAGGAAGCTGCCTCTCTGGTCACTTCCGTTTTGTATCTGTGGAGCACCCTCTGTAGGGGCCCGCGCCAGTCTGTCCTCAGTGAGCGTCTGAAGTGGTATTATAACGTCTCGTCTTGACAATATTTTTCAATAAAGCAGCTTTTCTTTATGTTCAACCCACGTGGGGTGTACTTTGTGAGACCAGTACCACATGCTTATACAATTGTATCTTATCATATACAGTATATAAAACAAAGCGGATGTAGGTTCCGTATGAGACTGTGTGACATAAATTACAGTGTTTCGAAGTGTAGTAGTGTGACAGATCGTTCTTGTTTATGTGTAAAAGTAACGTGTTCCACTGCTCAGTCTCCTCCCAGACAGAGTCAGAAACACCACAGTAAATTTAGAAGTGGAATTTATGTCGTAAATGACAACAGTTTTAATAAATTAACATGAAAGGAATCCAACAGAGACCGTTCATATTTAGATTAAAGTTCAGTCTTGATCACGTTATGTCTGTTTTAATGAGTAACCGGTTTCGGTTTTTTTTTCTATAAAACCATCATCAGACCCATTGGCTCCCTTGGGTTGGTAGGTGGAGCTCTTCTTGCTGCTGTGCAGTCAGTTGACTGCACAGCAGCAAGGAGAGCTCCACCTACCAACCCAAGGGAGCCAATGGATCTGATGATGGTTTAATAGAAAAAACCGAAACCGGTTACTCATTAAAACAGACATAACGTGATCAAGACTGAACTTTAATCTAAATATAACAATTAATTGATCACTGTATTCCAAAAATGTTTACCAAAATTGTGTAGAGACCGTTCATCATTGAAAGCACACGTGGAAACAATAGTACTGACTGAACAGTATCATTTTCCTGGTGTGTCGCCACTTGTGCTTTCAGTCACTGAAACCTGCACTGCCAGAGATCTTTTCCCTGCACACCAAGTTAACGTACCTCCCTTGGAACGCATTTCCGACCATACGTCCACCAGAGGAAAAATACTGCTAGCAGAGCACAAAAAGGCGAATACACTCCTGCATTTGCATCAATACTACAAAATCGGGTGCACAGAATCCTTTTTGTGGCTCTGAGCACTATGGGACTTAACATCTATGGTCATAAGTCTCCTAGAACTTAGAACTACTTAAACCTAACTAACCTAAGGACATCACACAGCACCCAGTCATCACGAGGCAGAGAAAATCCCTGACCCCGCCGGGAATCGAACCCGGGAACCCGGGCGTGGGAAGCGAGAACGCTACCGCACGACCACGAGCTGCGGACAATCCTTTTTGTGATATCGGACACTTTGTGCAGCATATTTCTCTGTTGTACGTCACCGTATATACTACGGTTTCGCCTCACATCGTATTTAATATCTGTATTTTACGTGTGCAAGTAGGGTAACTTCGAACCTCTGTATATTGGAAGTGGATAACGATATCAAGAAAATTTTCAAGGGCGTTAGAGAACGGGTTCTTGGGAATACATCGTAACTTCAAATGGTTCAAATGGCTCTGAGCACTATGGGACTTAACTGCTGAGGTCATCAGTCCCCTATAACTTAGAACTACTTAAACCTAAATAACCTAAGGACATCACACACATCCATGCCCGAGGCAGGATTCGAACCTGCGATGGTAGCGGTCGCGCTGTTCCAGACTGTAGCGCCTAGAACCGCTCGGCCACCCCGGCCGGCAACATCGTAACTATTTCAGAAATTTGCTACACATAGCCGACTTGTAATCCGCGGTTCGTTTTTGTTACCCAAAAACCATGTTTTTGGGTTGTTTCTCGATAACGGATACACATTTCTGGAAACAGGAAGATGCCTAGAGAAAATACCGCTAAAATTTGAGCAATGTGCTGCGATTAGTTATTCATATATCCGCTGCTGACGGCGAAAAAATGGTGAAAACCGCTTTTTTTGGTTTTTTCAAGAAGTTGCCATGAACAAAACGGCGCCTCCTAAAGCTACTTAAGGCACACTGTAGACCACATCTAACGCAAAAAGAATCAACAGATTTGCTCCATGTGCCTAAGTGGAGGAAGTGAGTAGTATTCTAAACTTCACAGATACCAGCCGGCCGGTGTGGCCGAGCGGTTCTAGGCGCTTCAGTCTGGAACCGCGCGACCGCTACGGTCGCGGGTTCGAATACTGCCTCGGGCATGGATGTGTGTGATGTCCTTAGGTTATTTAGGTTTAAGTAGTTCTAAGTTCTAGGGGACTGATGACCTCAGCAGTTAAGTCCCATAGTGCTCAGAGGCATTTGAACCATTTTCACAGATACCCAAGAACGGAAACGGGAGTAATCCGCCCCATAATAAACCCATATCACTAACGTCGATTTGCAGTAGGATTTCGGAACATATACTGTGCTCGAACATTATATTCGAAGGTAACTATTGATTTAATGATCATCAAGGATTCAGAAAATATCGTTCTTTTGGGAAAAAAGCTAGCTCCTCATTCTCACGGAGTGCCATCGACACTTTGATTGTAAATTTTTAGATTTCCAGAAGGCTTCTGAAGCCGTTCCACACAGGCGGTATCTAATCAACTGACGTGCCTGCCTATGGAGCATCGTCTCATTCGTGCGACTGGATTCGTGATTTCCTGTCAGAAAGGCCCTAGTTCGTAGTAACTGACGGTAAGTCATCGAGTAAAACTGAAGCAACATCTTGCGTTCCCCAAAGAAGTTTCTAGGCCCTCTTCTGTTCCTGGTCTGCATAAACGACTTAGCATACAATAGATTTTCAGTGGATGATACTGTCATTTACCGTTTCCCAAAGTCATCAGATGATCAGAATCGATTGAAAAATGATTTAGAAAAGATATCAGTCCAAATGTAATCGGCTAATTTTCGGTTACATGATAAATCACACAAAATTAAAGGCACTAAATTCGAGTTAATACCTAGGAATTACAGTTACGAATAACTTACTTTGGAACGATTACGTGAATAAAGTTGTGGGAAAGCAAACCAAATACTGGCATTTTATTGGCAGAACTCTTAGAAAGTGCAACAGGTCTATTATAGAGACTGTTTATACCACTCTTGTCCTTCCTGTTCTCGAGTACTGCTGTACGGTGTGGGTTCTGCATCGGATAGAACATCGAAAAAGTTCAAAGAAGAGCAGTGTTGTGTTGGCAGAAGGGCCAACACCGTTTTACTAGAGGAGGCCGAAATGCACGCGTTTTAGCTCACGCAGGCTGGTGTGAGGAGTGATGAACTATACTGACGTGAGGTCTGGAACATGACAAGGAATGAGTATTCAGAAAACTGACGTAATTAGTTTCAAACTTAACTTTAATCCATTAATGATGAACGTCGCGCTTGACGGTACATGATTCACAATATTGTCTGTTCAGAATACATTCAGTAACTCAATATGGCACCTTGCTAGGTCGTAGCAAATGACGTAGCTGAAGGCTATGCTAAACAGTCGTCTCTGCAAATGAGAGCGTATGTAGACAGTGATCCATCGCTAGCAAAGTCGGCTGTACAACTGGGGCGAGTGCTAGGGAGTCTCTCTAGACTAGACCTGCCGTGTGGCGGCGCTCGGTCTGCAATCACTGATAGTGGCGACACGCGGGTCCGACGTATACTAACGCACCGCGGCCGATTTAAAGGCTGCCACCTAGCAAGTGTGGTGTCTGGCGGTGACACCACAAGCAGTTCGCTTTGTACTATCGCGAAATAGGGGAGAGGGTGCCACTGATATAATACGTGAACATGGTGGAAATCATTCTGGCTATGGTGGAAATCGTTGGAAAAAAAAGGCGATTTTCGTTGCCACAGGATATTTTCGTGAAATTTCAATCATCAACTTTCTCCTCAGAGTACGAAAATATGCAGTGGCGCCCGTCTACATAGAGAGAAATCGTCGTAATAAAATAAGAGAAATCAGACCTCGCGCTCAAAGATTTAAGTGTTCATCTGCATCTACATCTACATAGATACTCTGCAAATCACGTTTAAGTGCCTGGCAGAGGGTTCATCGAACCATCTTCACAATAATTCTCTATTATTTCTCTCTCGAACAGCGCGCGGAAAAAACGAACACCTATATCTTTCCGTGCGTGCTCGATTCCCCTTATTTTATTATGATGATCGTTTCTCCCTTTATAGGTCGGCATCAACAAAATATTTTCGGATTCGGAGGAGAAAGCTGGTGATTGAAATTTTGTGACAGGGTTCCGCCCCAACGAAAAACGCCTTTGTTTTAACGATGTTGTTGTTGTTGTTGTTGTTGTTGTTGTTGTGGTGGTCTTCAGTCCTGGGACTGGTTTGATGCAGCTTTCCATGCTACTCTATCCTGTGCAAGCTGTTTCATCTCCCAGTACGTACTGCAGCCTACATCCTTCTGAATCTGCTTAGTGTATTCATCTTTAGGTCTCCCTCTCTGATTTTTACCCTCCACGCTGCCCCCCAATATTAAATTGGTGATCCCTTGATGCCTCAGAACATCCCTCAGAACGATGTCCACCCAAAATACTGTACAATTTCAGTGACACTCTCTCCCGTAATTCGCTATAATACAAAACGTGCTGCCCTTCTTTCAACTTTCTCAATGTACTCTGCCAATTCTATCTGGTAAGGATCCCATACCGCGCAACAGTATTCTAAAAGAGGGTAGACAAGCGTAGTGTAGGCAGTCTCTTTAGTAGATACATTGTATCTTGTCAGCTTTCTGCCTATAACGCGCAGTCTTTGGTTCGCCTTCCCCACAACATTTTCTATGTGTTCGCGCCAATTTATCTTGTAACTCCTAGCTATTTATTTGAATTTAAGGCCTTTAGATTTCACTCATTTATCGTGTAACCTAAGTTTAGCGGACTCCTTTTAGCACTCATGTGGATGACGTCCCACTTTTCGTTATTTAGAGTCAATTGCCAACTTTTCCACCATATACATATCTTTTCGACACCGTTTTGCAATTTGTTTCTATTTTCTGATGACTTAATTAGTCGATAAACGACATCATCATCTGCAAAGAACTTACGATGGCTGCTCAGATTGTCTCCTAAATTATTTATATAGATAAGGAACAGCAAAGGACCTATAACACCAACTTGTGGACCGCCAGAAATAACTTCTGTTTCACTCGATGACTTTCCGTCAGTTACTACAAACTAGAATCTGATAGGAAAACGATGAATCCAGTTACATAACTCAGACGATATTTCATGAGCACGCAGTTTCACTACAAGCCACTTGTAGTTGTTCACGCACGATGTTCGAGAGTGGAATAGCAGAGAAATAGCGTGAAGCTGATTGTATGAACTGTCTGTCATGCATTTAATTGTGAACTGCCGAGTCATCATATAGATGCAGTAAGACGATCCTTCTGTTGGGTATACAAATGACGCCTAGTCCAAAGGCTATCAAAGATAACTTGATCCTACCTTTATATCAGCAATAGTACCCGAAGTACACTGAAGCGCCAAAGAAACTGGTATAGGGATACGTATTCAAATACAGAGATATGTAAACACGCAGAATACGGCTCTGCGGTCGGCAACGCCTATATAAGACAACAAGTGTCCGGCGCAATACTTAGATCGGTCACTGTTGGTAGAATGGCAGGTTATCAAGATTTAAGTGAGTGGTGGTGTTGTCGGCGCACGAGCGATGGGACACAGCATCTCCAAGGTAGGGATCAAGAGGGAGTTTTCCCGTACGATCTTTTCACAAGTGTACCGTGAATGTCAGGAATCCGGTAAGACATCAGATCTCCGACATCACCACAGCTTGAATAAGATCCTTCAAGAACTCAACTAACAACGACTGAAGAGAATCGTTCAAGGTGACAGAAGAGCAACCCTTCCGCAAGTTGATGCAGATTTCAATGCTGGGCCATCAACAAGTGTCAACGTGGGAACCATTCAACGAAACATATGGGCTTTCGGAGCCGAAGACCCACTTGTGTAACCTTGATGACTGCACGACATGAAGCTTTGCGCCTCACCTGGGCCCATCAACACCGACACTGGACTGTTGATGACTGAAAACATGTTTCCCGGTCCGGCGAGACTCGTTTCAAATTGTATCGAACGGATGGTCGTGTACGAGTATGGAGACAACCTCACGAATCCATGGACCCTGCAGGCTAGCAAGGAAATGTTTAAGCTCTGTAATGGAGTGGGGCGTGTGCACTTGGAGTGATATGGGACCCATGGTACATGTAGATACGACTCCGACAGGTGACACGTACGTAAGCATCATGTCTTGTCACCTGCATCCATTCATGTCCATTGTGCATTCCGACGGACTTGGGCAATTCCAGCAGGATAATGCGACACAACACACGTCCAGATCTGCTACGGAGTGGCTTCAGGAAGACTCTTCTGAGTTTAAACACTTTCGCCGCCCACCAAACTCTCCAGACACGAACATTACTGAGCATGTCTGGGATGCCTTGCAACGTGCTGTTCAGAAGAGATCTCCACCCTCTTACTGATTTATTGACAGCCCTGCAGGATTCATGGTGGCTCCAGCAACTGCTTCAGGCATTATAGTGCGCGTCATTTACGACGGCGGCCAAGTTTAGGTTCGCTCTGCGCATCTGACGTCACAAAACACAGGCAGCCAATGAACAGAGAACGACGTTGCCAGAGCTGGATTGCAGTGCAGAGCAAGGGCGAGTGTCTTCAGTTTTAGAAACTTTCAGTCATAAATAAAGTAATTGAACAAAAGCAATGTCTTGATAGCAGACTTTCTTTTATAGAAAGTTTGGAAAAAGCATTCTTTATATCAGTTGCTTCATATTCTATTAATTAATTAAACCAAACAAGCAATAAGCCTCCTAATTCAGGCGATAGCAAGGAAAGGTGTTTCTATCATTCTCACAAACCGCTTTTCGCAATAAAGAACAGCGGTAATTGTTTATTTCCTATTGTACTTCGACAAAACGTGAGTAATTCATAGTCATACCAACAGTGTTGTCGGTAGTTTGCGCGATGTGTTATAGCTGTTCAGGAGTTTAGTTGAAAGACGAGCTGCGTTAGCTGCTGGCACGGTAGCTCAGCATGTTCGGTCAGAGGGTTTACCTATCCTCTGTAATAAAAAACTGAGTGAACGGAACAAGGAACAAGCAGGCCAAGTGTCATAGGACGTCCGCCACGAACAAAGTCAACGAACAATATAGAACAAAATGAGATTAAAAAAAAGAAAAAAAATGCGTAATGGTTAAGGTGTTTGGCTGCTACGTGCAAGGTTCAGAGTTCAAACCTTGTTCTGTGATTAATATTTTCTTTATTTTAAAAACAATATAGAAGTGTCTTACGTCATGAATTTTATTCGTTTGAATGTAATTTTTTGAAATTTCTAGTTCTTCATATCTTTATTATAATCATAATAAGTTTTCGGTTTTTCTAATTTTGTCCTCCAATATTCCTTTTCACAGCAATTAAAAACAATGAAAAGGCACACATACAATATTCATGTTATCTGTTTTGTTTGTGTATCTTCTCTTCCGCAGACGCTGCTTTACTATTCATATTGAGATATATTCTTTTGCGGCAGTATTGAAAGTATTACTTAGAGCAGAATTTCGGCTCTTACGTTGCCGAGCTACTTGATTGTCTTACGCAATTCTTTGCTTCGCTGCTTTGAACATCATCATATTCAATATTTTCGTCGACTGATCTATGTTTTGGCAAGTATTTGCTGTCCGTTGTGATAAACACAAATTGTTTGCGCACTGCGCCTCACTGACAATATATTTTAATTTTCATGTTTTATTACGTCCACAATTCAGTTTTGTGTACTTCGTTAACTTCAGTTTAGAATAAAGCGAAATGACCCTGGTATAAATAAAACTTTCATTACAGTCGCGAAAGACTGAATATTTCTCAATATTACATACGACACCTATCTGGTACTTAAATTAAATGAGATATTGTTATATAGAAAATTTTATATGAAACTTAGGTATCTTCTCCATATTTCATTCTCAACATTGTGGCAACTAAAATCGACCACACGGAAAGTATACGCTGTGGACTTTTACCTCTGCAAACTCTTCCAAATTTCTTCCAATGGTTTACTACATTTAATGCTGCACAATAACTGCGTTGAACATCGAAACGAAATTAAGTTACCTATGGGGGAAAGGTATCAGTCAAGAAGATGTGTAAAAATCAAATTTTTGGGCCAAATTGTTTTTGTGAAACCGAATGAGAAGTGTGCCAAAGCAGTCGGAACACCATGTGTCAGAGCAGGCGAGCAGTGCAGTGATAAAATCGCGCACGGCGCAGAATGCGGGGAGCACGTCCCTGTAGCAGCGCAAGGGTTAATGCGGCAGTGGTGGAAAAAATGCGCATAAGTTTGCGAAATATACTGTACTACGGCGCTGCTTCTCTTGGCGCATGCAATCTCCCGCGTCTGGGCGGGCGTGCGCGAGCCGCCAAGATAAAAGAATTGAACTATAGTCGCGTCCATGCCACGTCGCGCCATGCAAACTTCTGAGTGTTCACTGGGGCCCTACACGATATTAGGCAAGTGTAGCTGATTTGCATTCATCGCGGCGTTTTCGGATATATTGGAAGCGCATGCAGTCACAACTTTTCGGATAGAAGCTCTTTTGCTCCCTATCGTCTCAGGCACTTTTTCTCTTCCAGCAGTCACCCCGTGTGTGTATTCGTAACTGTGGCAATGGTCGCAGCGGCCGCTTAGCTTGCAGGTGGTACAGAGCTAACGAGACACGCAGGCGCAGCCAGCCAGAGACGGGCTCGGTGTTAATTAGAAGGCTGTGGGGCTTGAGCCGCGCAGAGCGGCAGCTAATGCGATAGCGGGCCGCGGAAGCCCGCCTGGTGCAGACGCAGCCGCGGCTGAGGCTCGCATCACGACGGCGTCGTGTCACGGAGCTGCGCGCCGCGAGGTTACCTCGCACAGGCGGCGTAGGGGCTCAGAAAAATCCCGAAGTCATGCGAGGGCTCCCAGAATACGACGCTGGTTTGATAAGTCCGATAAAAAGCGAGAAACACTGTTTGATTCGTAAACAGCTCACCTTATTTCCCTACACAACCTCTTTTGAGGGATATGCACATGATCTAGCGATCCTCCAGCTTTTTTTCCCCCACCGTAAAAATACACTACTGGCTATTAAAATTGCTACAGCACGAATATCACGTGCTACAGACGCGAAATTTAACCGAGAGGAAGAAGAAGCTGTGATATGCAAATGATTAGCTTTTCAGAGCATTCACACAAAGTTGGAGCCGGTGGCGACACCTACAACGTGCTGACATGAGGAAAGTTTCCAACCGATTTCTCATACACAAACAGCAATTGACCGGCGTTGCCTGGTGAAACGTTGTTGTGATGACTCGTGTAAGGAGGAGAAATGCGTACCGTCACGTTTCCGACTTTGATAAAGGTCGGATTGTAGCCTATCGCGATTGCGGTTTATCGTATCGCGACATTGCTGCTCGCGTTGGTCGAGATCTAATGACTGTTAGCAGAATATCGAAATCGGTGGGTTCAGGAGGGTAATACGGAACGCCGGGCTGGATCCCAACGGCCTAGTATCACTAGCAGTCGAGATGACAGGCATCTTATCCGCATGGCTGTAACGGATCGTGTAGCTACGTTGTGATCCCTGAGTCAACAGATGGGGACGTTTGCAAGACAACAACCATCTGCACCAACAGTTCGACGACGTTAGCAGCAGCATGGACTATCAGCTCGGAGACCATGGCTGCGGTTATCCTTGACGCTGCATCACAGACAGGAGCGCCTGCGATGGTGTATTCGACGACGAACCTGGCTGCACTATTGGCAAAACGTCATTTTTTCAGATGAATCCAGGTTCTGTTTTACAGCACCATGATGGTCACATCCGCGTTTGGCGACATCGCGGTGAACGCACATTGGAAACGTGTATTCGTCGCCATACTGGCGTATCACCTGGCGTGATGGTATGGGGTGCCATTGGTTACACGTGTCGGTCACCTCTTGTTCGTACTGACGGCATTTTGAACAGTGGACGCTACATTTCAGATGTGTTATGACCCTTGGCTCTAACCTTCATTCGATCCCTGCGAAACGCTATATTTCAGCAGGATAATGGACGACCGCATGTTGCAGGTCCTGTACGGGCCTTTCTGGATACAGAAAATGTTCGACTGCTGCCCTGGCCAGCACATTCTCCAGATCTCTCACCAACTGAAAACTTGTGAATGGTGACCGAGCAACTGGCTCGTCACAATACGCCAGTCACTACTCTTGATGAACTGTAGTATCGTGTTGAAGCTGCATGGGCAGCTGTACCTGTACACGCCATCCAAGCTCTGTTTGACTCAATGCCCAGGCGTATCAAGGCCGTTATTACGGCCAGAGGTGGTACTGGGTACTGATTTCTCAGGATCTGTGCACCCAAGTTACGTGAAAATGTAATCACATGTCAGTTCTAGTATAATATATTTGTCCAAAGAATACCTGTTTATTATCTGCATTTCTTCTTGCTGTAGCAATTTTAATGGCCAGTATTGTAAATTCTGAAGAACTCTGCAAAATATTTGTTGACAGCAACTATCACTTCTTCATTTGACGAAAATTTCTCCCCAGCAACCGCAAACTTTTGAGGAAGCTTCAATTTTAAGTCTGAAGTCGGATGACAAATTAAAAAATATTTTTTCCCCTTTTTTTTTCTTCTTTTCCTCTCCTATGCCAAACTCTCCATCTCAGAGCAGCAGTTGCAACCTACGTCATCATCTATTTGCTGGAGGTATTCCAATCTCTGTCTTCCTCAACAGGTTTTGCCCTCTACAGCTCCCTCTAGTACCATGAAAGTCACTCCCTCATGTCTTAACAGATGTCCTATCATTCTGTCCCTCCTCCTTGTCAGTGTTATCCACACATTCCTTTACTCTCCGATTCTGCGCAGAACCTCCTCACTCCTTTCCTAACCAGTACACCTAATTTTCAACATTCGTCTGTAGCACCACATCTCAAATGCTTCGATTCTCTTCTGTTCCGGTCTTCCGACAGTCTTGTATCCCAGACGTACATACTCAGAAATTTTTTCCTCAAATTAAGGCCGATATTTGATATTAGTAGACTTCTCTTGGCCAGGAATGTCCTTTTTGCCATTACTAGTCTGCTTTTGATGCCCTCCTTGCTCCGTCCTCCATTCGTTATTTTACTGCCTAGGTAGCAGAATTCTTTAACTTCATCTACTTCGTGAGCATCAATCCTGATGTTAAGATTCTCGCTGTTCTCATTTAGCTACTTCGAATTACCTTCGTTTTTCTTCTGTTTGCTCTCAATCCATACTCTGTACTCATTAGACTGTTCATTCCGCTCAGCAGATCATTTAATTCTTCTTTACTTTCACTCAGGATAGCAATGTCATCAGCGAATCGTATCATTGATATCCTTTCACCTTGAATTTTAATTCCACTCCTGAACCTTTTTTTTATTTCCGTCATTTCTTCCTCGATGTACAGATTGAACAGTAGGGGCGAAAGACCACATCCTTGTCTTACGCCTTTTTAATACGAGCACTTCTTTCTTGGTCGTCCACTGTTACTATTCCCTTTTGGCTGTTGTACATATTGCATATGAGCCGTCTCTCCCTACAGCTTACCCCTACTGATTTCAGAATTTCGAACATCTTGCACCAGTTTACACATTGTCGAACGCTTTTTTCAGGTCGCTTTATAAGGTCGACAAGTGCTATGAACTTGTCTTGATTTCTCTTTAGCCTTGCTTCCAATATTAACCGCAACGTCAGAATTTCCTCTCTCGTGCATTTACGTATCTTAAAGCCAAACTGATCGTCATCTAGTGCATCTTCAATTTTCTTTTCCATTCTTCTGTATATTATTCTTGTAAGTAACTGGGATGCATGAGATGTTAAGCTGATTGCGCGATAATTCTCGTCCTTGACAGTTCTTGCGGTCTTCGGAATTGTGTGAATGATGATTTTCCGAAAGGCAAATGGTATGTCGCCAGACTGATACATTATATACACCAACGCAATAGTCGTTTTCTTGCCACTTCCCCCAAGGATTTTCAAAATTCTGATTGATTGTTATCTTCTGCCTTATTTGATCTTGTGAGCGTGGGGTTGATCTCCTACTCTGTTATTCTACGCAACGGATTAATCTGAGATGTACCCTTTACCCTGCGGCTCCTGCAAGATGCAATTTCCACCCTACACTACTACAGGAGTCAGAAAGACGCTCCTAACATTCTAAAGAGAAATGCCTGAAAAACTTTCAGCAATAGATATCTTCTGGAGTCGTCCGCTGTAAGAAAATGACACAAAAATTCACAAAATTTCTTACGTAACTAGTGGGCTACTTGGGTACTGGAGTAGTGCTAGTTAGTGTAAGAAAAACATGAAACTAACGAAAATTATTTTTTATTTTGCAAAAATTCTGAGAAATCACAATGACACATTTAGTTATGAATTGACCACGTTATTTCCTGGTTCTTTTCGGAATGTGGAGTTACCTCTCAAGGATAGGATTCGCTAATGAAATTTCTATACAAAGTTTAAGATTGTGATTGACTTGCCAGAATGGCTGAGAGGTGCGCCTACTCAACTTGAATTATTATCCTTTAGAATGTTGCTAGGTACAGTTGAGGCTGTTGCGTGTGAAATGCAGTGAAGTGTACTGTTGTGGAGGAAATATGGGGCTCGCAATAGCTGTAGCGCACAATACCGTAAGCTGCGATGACTGCTGTCTGCGCCGCTTGCTGCTGACAAATAAGATAACTCTCGTTCTATCTGGATTGACCTTCCCCAATCAAACTCTCCCTACGCCTTGATGAAGTCAAGGACTCCTATTCGCCCCTAGTCTAACTATTGGCGTGGTACACCGGTCAGATAACCAGTCCACCACGATGCCACTCAAAAATTGTCTCGCAGGCTTTTAACTATAACTCTGCCCGTTCACACCGCACAACAAGTGTGTTGGCCAACACAGTGAACAATGCTTAATCGCAAGGACTCAATATAGAGAGTCGCACTTCAATTTGCTCTCGACAGAGGTGCTCTCCCAGTGAAGTACTGAGGAGAGACTTGTTCCTCGCTTCAAGAGAGACAACGGAACGGCCCCTCTCCACGCCAGACGTGAAGGGGTGTATCTTTCGGTCTCTTCCATTACTCCTTCAGCTCAAGGCGTCAGAAATATCGTCTGCCAATCAGCATTGCTCTTCTAAAACGGGAGAATGACGTTTCATTTAAGGCGACCAATCCGTAAATCTGTGGTATCGGCGTTTGGCGTTTGCTGTCTCCCTGTGAAAATCTCTGAAACTGCGTGCTATGTGTAAAGCATGTGTAGGCTGGTCTCTCCCGCGCAATGTAGCGGAATTTGCTTTTAAGCCAAACACAGGGTCGTCCTTTCACTCGGGCAAATGCTGTCCGCTCCACGGGCGGCCACCAACCGACGTAGATGGGTTGGGACTGGCCCCCTGGCGTGCGGTTGCCTCTCCCGAACTAAATACTCCAGTGACCGTCGTGTCTGGAATGTATGTGTGTACGCCAGCGTCGAGTGTTTCAACCATGGTGCGCACTTGTGATTTATTAGTTATTTGCATATCGTTTACATGAATTCATACAACATTGACTCTATCTTATCGAGTTTGGGTTCGAATGAAGCGTCTTGATGTGCAGTATACGATTGTGAGGCCGGAATATGCAAGCAATGAAGGTCAGGAGACCACAACGTCTTACAATCTTAAGTCCTCCAAAGCTCTGTTAAATTCTGATTCTGATACTGTGTCCCCTATCTCTTCTAAATCGACTTCTTCTTCTATCACATCAGACAAATCTTCCCCCTAATAGAGGCTTTCAATGTATTCTTTCCACCTATCCGCTCTCTCCTCTGCGTTTAACAGTGGAATTCCCGTTGCCGTCTTAATGTTATCTCCCACGTTTTTAATGTCCACTAAGGTTGTTTTGACTCTCCTGTATGCAGAGTATGTCCTTACGACAAGTATAGTATTGTACATACACTATGTGATCAAAAGAATCCGGACACCTGGCTAAAAATTAATTACAAGTTCGTAGCGCCGTCCATCGGTAATGTTCGAATTCAGTATGGTGTTGGCCCTCCCTTAGCCTTGATGACAGCTTCCATTCTCCCAGCTATACGTTCAATCAGGTGCTGGAAGGTTTCTTGGGGAATAGGAGTCCGTTCTGCACTGAGGAGAGGTATCGATGTCGGTCAGTGAGGGGTGGCATGAAGTCAGCGTTCCAAAACATCCCAAAGGTGTTCTATTGGATTCAGGCCAGTCTATTACTGGGATGTTATTGTCGTGTACCCACTCCGCCACGGGCCATGGATTATATAAACAGGCGCTCGATTGTGTTGAAAGATGCAATCGCCATCCCCGAATTGCTCTTCCACAGTGGGAAGCAAGAAGCTGCTTAAAACATCAATGTAGGCTTGTGCTGTGATAGTGCCACGCAAAACAACAAGGTGTGCAAGCCCCCTCCATGAGAAACACGACCACACTATAACACTACCGCCTGTACATTTTACTATTGGCACTACACACGCTGGCAGATGACGTTCACCGGGCATTCCCCACACCCACACCCTGCCATCGGATCGACACAATGTGTACCGTGATTCGTCACTCCACACAACGTTTTTCCATTGTTCAATCGTCCAATGTTTACGCTCCTTACAACAAGCGAGGTGTCGTTTGGCATTTACCGGCGCGATATGTGGCCTATGAGCAGCCGTTCGACCTTGAAATACAAGTTTTCTCACATCCCGCCTAACTGTCATAGTACTTGCAGTGGATCCTGATGCAGTTTGGAATTCCTGTGTGATAGTCTGGAGAGATGTCTGCCTATTACACATTAAGGTCCTCTTCAACTGTCGGCGGTCTCTGTCAGTCAACAGACGAGGTCGGCCTGTATTCTTTTGTGCTGTACCTGTCCCTTCACGTTTCCACTTCACTCTCACATCGGAAACAGGGGACCTAGGCATGTTCAGGAGTGTGGAAATCTCGCGTACAAACGTATGACGCAAGTGACACCAAGTTCGAAGTCCGTGAGTTCCGCGGAGCGCCCCATTCTCCTCTCTCACGATGTCTAATGATTACTGAGGTCGTTGATATGGAGTACTTTTGCAGTAGGTGGCAGCATAATGAAAAACGTATGTTTTTTGGGGGTGTCCGGATACTTTTAATCACATAGTGTATTATTGCGCACTCAGTAGCTATTCTGTGTCCAACAGTTCCATCTTTACTTTATCAGTTCAAACGTTCTCTTATTATACTGACATTTATGTTTCCCTTATATAAAGAATACATTAAGGTTTTATATACGTACTGTGTACCATGATTTATGAATCTTTTTCTAATTGATTGTAGGCAACTAATTGTGTTCGTCTAGCCGACTCGTTAGTACAGACAGTTTCATCTGTTTAAGTTTTTGAGATTACATTTAGTGCGATATCTTACAGCTAATCCTGTACTTTATTTCTTTGGTTGAAATCAGTGCTTCGGTTCTCGAGCAATGTAAAGTGAAGCATCCGTAATTAATCACAATATCTAACCCTCTAAGGCGTTTCAGATAGTGCTACGTATATATTGATTATAACGTAATCTGGCTTATACTTTGGTCCATAAAAATCCTATTATTCTCTTTTTGTATTGTTATCGCTAGGTATACTAAGTAGCGTCTACTATCTTCCAGGACATTTCGTAGTACGTTAACTTGCATATCACACTACTATAGCCTACGAATTCTAGATTGCTCTGGTTTTCTTTTATGCTTAATAAAATTCATATCAACCCCTGATATGTTCCTTTTAAAACTAATATAAGATTTTTATATCACTATTTTACCGTACTGTGCCCTGAAGTACCGTATTCAGCAGTAGGCATCCCTGTATCATTATCCAATGAAAAAGAGAGAAGCATGCATAACAATTATTCTTACTCGCTCAGATCAAGCTTCTACCACAATACTTTCGTCGTAAGTTTCGGCCATTTATGCCTATGAATCCTCTTATCCCTAACTATCCTTCCATTTATTTCTATATTATAATAATAATTCTCGTTGTTTACACCTTTCATCAGCAAACTGAATCTCACGAGCATAAGTTCATCATCTCTGCAGTTTGCTGCTTGTCCCTAAACATTTATAATACCTAGGGTATGCCTTACTGTATGTTCTTTCTTTCAGAAACACTTAGTGAATCTATGGCTACAGTAACTCCTTCGTACTCATTATCTTTTAAGTCAGAACGTCTTATGTTTTACCCCAGCGCTCACCAGAATATAAACTGTTGCATGTAATTTCTTACACCCAAGAAATTTACATTATTTGGTGGAATTGTCATATGGATTACTTTACATACCTTTTCCTGAACGCCCTTCACATCTGCTATTAAAGTTCGTCCTTCCTTTAGAGAATCTTAGGGTGTCGTTGTACACAGAGCGGTCTATCACGTCTTCTGTCCTTAGCTTTTCCCCAGCTTCTAATTTTTCTATCCTTTCCAACATGGACTACTTCCTCTCTTTTGATAGTGAGAAGTCGAAGTCTCAAGTTGCTAGTATCTT
Organism: Schistocerca serialis cubense; assembly: GCF_023864345.2. Classification (NCBI taxonomy): domain Eukaryota; kingdom Metazoa; phylum Arthropoda; class Insecta; order Orthoptera; family Acrididae; genus Schistocerca; species Schistocerca serialis. Next base: position 115,058,470 of record NC_064647.1, read on the forward strand.
CCAGTGTGTTAAACCAGTTCACTTTGTATTTTCTGACATACTGTGTATTGTACAAACCTTTAATCTTTCCTGGCTCCGGATTTCTAAGTCTCAATGCTTTCGGGTGTGGCCTGACAATTACTTCCCACGGATCATCTTTTCTTAAACAAAATTTACCAATTTTCCTTTTGAATTTTGAACTGTGTCCATGAACCTTCACTAATATTCGACCCCCTTTTACGGAACTTGTGTTTCCTGGCATTTATATTATGTCTCTTTAATCGACTTTTCGCACTTGAAATAAGTTTTTGTTTAACTTGTTTCTTTAATACACTACTGGCCATTAAAATTGCTACACCACAAAGATGACGTGCTACAGACGCGAAATTTAACCGACAGGAAGAAGATGCTGTGATATGCAAATGATTAGCTTTTCAGAGCATTCACACAAGGTTGGCGCCCGTGGCGACACCTACAACGTGCTGACGCGAGGAAACTTCCCAACCGATTTCTCATAAACACACAGCGTTGCCTGGTGAAACGATGTTATGATGACTCGTGTAAGGAGGAGAAATGCGTACCATCACGTTTCCGACTTTGATGAAGGTCGGATTGTAGCCTATCGCGATTGCGGTTTATCGTATCGCGACATTGGTGCTAGCTTTGGTCGAGATCCAATGACTGTTAGCAGAATATGGAATCGGTGGGTTCAGGAGGGTAATACGGAACGCCGTGCTGGATCCCAACGGCCTAGTATCACTAGCAGTCGAGATGACAGGCATCTTATCCGCATGGCTGTAACGGATCGTGTAGCCACGTTGTGATCCCTGAGTCAACAGATGGAGACGTTTGCAAGACAACAACAATCTGCACCAACAGTTCGACGACGTTTGCAGCAGCACGGACTATCAGCTCGGAGACCATGGCTGCGGTTACCCTTGACGCTGCATCACAGACAGGAGCGCCTGCGATGGTGTACTCAACGACGAACTTGGGTGCACGAATGGCAAAACGTCATTTTTCGGATGAATCCAGGTTCTGTTTCCAGCATCATGATGGTCGCATGATGGCGACATAGCGGTGAACGCACATTGGAAGCGTGTATTCGTCATCGCCAAACTGGTGTATCACCCGGCGTGATGGTATGGGGTGCCATTGGTTACACGTCTCGGTCACCTCTTGTTCGCATTGATGGCACTTTTAACAGTGGACGTTACATTTCAGATGTGTTACGACCCGTGGCTCCACCCTTCATTCGATCCCTGCGAAACCCAACATTTCAGCAGGATAATGCACGACCGCATGTTTCACGTCCTGTACGGGTCTTTCTGGATACAGAAAATGTTCGACTGCTGCCCTGGCCAGCACATTCTCCAGATCTCTCACCAACTGAAAACTTGTGAATGGTGACCGAGCCACTGGCTCGTCACAATACGCCAGTCACTACTCTTGATGAACTGTGGTATCGTGTTGAAACTGCATGGGCAGCTGTACCTGTACACGACATCCAAGCTCTGTTTGACTCAATGCCCAAGCGTATCAAGGCCGTTATTACTGCCAAAGGGGTTGTTCTGGGTAGTAATTTCTCAGGATCTACGCACACAAATTGCGTGAAAATGTAATCACATGTCAGTTCTAGTATATTTGTCCAATGAATACCCGTTTATCATTTGCATTTCTTCTTGGTGTAGCAATTTTAATGGCTAGTAGTGTATTATCGGGTACAGCGTAAATTTATGTGGAATATTTATATCTTTAGCCTTCTGACATATTTCGCAGCGCGTGATGCTGTTTCTAACCGCCCTGCCCGTAGTAGAATTTATTAATATGCTGTAGGCACTTTTTTACAGCACAACGACACTGAAATGACACCCAGTGGTCCTTCTTTCCTTTAGTTATACTATCCTTTTCCAGCAGATCTATTATCCTTGCTAGATACTTTTCTTTATTCTGCTCCCCCATAATACTATCAGCTAACTTCTTTTCATACCACTTTGTACTCTGTGATTTTAATAAATAAATACGTTTTTCTTTACCTCCCTCTTCTAACGTAGGTAACCTTTCTAATCCCATAAGTAACCTGTAGCGATATTCTCACTTCCCTTTACATGTTATGTTTCAAGAATATCAGCACAACAGGTAGCACTAAATATCCAGGATCAACGCGCTGTACAGCGTAGAGGTAATAGATTATGTACACAAATGTTCCTTGTGAATCAGTTTGCGTATTACTGAAACGGCCTCCAATTCCCTACAATAGTTTTCGAGATTAGCCTACACATGCAAAGAGGGTGAGGGATTTTAATTCACCATAGCTCAGCTAATTTGCATGAAATAATTATAAATTATGCACACAAGTCGTTCTCGTGAATCATTCTGTCTATTAGTGAAAACCACATCCAGATCGCTACAATAGCTTCTGAGATCGGCCTTGACAAATGTGTACGAAACGGCCGCGCGCAGAATCTTCGTCTGGTGGGTCTTGGTGCTCGTTCCTATTCCAGCTGGGAACATGGAGTTAAAAGTTTTTGGTTTACCTGGACCAGCGACCATTTGTACAGGCATTTGAACGCCTGTCGTACTGTTGCTATATTACAGTATTTTGAGTAAAATGTGAACGACGAACCGGAACAGGCGCACACGTAAATAGTGCGAATAGGTTAATTCGTTTTGTAAAAGATTTTAATTGGGCTGAAATTAACGCTCAGCTATTATCATCATTTTTATGTGCACCTTTCGGATATTACGTGCAAAAACATTGACCCTTAAAGAACTCCTGACTTGAGCGAGACTCCTGGATCAAATTTGGTCCCCCAGTGTATGGGACCTTGGTTATGGATAGGTTTTTACCTTTTGAAAAAAAAAAAAAGGTGTTGCTTGGTTTCTGTATGTGCAAAAACACAGTTTTCTGGAAGATTTTTGAAGCTCTACACTTAGTTTACACGTGTATGAATCGATTCAAATTTTTCTCGACGGTATATAAATAGATAAAGTCAAAATGAAATTGTTTATCCAGTAATCTTTACCCGTTGTCTAGATGCTACGGTCTAAAGCCGTGCTAAATGTAGCATGTAAAATTCATTATTATTTTAATTCAATGTGCGAAAACGGTTCACAGTGAATTTAATACATAAAAAATGCCTTCTTACGATAAAAATGAAAATTCGCTTTCAAAAATCAAGCTTAATTTGGATTTTTCGTGAAAAAATACACATTTTTGTACACACTTCTTTCAGATTTAGACGAATATCTATTTTTTTTAAATTTTTTAAGAAGGTAGACAAATACATGTAATTTATGGTTCTCCTGCGGTTTTGTGAAAGCTTTATCTGTTCCCACGATGTAGCGAACTAAAGTTACACATAAAATGCACATAATCTCCGGTTTCACGCGAATCGTGAGTGCTCAGGCGCCTTAAAGTGATACAAATGATAATATAAAATGTATTCTTACGGTAATTATAAGAACAGTTCGCAAAAATATTTCATTGTTCCCTTTTTACGTGGGAAAAACCACATATTTGCACATGAAACAGTGTTTCGTAGAAATACGTTGCATTTTAAGCGCTGCATTTGAATATAACTAAAAAAATTGAATATTGAAGTTGATAATCGTTTGACTATTCATGCATCAAAGAGTTTCTTGAGTAGTGCTTCAAAAATATCGAAAAATCTTTGGACGTGAAATACAAATCATGCACCAAACCAGAATTATGCCCAGTCTTGTCCAAGTGATACTGTCTGATTGAGCATTTAAAGCTCTATCGATGACCACGCAGAATATTAAATTGACGCAAAAATTGCTATAAAAGTAATTGTCAGAAAAAAGGTCACCTTATTTCTAACCAATATAAAATGTTTTACTGTGTTTTCTTCTAAAACTACTATGCTAACTTGTAGAATATTGATTTTCGGGCAGTACAAAGTTCGTCAATTTTCGTACAGGACCGAAAAATTGATAGTATTTTTGTCGCGCATGCATTGTTTCGCACGTCCACTTATTTCAGCCAATCATACCCATACTTAATAGGAATTGGGAATTGGCTGATGCAATATCTCGAACCAAAATTACTCACGTGAAGTTTTATAGCGACGGTTTCTTAATTTTAATTTAATATTGCATAGCTTAAATAAATAATGATAAGAATTTAAAGATAAGAGATAATAACAAATGCATGCCTTTCAGCGGTTTATTGTTTGTTGCGCGAATAGTTGAGCTAAGCTTTTAAGTAAGTTTATCTATGTAACATGGTCGTTTCGTAAGCTAATCTACGTATGTAAACTATTTACATATATTATTATCATAAACTTCGCATAGTATTTAACATTTCGTTCGGTATCGTACTTATGTTTGCTGTTATTTTCTGCATTGTATTAAGTACAGGATGATCAAAAAGTCACTATAAATTTGAAAACTTAATAAACCACAGAATAAGGTAGTTAGAGAGGTAAAAAATTGACACACATGCTTGGAATGACATGGGGTTTTATTAGAACCAAAAAAAAACAAAGTCCACAAAATGTCCGACAGATGGCGCTGGACAGCAAAACGTCAGTAATAGCTACCGTGACGGGTGAGAGGTACGCCGATATGTTACAGAATTGCATCATCTCCAGCCTGGCTGATAAATACCTGCTGGAACGTACGATGTTCATGCAGGATGGCGCCCCACCTCGTATTGCTAGACGCGTGAAAGATCTCTTGCGCGCGTCGTTTGGTGATGATCGTGTGCTCAGCCGCCACTTTCGTCATGCTTGGCCTCCCAGGTTCCCAGACCTCAGTCCGTGCGATTATTGGCTCTGGGGTTACCCGAAGTCGCAAGTGTATCGTGATCGACCGACATCTCTAGGGATGCTGAAAGACAACATCCGACGCCAGTGCCTCACCGTAACTCCGGACATGCTTTGCAGTGCTGTTCACAACATTATTCCTCGACTACAGCTATTGTTGAGCAATTATGGTAGACATATTGAGCATTTCCTGTAAAGAACATCATCTTTGCTTTGTCTTACTTTGTTATGCTAATTTTTGCTATTCTGATTAGATGAAGCGCCATCTGTCGGACATATTTGAACTTTTTTTTTTGTTCTAATAAAACCCCATGTCATTCCAAGCATGTGTGTCAATTTGTACTTCTCTATCTACATTATTCCGTGATTTATTCAGTTTTCAAATTTATACTGACTTTTTTATCACCCGGTATTTACGGTTTTTTTCATTTGTTCGGATATACAGCCTCATGAATAAAAAATTAACAAATATCAAACAAAATACTGAACTGATAAAAATGAAAGACATGATAAAACTCAAAAATAAAACGAAAAGACCTCCCGCTGTCCCGTATGCTTCACGTGGTGATGAGCCCTTTGTGTTCTGAGGCCACAGTAGGCTATACTGCGCAGGTTTAACCATATCAGGCAGTTAACTGTAGAGGAGCCAGACCTAAGAATACAACACGGTTCGAGGACAGTGCAAAAACCTGTACCGTATCAGTTATTGACGGAGTCATCAAAAACCTACTTCAGTTCCCAAATTATGCAGGCCTAATATCAAAACTACAGTAGAGTAGAAGATGAAACCAGAACGAAAAATTATCCTATCGTAGCACAAAAAACACGAATGTGTCTTAGGCAGAGCTAGGGATGTAAAACAAGGGAACTAACTTCTGAACTCATATGGCAGCTTCAAAGAGATTTAAATCAAAACATCTTGTCACATAGTTCACAGTTCTGCACGAGATACGCTGAAGCGCCAAAGAAACTGGTATAGCCATGCGTATAAAAATACAGAGATATGTAAACAGACAGAATACGGAGCTGCCGTCGGCAACGCCTATGTAAGACAACAAGTGTCTGGTGCAGTTGTTAGTTCGGTTACTGCTGCTACAATGGCACGTTGTCAAGATTTACGTGACTTTGAACGTGGTGTTACAGTCGGCACACGAGCGACGGGACACAGCATCTCCGAGGTAGCGATGAAGTGTGGATCTTCCCGTACGATCGTTTCACGAGTATACCGTGAATATCAGGAATCAGGTAATACATCAAATCTCCGACATTGCTGCAGCCGAAAATATATCGAGCTGATGGACGTGTACGGGTATGGAACCAAACTGATGAATCCATGAACTGTTCAAGCTGGTGGATGCTTTTAATGGTGTGGGACTGCAGTTGGAGTGATATGGGACCCGTGATACGTCCAGATGCGACTCTGACAGGTGACTCGTACGTAAGCATCCTGTCTGATTACCTGCATCCATTCATGCCCGTTGTGCACACCGACGGACTTAAGCAATTCCGGCAGGACAATGCGACACCCCACACGCCCAGAATTGCTACAGCGTGGCTCCAGGCACACTCTTCTCAGTTCCGCTGGCCACTAAAGTCCCCAGACATGAACATTGTTCAGCATATCTTGGGTGCCTTCCAACTTGCTGTTCAGAAGATGACTCCACCTCGTACTCTTATTGATTTGTGGACAGCCCTGCGCGAGTCATGGTGTCAATTCCCTCCAGAACTACTACAGACATTAGTCGAGTCCATGCCACGTCGTGTCGCTCGAGGGGGACCTACGCGATATTAGGCAGGTGTACCAGTTTCCTTGTCTCTTCAGTGTACACCGTATTGCAAAACTTGAGGACTGAAGTAATTTTCTCGTGATGTGTTACTACCAAGTAACATATCTCGCTGAAACTTGCATCACATACGGTTTAGCACAGAAAGTAACTGAGAAATATACAGAGTGAGACGTTCCGAAATGATACTCTTGCTTAGAGACAACAGTTACAGTGAAGTCACCGCGATGTATGGTGGTCCCTTGGACATTTAAAATAGGGTGTCTGCGACGCGCTCCCATGTTGACCGCAAAGTTGGTAAAGAGTTGTTTTGGTAGGCTGTTCCACTGGATGGTCATTGGTACACGCAGACGAGCTGAATACGTCTCCACAACGCACCCCACAAGTGCTCACTGGGATTTAACTGTGGGGAATGCGTAGGCCAGTTTATGCACTGAATATCCTGTCGTATCAAGAGCTCCTTCATCTGTTCGAAGCGATCGCGTTTTTTCATCCATAAAAATTATGTCAGTGCCAAATGCACCCTTTGAAAGACACATGTGGGGGAAGTTGACCAATGAATCTACTGTGCTCAAAGATTTGGAACTAAGTACCCACACGTATCGTTATGTCTCTCCACACCATGACAACTGGACCACTAAAACGATCGTGTTCGACAGTATTCCTGGGTCCACTACATGTTCCCACATATCACCATACAAGGATACGTCCAGAATCACTACTCAGACTGAATGTCCTCTCATCCGAGAAGAGCACTCGGCCTCATTCTGTGTTGGTCCACTATGGACAGGAGACTTCGACTGGTTAAGTAATTGTCAGTGTCAATGAAATTCCCCAACATCCATGTAACTTAAGATGTTATTTTATTTTATTTTGAAGGTTACCTGTTTGGGAATTTCACTATGCCATGTTCAGGCCCCATATGCATTGTAAGGTGGCGTGGTCTTCTGACCTTCATTTCTTACATATTCCGTCCTCACAATCGTATTGTGCACATCAAGACCATTTGAACCCGAATTCGATAAGGTAGAGTCAATTTTGTATGAATTCATGTAAGTGATGTGCAAATCTAATAACTGAATAGCAAGTGCGCACCGAGGTTGTAAAAGTCGAGGCGTACACAGCATGATGGCCACAGGAATTTTCGTGATAAAAGAGGCAACCAGCCCACTGGGAAGAATGTCCCTTCAGAGGGCTGAGTCAACAACATACCTACTTCGGCCGAAGAGACCGCCCAGAGAGAAGACAGCTTTTGCCAGAGCGAAGGGATAATGACCCCCGTGTTCGACTTGAAAGCAAATTCCGCTACATTGTGTGGGAGAACCAAGAAGATGCATTTTTTCAGAGACCGACTGCATAGTTACGGAGTTCTCACAGGAGGACAGTATACGCCTAATGGAGATGCTACAGATTTCCGCATTGGTCGACTTAAACGAAACATCATTCTCCTGTTTAAAAGAGCAACGCTGATTGGCGGAATATTTCTAACATAAAGAGTTAGAGGAGTGAGGGAAGGCAGCGAATGATATACCCTTGCAACTTTTCCAGAAAAAGGGGCCATTCCGTTGTCGCTCTTGGAGTGGGAACACGTAATGAGAGCGAGCGCGCTCGTACATGCATGCAAAGAGCGAGGAACAAGTCTCTCCTCAGTACTTCACTGGGAGAGCACCTCTGTTGTTAGTGAATCGGAGTGACACTCTATACTGAGTCGCTCGCAATTAAGCATTGTTCACTGTGTTGGCCACCGCACTTATTGTGCGGTGTGAACACTGACAGAGTACTAGCTAAACGCCTGCGAGAGAGTATTGAGTGGCATCGCGGTGGACTGGTTATCTGACTGATGTACCGCACCAATAGTTAGACTAGGGTAGGATAGGAGCCCTTGTCTTCATCAAGGTGTAGGGAGAGTTTAATTGGCGAAGGTCTATCCAGATAGAAAGAGATAGTTGTGCTGTTTGTGAGCAGCGAGCGACGCAGGCAGCAGTTGTCGCAGCTCACAGTATTGTGCACTACAGCGTATGCGAACCTGATCTATCGACCCAAACAGTACACTCCACTACATTTCTCACGTGACAGCCTTGACCATACCTAGAAAAATTATTCAAGTTGTGTAGGTGCGGCTCTCAGCCATTCTGCCGAGTAAATAATATTCTTAAAGGAAAGAGAGAAAAGAACCTTTCCGTACTTTGTAAAATAATAGCATTCCTATCCATCCTTGGGTAACAGAAGAAATATTGAATTTAATTGATGAAAGGAGAAAATATAAAAATGCAGTAAGTGAAACTGGCAAAAAGGAATACAAACGTCTCAAAAATGAGATCGACAGGAAGTGCAAAATGGCTAAGCAGGGATGGCTAGAGGACAAATGTAAGGATGTAGAGGCCTATCTCACTAGGGGTAAGATAGATACCGCCTACAGGAAAATTAAAGAGACCTTTGGAGATAAGAGAACGACTTGTATGAATATCAAGAGCTCAGATGGAAACCCAGTTCTAAGCAAAGAAGGGAAAGCAGAAAGGTGGAAGGAGTATATAGAGGGTCTATACAAGGGCGATGTACTTGAGGACAATATTATGGAAATGGAAGAGGATGTAGCTGAAGATGAAATGGGAGATATGATACTGCGTGAAGAGTTTGACAGAGCACTGAAAGACCTGAGTCGAAACAAGGCCCCCGGAGTAGACAATATTCCATTGGAACTACTGACGGCCTTGGGAGAGCCAGTCCTGACAAAACTCTACCATCTGGTGAGCAAGATGTATGAGACAGGCAAAATACCCTCAGACTTCAAGAAGAATATAATAATTCCAATCCCAAAGAAAGCAGGTGTTGACAGATGTGAAAATTACCGAACTATCAGCTTAATAAGTCACAGCTGCAAAATACTAACACGAATTCTTTACAGACGAATGGAAAAACTAGTAGAAGCCAACCTCGGGGAAGATCAGTTTGGATTCCGTAGAAACACTGGAACACGTGAGGCAATACTGACCTTACGACTTATCTTAGAAGAAAGATTAAGGAAAGGCAAACCTACGTTTCTAGCATTTGTAGACTTAGAGAAAGCTTTTGACAATGTTGACTGGAATACTCTCTTTCAAATTCTAAAGGTGGCAGGGGTAAATAACAGGGAGCGAAAGGCTATTTACAATTTGTACAGAAACCAGATGGCAGTTATAAGAGTTGAAGGACATGAAAGGGAAGCAGTGGTTGGGAAGGGAGTAAGACAGGGTTGTAGCCTGTCCCCGATGTTGTTCAATCTGTATATTGAGCAAGCAGTAAAGGAAACAAAAGAAAAATTGGGAGTAGGAATTAAAATTCATGGAGAAGAAATAAAAACTTTGAGGTTCGCCGATGACATTGTAATTCTGTCAGAGACAGCAAAGGACTTGGAAGAGCAGTTGAATGGAATGGACAGTGTCTTGAAAGGAGGATATAAGATGAACATCAACAAAAGCAAAACGAGGATAATGGAATGTAGTCTAATTAAGTCGGGTGATGCTGAGGGAATTAGATTAGGAAATGAGGCACTTAAAGTAGTAAAGGAGTTTTGCTATTTGGGGAGCAAAATAACTGATGATGGTCGAAGTAGAGAGCATATAAAATGTAGGCTGGCAATGGCAAGGAAAGCGTTTCTGAAGAAGAGAAATTTGTTAACATCCAGTATTGATTTAAGTGTCAGGAAGTCATTTCTGAAAATATTCGTATGGAGTGTAGCCATGTATGGAAGTGAAACATGGACGATAAATAGTTTGGACAAGAAGAGATTAGAAGCTTTCGAAATATGGTGCTACAGAAGAATGCTGAAGATTAGATGGGTAGATCACATAACTAATGAGGAAGTATTGAATAGGATTGGGGAGAAGAGAAGTTTGTGGCACAACTTGACCAGAAGAAGGGATCGGTTGGTAGGACATGTTCTGAGGCATCAAGGGATCACCAATTTAGTATTGGAGGGCAGCGTGGAGGGTAAAAATCGTAGGGGGAGACCAAGAGATGAATACACTAAGCAGATTCAGAAGGATGTAGGTTGCAGTAGGTACTGGGAGATGAAAAAGTTTGCACAGGATAGAGTAGCATGGAGAGCTGCATCAAACCAGTCTCAGGACTGAAGACCACAACAACAACAACAACATCCATAGGAGGCAATCTACTGTTCCAAAAAGAACCCGGAAATTTATTATTATTTTATAAGAAAATGTTTCACTGGATTTCTCAGAATTTTTTGTAATAAATAATATTTTTCGTTCGTTTAATGTTTTTCTTACACTAACTAGCAATACTCCAGTACCCAAGTATTATACTAGTTATATAAGAATATCGAATATTTTCGGGTCTTTTCCTTACAGCGGACTACTCCAGAAGATATTTGTTGCTGAATGTTTTTCAAGCAGTTCTTGTTCGTACATTAGGAGCGTCTGTCTGACTTCCGTAGTAGTGTCAGGTGGAAATTGTTTCTTGCAGGAACCAAAGGGTACTTGTTGGATCAATCCATTGCGGAACTTGACAAAATAAATCCCACACACAATCACAGCACTCTCCAAATAAACGAAAATATGATATAGAGCTATAAATCTCTGGGTGCCGTGAATTCATTCGTTACACTAATGCTTCATTCGACGTTGCTATCAAGTCTTCGAATGAAGCACATTTTCGTTTATTTGTAAAGATGCTTGTGGGGCCCGAAGATGGCATAATGAACTGCTGAAACAGGTAGCCTTCAAAATAAAATAAAATAACATCTTAAGTTTCACGGCTGTTGGTGAATTTCATTGACACTGACAGTCACTCCTCATTGGTCCTGTCCCTATGCTCTTGGCACCATCGCAAAGGATGCCGCCGATGCGCGGCTGCCAACGGAGCGCAGTGTAATGGCCGTCGGGCAAAGAGACCACCCCCATGCAGTCACTGTACCACCGAAAAGCGTGAGATGCATATATTGCACTCCGGTTAAATGTGATTACAATCGAACCCGCTCTTTCATGTACATACCTCCTTGCCTTCCCTTATAATTATTACAAACATATTTATACAGGGTGGTCCATTGATCGTGACCGGGCCAAATATCTCATCAAATAAGCGTCAAACAAAAAAACTCTAAAGAACGAAACTTGTCTAGCTTTAAGGGGGAAACCAGATGGCGCTTTGGTTGGCCCGCTAGATAGCGCTGCCATAGGTCAAACGGATATCAACTGCGTTTTTTAAAATAGGAACCCCCATTTTTTATTACATATTCGTCTAGTACGTAAAAAAATACGAAGTTGGAGAACTTTTTTCGCTTTGTGATAGATGGCGCTGTAATAGTCACAAACATATGGCTAACAATTTTAGACGAACAGTTGGTAACAGGTAGGTTTTTTAAATTAAAATACTGAACGTAGGTACGTTTGAACATTTTATTTCGGTTGTTCCAATGTGATACATGTACCTTTGTGAACTTATCATTTCTGAGAACGCATGCTGTTACAGCGTGATTACCTGTAAATACCACATTAATGCAATAAATGCTCAAAATGATGTCCGTCAACCTCAGTGCATTTGGCAAAACGTGTAACGACATTCCTCTCAACAGCGAGTAGTTCGCCTTCCGTTATGTTCGCACATGCACTGACAATGCACTGACACATGTTCTCAAGCGTTGTCGGTGGATCACGATAGCAAATATCCTTCAACTTCCCAACAGAAAGAAATCCGGGGACGTCAGATCCGGTGAATGTGCGGGCCGTAGTATGGTGCTTCGACGACCAATCCACCTGTCATGAAATACGCTATTCAATACCGCTTCAACTGCACGCGAGCTATGTGCCGGACATCCATCATGTTGGAAGTACATCGCCATTCTGTCTTGTAGTGAAACGTCTTGTAGTAACATCGGTAGAACATTACGTAGGAAATCAGCATACATTGTACCATTCAGATTGTCACCGATAAAATGGGGCCTAATAATCCTTCCTCCCATAATGCCGCACCATACATTAACCAGCCAAGGTCGCTGATGTTCCACGTGTCGCAGCCATCGTGGATTTTCCGTTACCGCTGTTGGTGAATGACGCTTCGTCACTAAATAGAACGCGTGCAAAAAATCTGTCATCGTCCCGTAATTTCTCTTGTGCCCAGTGGCAGAACTGTACGCGACGTTCAAAATCGTCGCCATGCAACTCCTGGTCCATAGAAACATGGTACGGGTGCAATCGATGCTGATGTAGCATTCTCAACACCGACGTTTTTGAGATTCGCGATTCTCGCGCAATTTGTCTGCTACTGATGTGCGGGTTAGCAGCGACAACAGCTAAAACACCTACTTGGGCGTCATCATTTGTCGTAGGTCGTGGTTGACGTTTCACATGCGGCTGAACACTTCCTGTTTCCTTAAGTAACGTAACTATTCGGCGAACGGTCCGGACACTTGGCGTACATAGCCAACAATCGTTGGGCATTTTGATCACAATAACCATACATCAACACGATATCGACCATTTCCGCAATTGGTAAACGGTCCATTTTAACACGGGTAATGTATCACGAAGCAAATACCGTCCGCACTGGCGGAATGTTACGTGATACCACGTACTTATACGTTTGTGACTATTACAGCGCCATCTATCACAAAGCGAAAAAAGTGGTCCATTTAAAACATTCATATTTCCTTACGTACTACACGAATATGTAATAAAAATGGGGGATCCTATTTTTAAAAAAACACAGTTGGTATCCGTTTGACCTATGGCAGCGCCATCTAGAGGGCCAACCACAGCGCCATCTGGTTTCCCCCTTCAAGCTAGACGAGTTTCGTTTTGTAGTTTTTTCGTTTGATGCTTATTTCGTGAGATATTTGGCCCGGTCACTATTAGTGGACCACCCTGTATACTATATGTGGGGCTCCAGTACGTATATAATAAAAACACACGTGTATTCGAATGCGACTTTGAGTAAAAATTTGAAAGCAGTTAGTGACGAATTTTCGAAAGTGTAAGATTTTGAACAAACGAGAAGTGATATTTTTAATTGCTTCACAGCGTAGCGCTCATTTGCTCGTATAGCTGGCCGTGGTCGACAGCCTCCTCTCCTTCGGCCAGCAGTGCATGTGGCTTGGAATGCTCTTTCATTTATGTGAAACAATGCTGTGAGCGATACCAAACTCCTGGACTACACTTGTCACAGTTCGTCCTCCTTCCACTTTCAGGACGACTGTTCCCTGTGTGAATTCATCCCTATATTCTCTCCAGGCCATGTTGTAATGTAGAATACCGCCATAGTGCACCGTAAGCACTCACTGACTGGCACACTCACAGTCTTTTCCCGTTTCTTCAGCGGGGCCAGCCCCATTTGGCGCTATTGTCACGCTGACCTCACGCCATTTGACGTCCAACTTTCTGTGCACGACTGGGAGACGTGCACCCATCCTTTTATTCATGTCCACCAAACAGTGAATGTATCATGTTGCCTTATATAGCTCGCCATTTACTTTTCCAGATAAGTGTATTTAAAAAAATACACACACGCAAACCTTTTTCGTCAGTCTTTCTATTACTGAAAATCGTACCAAAATGCTGACAGAATTTCGTCAGCCTTCACGCACAGACAGCAGAACGCGACGAGACACTTTTGATTTGTAAGTTGTATAGATGTATGGATGTTAGATTCTGCGCTAGAACTACACAACATTTTTCTTTTTTGGCGAATTGGTCACAAATCAGCACCTGTTGCCTTTCTTTCTGCTCGGGTGTTTCCGTTGCTCCGTACACATCTGTCGTTTGGTCCTTCCCTTCTTGCTTGAAACCTCGAGTCCTGATTGGATTACGCTCCTATAAATTTGGTGCTCCAAATTCTTTAAGGTTGGTTTGTACCACTTGTATGCAGTAATCTAATTTTTCAGAACGTGTGAATCTGTTGTGTTAGTTACAAAAAATGGTTCAAATGGCTCTGAGCACTATGGGACTCAACATCTTAGGTCATAAGTCCCCTAGAACTGAGAACTACTTGAACCTAACTAACCTAAGGACATCACACACACCCATGCCCGAGGCAGGATTCGAACCTGCGACCGTAGCAGTCCCGCGGTTCCGCACTGCAGCGCCAGAACCGCTCGGCCACCGCGGCCGGCTGTGTTTGTTACAGTGCATCCATTCTATCCACGTGCCCCGCGAGTTGGATTCATACGCATCGTAACCTTGATTTTGGGAATTTTTTTGTAGATTTGTGCATCTTGTTTTGGGAGAAATATTTCATACTCTTTTTCCTAAGACTTTTTCTCATAATTTTGGTTGTTTTCCTTCTAATTGCTGTTGTAATGGCTTCTGTTGGAAAGTGCCTCTGACGCGTAGAGAATTAATGGGTTTATCACTTTCTGCATAATGTCGGATTTTACACGTTCAGGAAAGCCTTTTTTTGTTAAAATTTTTTTACTGAAATACGATTTACATTTTCTGTAGTCTGGATTGCACGCTACAATTTCCAGTTATCTATCTACCTGTCTTTAAGTTGTTCAACGTGGAATTCTCGAGAACTGCCAGTTTTGAGTTCACTCGGTTCTGTTTTTATCTTCGACCATAAATATAATAGACTGGCCCTGACGTCATTTTCGTGGCTCCAGCATCTCTGGGCTAAAGTCACGTGAATGTTGGCAAAACATGGTTGTTTCGTGTTGCGCTTATGGCTGTACTCAGCGTTTTGTCGGGGGAAACGGCATTACATTTCACGTGTAAGTGTTTCTATGATAGTGCAGATGCATTTATTGAAATCTGCTGACGTGACTTTTATATGTTTTTTACGCTTGAAATAGAGTATCACGTAAATTAAAGTGTTGAAAGTGATGCCTGTAAAGTCAGACTCATATTACATTTTGGAAAGTATCTGTGATAATTCGGGTACAGAAGATAGTATAACTGTTTCTCGTTCCTACTCATAGGTTCCCTAAGGATGAAAACCGAAGGCAGCTTTGGATACAGGCCCTGAAACGGAAAAACCTTAAGCCATCTGCACATACGCGCCTTTTTGTATATACAAGTGAGATTATAATAAGGTAAGAGCACCTATAGTCGACACATGAAGTGAATTTTTTTCTACCTTCTAATACTATTAAATAAATGTAGGCTCCAAAATTATTTTCTGAAACTTCGGCCTCACCTTTCATCTAAAATATCATTTTTTTTAAACTGATAGTTTAAACTTTTGAAAAATAGTAGGAACTGAACCTTTGAAGTGCACCTAAAATTGATACTCTAAAATGGACCTGCTCCTAAAGTCGACAATTTTGGCACCTATAGTTGACATAATTCCCATATCCCATTTTCTTTTATAAGTGACTAGAGCTCAAAACGCGGCGAATCCAATGTTTAAAATTTTGACACGAGCCCACTCTTACTGTTTAAAAGAATTTTAACGACATTTTACTTTAATTGATAGTTTATAGTAATTTCGTCCCGCTGCCCACCAGAGGGGCGTTCGATGTATTTGTTAGATTTTATAAATGGTACTGTGAACACATCCAGGTCAAATGTAGTTCTGACATAATTTTTCGCAAATAAAAAAGTAATTTTTGTTGGAAGCGTTTGGCAGTCAATTGAGAAATGTGGGGAAAATACGATACAAACATAGGATGGCAGACCGCTGATTTGAAATCCCGCCACGTTTTGCCAATAGTCACGTGGTTTATGTTGGAGCCACACCAGCCCCATAGCTTCTGCACAGCAAGGCCAGTCTACCGGTACCTATGGTCGAAGGTTTTTATGTCAGTAATGAACTTTGTTTCCATCGGGTGACATTAGTTGTCCGGTCTTAGCTGCCTCTTCCCGTGATATTCTGGGCTGTTGTGCATCAATTGTGTCTCTGACAGTTAGTGCTTAGTCATCTGCTAAAATTAGACGATCCAGCTCTACAGCTTTGAACTCAGGTTCCAGTCCACGTGGTATCGCACCTGCTCTTCTCGATTTTCTTAAATTTTTTTGAAGCTCAGTTCAATAGTAATGGGCCTCCTTGTCGCAATTTTGTGTCTATATTAAATTATTCGGCTGGTTCTCTTACAAAATTTGGCTTTTAATCCTTTTTCTGTGTTTCCTTAATGATATCTGTTGAGATAATAAAATTTCAGCTAGTCTTTCCAAGAGGGACTCTCGATTTTTGCTGTCATATGCATTTGTGCTTTTCCGAAATCGTCAAACGTATAGGCAAAGAGTACTCTACGGCATTGGCCCCTTACCTAGCTTTCATTTACCGTGAATGTCTCGCCCAGCAAAAAGTCCCAAGCGCCTGAAAAAAAGCCGAGGTGACTCCAGTATATAAGAAGAGTAAACGAATAGACCCGCAAAATTACAGATCAATATCCCTAACTTCTCTTTCCTGCAGAATTCCTGAACATATTCTCATTTCGAATACAGTAAACTTTCTTGAGACTGATACGCTTGTGTCCAAATTCAGCTTGCCCTTTTCTTACATGATAAACAGAACTATGCATTAAGCGCAACAGGCAGAGTCCGTATTTCTAGATTCCTGGAAAGCATTTGACGCGGTTCCCCATTGCAGGCTGCCAACGAAGGTACGAGCACGTGGAATAAGTACACAGGTATGAGAGTGGCTCGCAGAACCCAGTATATTGTCCTTGACGGCGAGAATTCATCAGAGACGAAGGTATCTTCGGGAGTGCCCCAAGGGAAGTGTGACAACGTTGTTGTTCTCGATGTACATAAACGATTTGGCAGTAAGGGTGGGTAGCAATCTGCGGTTGTGCTGATGATGTTGTAAACAGAACCTGGAGTCATCCGAAAAAATGACGTTTTATCATTCGTGCACCCAGGGTCGTCGTTGAGTACACCATCGCAGGCGCTCCTGTCTGTAATGCAGTGTCAAGGGTAACCGCAGCCACGGTCTCCGAGCTGATAGTCCATGATGCTGCAAACGTCGTCGAACTGCTCGTGCAGATGGTTGTCCCCATCTGTTGACTCAGGAATCGTGATGTGGCTGCATGATCCGTTACAGCCATGTGAATAAGATGCCTGTCATCTCGACTGCTGGTGATACGAGGATGTTGGGGTCAAGCATGGCGTTCCGTATTGCCCTCCTGAACCCAAGGATTCCATATTCTGCTAACATCTCGACCAACGCGAGCAGCAATGTCGGGATACGGTAAACCGCAATCGCGATAGGCTACAATCCGACCTTTATCAAAGTCGTGATGGTAGGCATTTCTCCTCCTTACACGAGCCATCACAACAACGTTTCACCAGGAAACGCCGGTCAACTGCTGCTTGAGTATGAGAAATCGGTTAGAAACTTTCCTCATGTCAGCACGTTGTAGGTGTCGCCACCGGCGCCAACCTTGTGTGAATGCTCTGAAAAGCTAATCATTTGCATATCACAGCATCTTCGTCCGGTCGGTTAAATTTCACCTCCGTCGCACGTCATCTTCGGGGTGTAGCAATTTTAATGGCCAGTAGAGTAAGTTTTTAAACTTACCTCGAAGGGATGCTGGGTGAAAGTAATGTTTTACAGATATCTTTCGAAAAATATCATTGCCATCATTTCCTCTTCTGCTTGCAGAAACTGCTGCTGATCATGTTGTTTGGATCTTCGAGATATTTTTATTAACAGCATTCCTAAGAGCTGCTGTTTCTGAATGTTGCGTAACCTGGAATCTTTTGTACCAGAGCACATACAACAATGGTATAAAAATAATGTGAGTTTATCTTAGTTAAATAAAAACAGTAATCTGTAACTCGGAATTTGCCCTGATTTTTAAAATATTCTGTAAATTCAAAAATAAGACGTACGTGTTCCTCACAGATTTGGCACCGTACTACATGACCATCTGTGGGCTGAGTGGGATTTCCACCTATCCACTGTCAAAGCAGATAAGCTTTACTGCTCTTCTCCTTCAGAGTTGTAATATTCTGTATCTTGGTCACACTTCAGAAATTACGACTAACCGCACACTAGTTACAAATTTGAAAATCAACTGAAAATAACTCTTTTTAATTCTTGTAAATGTTATCGTTGCGGCAGACGGCTTCGTTTGTAACATAATAGGAACCGTGTTACGCGACGGCCGCAACGAACTTTTAACACTTGCTGCATGGTTATTGACCGCTATTTAGTTTATGTTAAGTTGGTAAGCTGCATCTTTTTTACACTACATCAGCAACCGCTCGTTGTTGATAATTATATTCCGCTCATTCTTCGGTGCCCTCTTATGGATCTAGAAACATGATAGATAACCGTCCTGCACAAACAGATCAATAAAAGAAAAATTTGCTCGAGTCTTAGTCTTCTTCTTAAAGTATCGTGGTGATATTTCAAGAATTGCTACTGAAAAGTAAAATATACTGAAGAGCCAAAGAAACTGGTGTACCGGCCTAATATCATATACCAATTGACACCATGAATCCTGCAGGGCTGTCAGTAAATCCGTAAGAGTACAAGGTGGTGGAGTTCTCTTCTCAACACTCCGTTGCAAGGCCTCCCACTTATTCTCAATAATGTTCATCTCTGTGGAGTTTGGTGGCCAGCGGAAGTGTTTCATCTTAGAAGAGTGTTTCTGCAGCCACTCTGCAGCAATACTGGACGCGTGGGGTGTCGCATTGTCCTGCTGGAATTGTCCAAGTCCATCGGGATACACAATGGACATGAATGGATGCAGGTGACCAGACAGGATGACTACATATGTGTCACCGGTCAGAGTCGTATCTAGACCTATCATGGCTCCAACTGCACACGCTACACACCATTACAGAGCATTACAGGGCGTGCTGACATGCAAGGTCTACGGATTCATGAGGTTGGCTCCATGCCCGGAAATGTCCATCTGCTGGATACAATTTGAAACGAGACTCGTCCGAACAGGCAACATGTTTCAGTCAGCACAAGTTCAATGTCGGTGTTGACGGGCCAAGGCGAGGCTTAAAGCTTTGTGTCGTGCAGTCATCAAGGGTACACGAGTGGGCCTTCGGCTCCGAAAGCCCATATAGACGATGTGCCGTTGAATGGTTCGCACCCTGACACTTTTCGATGTCCCAGTATTGAACTCTGCAGCAATCTGCTGAAGGATGGCACTTCTGTCACGTTGAGCGACTCTCTTCAGTCGTCGTTGGTTCCGTTCTTGGAGGATGTTTTTTCGGCTGCAGCGATGTCAGAAATTTGATGTTTTACCAGATTCCTGATACCCGCGGTTCACTCGTGATATGGTCGTGCAGGAAAATCCCCACTTCATCGCTACCTCGGTGATGCTGTGTCGCATCGCTCGTGCGCCGACTATAACGCCACGTCTAAACTCCCTTAAATCTTGATAACCTGCTATTGTACCAGCAGTAAGCGATCTAACAACTGCGCCAGACACTTCGTATAGCAGTGTCTTTGGCGCTTCAGTGTATATGCATAAACATGCACAAGTTAGTTAAATACGGACTTACGCATTCATATACACTAGTATGCAAATATTTAAAAATCCGAGCTTCTGATGACATATCCTTTGCTTTGCTGCAGAAACATTTGCCCCACCCTGGTGTCTGCAGAGTTGCGAAGCTAGTTGCGGCTCGGCTAAGTTGGTGATTATTCTCCATAGAACTTTGTAGGAACTGAAAATAGTGATACTGTCTGCGTCTGTCTGTTTAATGTCTCATTAAATGGACTGCCGTGGACTTCGGGCACTTTTTGGATTCCCCAGATTTCTTTAAGTTTCACAGTCACATTGCGACCTACATTTATCCCTAGTTCTGCTATGCCGGCCGGTGTGGCCGAGCGGTTCTAGGCACTTCAGTCTGGAACCGCGCGACCGCTACGGTCGCAGGTTCGAATCCTGCCTCGGGCATGGGTGTTTGTGACGTCCTTAGGTTAGTTAGGTTTAAGTAGTTCTAAGTTGTAGAGGACTGATGACCTCTGATGTTAAATCCCATAGCGCTCAGAGCCATTTGAACCATTTAGTTCTGCTATGAACTGCTCTCCTGAGCATTTCTTATTTATCAGACATCGATTGTTTTCGTTCACTTCCTCTATGCTCGTATGTTCTGAAGCTGGAGTTTGCCAGGTATAGTTAGAGGAGTGGATCTGGGGATCGGTTCTCGAGAGAGTGGGGGTAGCGACGGCAAAAACCGACCGGGTGAAACGGATACTGGTATTTTAGTTCTGAATAACCGGTATTTTTCGGTATTTGTTTTTATTTGTTACTAATAACGGGGCAAAAGAAAAGAAATGTCAACTAGCCATAGAATCAGCGCTAATAGCTTTCGTTTTTAAGTAAACTTTTTTTAGAGAGGGAATAATTTTTGTTCATAAAATTTGCACTGCTTTGGACTATTTGGTTATCAAAGAAAGTGGAAAATTTTAATAATAACAATGCCGACAGAAACGAGCCACAAACAAACAGCATAAGAACTGGAAGAGCACTGCTGAGACAATAATATACCTGATACAGCACGGCGCGTGCAATTCTATTAGATGGTACGCGTGTTCATACGTGATAGACGCGAACGGGTATCCAACCCGATGCCACGCGATCATATAACCAAAGGAAGGACTGGGACGGTTTTTCTTCATTTGCACATAGCTGATGGTTACGCTGCACAGACTTTATTTATCATTAAGTTAGCGTTGACAGTGCAAGCTAATGATGTTTAACAATTTATGAGGCATTTTAAAAAACACTCGTAACAATCTAGCTAGATAAAATTTTTCACACACAGCCTGAAGGGCTAATATAAAAAACAAAGACGGAAAGACAACAAATTCCCAAAGTCAAACGCCAGAAGGCCTGATGTTAAGGGACAGCAGACAACAACCAATAATGCTCAAAAATGGCTCTGAGCACTATGGGATTTAACTTGTAAGGTCATCAGTCCCCTAGAACTTAGAACTACTTAAACCTGACCTAAGGACATCACACACATCCATGCCCGAGGCAGCATTCGAACCTGCGACTGTAGCGGTAGCGCGGTTCCAGACTGTAGCGCCTAGAACCGCTCGGCCACCCCTGCCGGCTCAATAATGCTTGAAGGCCAATAACGCCTGAAGGGGTGAACTTAAAAAAATTGCATGTAACAACCAATAATTCCTGAAGGGCTAATTAAATAAATGCAATTAAAAAGTAATTAACTAATACTTGAGAAGCTGATTTTGAAACAAGCCTGAAGAGCTATCTTCAACACACGCTGTATGACAATAAGGTATTTGAGCGAATAATTAACAAGACACTTTAAATAGAAACAAAAGGTTTAACCAAGGAATCACAGTAATAGGTAGACTTCAAAATTTCCACAGATGATAATTATAATGGGCAATAAAATAAGTGCCGGCCGTTGTGGCCGAGCGGTTCTAGGCGCTTCGGTCCAGAACCGCGCTACTGCTACGGTTGCAGGTTCGAATCCTGCCTCGGGCATGAATGTATGTCCTGTCCTTGGGTTAGTTAGGTTTAAATAGTTCTAAGTCTAGGGGACTGTTTACCTCAGATGTTAAGTCCCATAGTGCTCAGAGCCATTTGAACCATTTGTTAAGTCCCATAGTGCTCAGAGCCATTTGAACCTTTTTAATAAAATGACTGAAGATCTGATTCTCAACTATAAATTACTGCGGGCTGCTCATACGTGACTGGCCGGTGCACTACAGCAGGCTCGAAAAACCACCAGTTTAGAGCGGAAGTGTCCACGAATCTACAACAGACTAAAACATTCAATTACTAGCCCGTACTGAGAAGTAAAATAACAAAAGAAATAAGAACCTAAACTGAATTCTGCTGTCCCCGCGTTAATAAGTTGGTGCCGCAAGAATACATTTTGTTACTGATATACAAATTCGCGTCCCCAGCCGCCAATTAAACAAACACGTGAGGTACCGGCACGCCAGACAAATCGTACATAGAAAACACTCACTCCGTGAAGTTGTTAAAGAAACAGAGTATAGAACACACACATCAAAAAAAGTTTTGCTTCACCCCGGTTCCCAGAACTCCTGAAGATAGACGTTGACTGGGAATATTGTACCACAGAGTCCCTTTGACTGTTCAGAGATATCACTAAACCCGCCCAAAGATGTAAACAACCGTGCATGAGCAGCGCCTGTTAGACGAAGGGGGTCCGACAGCCGATCAGTTCCAGTTATCCCACCAGGAAGAAAGTACACGGCACGGGTTGTCTGTAGTTCAACCATGCCTAGACGGTCAGTACCGCGGTCTGATCGCGTCCGCATAGTTACTTGGTGGCAGGAAGGGCGTCTCGGAGTGAACCAAAGCGATGTTATTCGGAGGAGATACAGAGAGAGACAGGAACTGTCGATGACATGCCTCGCTCAGGCCGCCCACGGGCTACTACTGCAGTGGATGACCGCCACCTACGGATTACGGCTCGGAGGAACCCTGACAGCAACGCCACCATGTTGAATAATGTTTTGCGTGCAGCCACAGGACGTCGTATTACGACTCAAACTGTGCACAATAGGCTGCATGATGGGCAACTTCAATCCCGACGTCCATGTCGAGGACCATCTTTGCAACCACGACACCATGCAGCGCGGTACAGATGGGCCCAGCAACATGCCGACAGCTCAGGATTGGTATGACGTTCACTTCACCGATGAGTGTCGCTTGTGCCTTCAAACAGGCCATCAGCTGAGACGTGTTTGGAGGCAACCCGGTCAGGCTGAACGCTTTAGACACACTGTCCAGCGAGTGCAGCAAGGTGAAGGTTCCCTGGTGTTTTGGGGAGGCATTATGCGAGGCTGATGTACGCCGCTGATGGTCATGGAAGGCGCCGTAACGGCTGTACAATAAGTGAATGCCTTCCTCCGACCCAGCATATTGGCATCTAACTATACCTGGCAAACTCCAGCTTCAGAACATACGAGCATAGAGGAAGTGAAGGAAAACAATCGATGTCTGATAAATAAGAAATGCTCAGGAGAGCAGTTCATAGCAGAACTAGGGATAAATGTTGCTCAAAATGTGACTGTGAAAGAAATCAGGGGAATCCAAAAAGTCTTCATGGACGACAATTCGCGCCCTCATCGTGTACATCTTTAGAATCACGACCTTCAGAATAACGACATCTCTCGATCGGAATGGCCAGTGTGTTCTCCAGATTTGAATCCTATCCAAAATGCCTGGGATAGATTGAAAAACGCTGTTTATGGACGAGATGACCCACCACCTGAGGGATCTACGCCGAATCGCCGTTGAGGAGTCGGACAATCTGGACCAAAAGTGCCTTGATGAACTTGTGGGTAGTATGCCTCGACGAATACAGGCATGTATCAATGCATGAGGTCGTGCTACTGGGTACCGGTAGTGGTGTGTACAGCAATCTGGACTACCATCTCTCGAGGTCTCGCTGTATGGTGGTACAACGTGAAATGCGTGGTTTTCATGAGCAATAAAAAGGGCGAAAATGATGTTTATGTTGATCTCCATTCCAATTTTCTGTACAGGTTTCGGAACTCTCGGCACTGTGGTATTGCAAAACTTTTTTTGATACGTGCATCTTAATATACTGAGGGGCAGATTGAGCCGGTAGAGAGATCAGATCAATAACTACAGTCAGGCAATTCGAACTGCGTAACGACCAGCTACAACGGCTGGCGACAGCGGAAGATTCTTCTTGAGGTGGCACACACTTTCCTAGTAGTCTGCAGAAGCAAGCAATATTTACGCTCACCGTAACAGCAGGCTGCTGATTTCATTTCTGATGTAGCAAAACCGGAATGGATAGCCCGTAACGAGTCCCGCCTGAGCGTCCCACACAGACACCGAGCGCGTCAGTCCATAATTCCATACGGGTTGCAACTGGGACGTTGCACCGGTCCAGCAGCCCGTACTGAAACCTCCCTAAGGCCGGTATTACACTATCAAATTTCTTTGTCAAAGATTTGATCAAAGATGTGATCCAATATTCCGTCCCATATATTTGACAAAGATCTTTGACGTAGCGCTACAAGGGGTATTACACTGTCATAAAATTTTTCGTCAAAGTTCAAGATGGCTGACAACAACTTGTTATTAACCGCAGCAGTTCTACGTACTCCAATTGCGTTGTGTGCACATGCGGAAAAGAAGTGGGCGGAAAATGGAACCATACATACGAGGTTGACAGTCTTAAAAGTCCTGGGATTACAACTTGATAATAAATTCAGTTGGGAGGAGCACACCACAGAACTGCAGAAAGGCCTTAACAAATCTGTATTTGCAATTCGAGTGTTAGCAGACATAGGCAACATAAAAATGAAAAAGCTTGAATACTTTCATTCCATAATGTCATATGGGATAATATTTTGGGGTAAATCTTGAAGTCAAACAAAAGTTTTCAAGGTCCAAAAGCGTGTAATACGTATTATTTGTGGAGTAAATTCACGGCCTCCTGCAGAAACCTCTTCAAAGAACTGGGTATACTAACTACTGCCTCTCAGTTTATTTACTTCTTAATGAAATTTGTCGTAAATAATATATCTCTTTTTCCAACAAACAACTCAGTTCATACATACAACACCAGGAACAAAAATGATCTGCACAAGGACTTAAAAGCACTTACTTTAGTTCAAAAAGGGGTCCACTACTCAGGAACACTCATCTTCAATAATTTGCCAGGAAACATAAAAAATTTAGTTAGAAATAAAGATCAGTTTAAAAGGAGCCTGAAAGACTTACTACTGGCCAACTCCTTCTACTCCATTGGCGAAATTTTTAATAGAAACGAATGATGTATTTATTCATACTATTAGTATTGTTATTTCAGCTTAAAAAAAGTCGACATGTTCCACATCCGCGAGGATCTCCTCAGCGTGGATCTATGGAACGAAAAACTAATCTAATCTGGGTGAAGCCGTGGATTTTACGACGACACGATAAAAGCATTCAACAAAACTTGTTACGTGAGCTTACAGTGGAAGACGTCAAGTCGTACGTCAATTACTTAAGAATGGATGAGCATACATTTCTGTATGTGCTCAATGAAGTGTATCCTCATATCACAAAGCACAATATTCACTTAACAACTGCTACATCTTCAGAAGACAGGCTCAGTATAACACTCCGATTCCTTGCTACAGGAGAGGGTTATGTTAGGTTAGGTCAGGTTAGGTCTCCAATCTTCTTAATCTATTTTTGTATTCAGGGTGCCTGACGTTGTAAAGCGCCTCATCAGCTTCAGACATCTCTATTAATTTTGTAGTTGTCGGTACACACCAATTGTATTTACCGGCAATGGTTATAAAAACACTACAGACGACAGAACGCTGCAGCGATGCTAGCGCTCCATGTGGTAACATGTCACATTGCAGTGAACAGAAGACAAGCGGTTTCTTTGATCAACTATACAGCGAGGCCCTAGATTTGATCAAATATTGGACGACATTTGATAAAGTCCCTATTACACTATCAAAAATCTTTGACAAAGATATTGGACAAAGAAATTTGACAGTGTAATACCGGCCTAAGCAGCGTGAGGCGTAGCGCCCTGTACCGATCCTGCCTTGGAGGCGGTTAAGTGGGAGATGTGTCTCAGAGCTGCAGAGTGACTGATGGTGTTGCCAGACTGGACGCGCACGTAGTTTATGTATCAGCCGATAGAGGGCAATAGTGGATAGGGGGACTGTGATTTTAGTTTCGATTGTGCCCACTAGAGGGCACTAAAGTAATAGAATGTTTTTCATAAACTGTTCTAGTATTTTCATGAAGTGTCTATGTAAAATGTTATTAATGTGTTTTAGCAGTATGAATGATGCACGGGTGTGGTTTAAAATTAATACGAAGATAATTGTTTAACGAGTTATGTAGTAGGATTTAGTGTGGGAACATTTCGAAGAAGTATGGATACGGACAAAGCGGATTTTTGTAGAATAGATTTGTAAAGTAAGTTTATGGTGAAGGGGAAGTTAATCCAGGTATAAATAACAATAGTAAATACCTTTATGCATAAGCAAAACTTCAGATTATTAGATAATTACGTCGGTAAAAAGAGCAGTCGTTCGGTTTACTATTTTGCCATTGGTTATTGATGAAAAGCGCGGATTGACGCGGGAGAATGTTGTTTTGCTGTTGGCTGTTGAGTGAACTGACCAATGGTAAAGCAATATTCTTCGAGCGCCTTTCTCTGCTGGTAGAGAAGACAGAGTATTCTAGAGAAGAGTCGGAGCCTAACCATGAAACAAATCAGACGTGTGTAGTAGTAGTTCCGATGGAAATGATAAGTTGCCGGATCTAGCAGCGTTTCATACATCAAAAGTGTTGGAAAGTGACAGCATAATTATTCCGATGTGTGTGTAGAAATTCCGGAATTCAAAAATGGTTCAAATGGCTCTGAGCACTATGAGACTTAACTGCTACGGTCATCAGTCCCCTAGAACTTAGAACTACTTAAACCTAACTAACCTAAGGACAGCACACAACACCCAGCCATCACGAGGCAGAGAAAATCCCCGACCCTGCCGGGAATCGAACCCGGGAACCCGGGCGTGGGAAGCGAGAACGCTACCGCACGACCACGAGATGCGGGCTCCGGAATTTTTAAGTGAATTTTGTGACGAGAAAAGACATATATTCCGCGTGGCGTATTGAGCAGTCGGTGGCTAAAAAACTGTGACTGCATTAGGTACCGACAGACTTAATATTTGGCGAGCATTATCAATCAAAAACAATCAGTATTTTTGTAGCTATTACGCTTTCGGGAAATGCAACACCATAAACTTGCTAACGTGAGTGAAATGGATTATGAGTGACTGTGTTAAGACTAGAACGGGCTTGGCAGTGATACTTCTTCACCTAAGTTTCAGAATACACTAATTGAGGACAAAATTTCCAAACTTTCATTTGTGTGAAAACTTTCTCCCGAAACGTAGATTAGTGACTTAAATTGCAGCCTGGTTTACGTCGAAGTACAATAGGTTTCACTCGGCTTCCCTACTGATGAGCCGGCCGAAGTGGCCGTGCGGTTAAAGGCGCTGCAGTCTGGAACCGCCAGACCGCTACGGTCGCAGGTTCGAATCCTGCCTCGGGCATGGATGTTTGTGATGTCCTTAGGTTAGTTAGGTTTAACTAGTTCTAAGTTCTAGGGGACTAATGACCTCAGCAGTTGAGTCCCATAGTGCTCAGAGCCATTTGAACCATTTTGAACCCTACTGATGATCTGCTGAGACAATGTTCACAGGTAGGTGCAGGTCCGTCGTAAAGGGACGGAAAGAACTGCGCCGCCGCAAGCGGCGTACGGCGTACTCGTTCCTCTCCAGCAAGGTCGGGCGTGTTTACATCCTCATACAGACCACTACTTCCCGCTAAAAGCACACACCGTGCAACCTACACGCTATGACGTGCCGAGCCAATCCAGAACTCACTACATGAGCGTCCGCATTGACAGCCAAGGCGCGGCTCTCTGCTCCCTTCTGCGCTTACTAACCTCTCTGACAAAGTTCACTAGCGGTAAACAGGAAAAATAAACTAGTCGATCGCTGGTGGCGATCATAGAGTAAATATCTCTGGAGTGAGCATTGAGTTCTGCGCATGTTGTCAACATTAAACCAGGATTGTCACGTGTTTTCGGGACTTCGCTGTGCATGTGTGCTTTCTGCAGCGTTTGAAGTTTATAATATCAAGAGTTTTTGTTGTGTTTTCACCGTTTGTTGATAGTGCAATAGCGATGGTGAATTACTATTGTTGCTACGGATGCAAAGAAAAATATGTGAAAGGAGGGATAGTAACTTTTCATTGGTACATACCATGTAGCTCTAATTATAGTTATCATATTAGTAAGAGACTCTGTACATGTTTAAAAATTTCGAGCCGCATTATAATTAAGGCTTGATTCTGTAGACCTACTTTTCTACGATTTTATGACTATATAATCGATATTACAGCTCGTACAAAATCTAACAAAAATCGCTTCCTCTCGTCAATTTGCTAGTGGAACAGGAAAGGAAATGGTTAATTGTTTCAGCAAATACTATCCTCCATGCATTTATCAGTGACTTGTCGATTATATATTTAGATTACTCAGTCTACTATTTATTTAATGAACTGGGGCCAAGTACGTAAAATGCGTTAAATAATTACTTCAAAGTGTCACCAGTAAGAAAAATTGTGCTTTAGGTCGCAAAAACGAGAAAATAAATACGCAGAAATAGCAGAAAAAAAGGACGAATTAGCAGGGATATAATCGCTAATGTGTGGCAAATTCGGTGTTTTTCGGACACTTGCAAAAGTACTAGCGTACTGTCAAGTCGTTTTGCAAGACTATCACTGCAAAAATGTATGTCAGGCTCTGTAATACCATAAAGTGCCGTATCATGCCGAAAAAAAACCAAAAATCGAGTGCATCTGAACTGTAACACTTACCGCAAAGAACCAGGATGTAATATCACTTGCCCTTAAAAGTTACGTAGCTGGTTTACTCCCGGTATCAAATTGATACTGTTAAAATGCCTGCGCAACATATATAAATAATCCACGACGCGTACGAAAAGAATCCGTCTGTACTAGGGATGTAGTGACATTCGAAATATACAGGGCGCTATACGGACAGACACACGACGTCCCGAGAACACGTGACTAGGCCGGCAATGTATGTTGATAACACAGAATCTGTTCTGTGCATGTGAATGCTCACTCCAGAGATATTTACTCTATGGCGGCTATCAGCGATCCGGCTCAATACGGTGTGCGTATGTTCCCTCTGGTCGACTTCATAGATCCTCACTGTCCTAGTCGGATATCAGCTGTTTTACAGAATGGCACCGTTGCTGGTCTGGAATTGTGTTCCGAAGAGCAGTATCAGTGAAGTACAATGCTCCATTTGCTTCAAAAGGTTAAAAGTTGGAGAGGCCGTCACCATCTTGTGACATAATGTAAGGAAAATACGTAAAACCTAACAGTTCATTCACACTAGACAATAAAAATAGAAAGCAGCTAATCTGCTGGTGCGTCTAAATAACATGCCTCTGTCTGCTTGTCACCCTTGAAAACGGACAAATTAACTTGAAAAATAGAGTTCTTCAACCACAGTTTCACTCTTTAGCAACTGACTGTTCAGATTAAGATTACAACATGATTTATGAGCAGAGTTTCAAAACATTAGAATCGATGTGAGAATAATGGTGATTTTTCTTGTAGTACATCTACATTTATACTCCGTAAGCCACCCTACGGTGTGTGGGGGAGGACACTTAACGTGCCACTGTCATTACCTCCCTTTCCTGTTCCACTCGCGTATGGTTCGCGGGAACGACTGCCAGAAAGCCTCCGTGCGCCCTCGAATCTCTGTAATTTTACATTCGTCATCTCCTCGGGAGGTATAAGTAGGGGGAAGCAATATATTCGATACCTCATCCAGAAACACATCCTCTCGAAACCTGGACAGCAAGTTACACCGCGATGCAGAGCGCCTCTCTTGCAGAGTCTGCCACTTGAGTTTGCTAAACATCTCCGTAACGCTGTCACGCTTACCAAATAACCCTGTGACGAAACGCGCCGCTCTTCTTTGGATCTTCTCTATTTCCTCCGTCAACCCGACCTGGTATGGATCCCACACTGATGAGCAATACTCAAATATAGGTCGAACGAGTGTTTTGTAAGCCACCCCCTTTGTTGATGGACTACATTTTCTAAGGACTCTCCCAATGAATCTCAACCTGGTACCCGCCTTACCAACAATTAATTTTATATGATCATTCCACTTCAAATCGTTCCGCACGCAAACTCCCAGATATTTTACAGAAGTAACTGCTACCAGTGTTTGTTCCGCTATCATATAACCATACAATAAAGGATACTTCTTTCTATGTATTCGCAATACATTACATTTGTCTATGTTAAGGGTCAGTTGCCATTCCCTGCACCAAGTGCCTATCCGCTGCAGATCTTCATGCATTTCGCTACAATTTTCTAATGCTGCAACTTCTCTGTATACTACAGCATCATCCACGAAAAGCCGCATGGAACTTCCGACACTATCTACTAGGTCATTTATATATATTGTGAAAAGCAGTGGTCCCATAACACTCCCCTGTGGTACGCCAGAGGCTACTTTAACGTCTTTAGACGTCTCTCTATTGAGAACCACATGCTGTGTTCTGTTTGCTAAAAACTCTTCAATCCAGCCACACAGATGGTCTGATATTCCGTATCAGGCGACAGTGCGGAACTGTATCGAATGCCTTCCGGAAGTCAAGGAAACTGGCATCTACCTGGGAGCCTGTATCTAATATTTTCTGGATCTCATGAACAAATAAAGCGAGTTGGGTCTCACACGATCGCTATTTCCGGAATACATGTTGATTCCCACAGAGTAGATTCTGGGTTTCCAGAAACGACATGATACACGAGCAAAAAACATCTAAAATTCTACAACACATCGACGTCAGAGATATAGGTCTACAGTTTTGCGCATCTACTCGACGACCCTTCTTGAAGACTGGGACTACTTGTGCTCTTTTCCAATCATTTGGAACCTTCTGTTCCTCTAGAGACTTGCGGTATACGGCTGTTAGAAAGGGGGGGGGGGGCGGCAAGTTCTTTCGCGTACTCTGTGTAGAATCGAATTGGTATCCCTTCAGGTCCAGTGGACTTTCCTCTGTTAAGTGATTCCAGTTGCTTTTCTATTCCTTGGACACTTATTTCGATGTCAGCCATTTTTTCGTTCATGCAAGGATTTAGAGAAGGAACTGCAGTGCGGTGTTCCTCTGTGAAACAGCTTTGGAAAAAGGTCTTTAGTATTTCAGTTTTACGCTTGTGACTTAGTAAGCCGCTTACCACTTTTCGAGAAAATCAAAAAACAGTAAACGGACTAAGTTTTTCTTTTATTTCGGTATACTTTTTATACTTTGATACTATGTATCTCGAAACTGAGAGAGTCAGAAGTTTTCTGCCCTTGTTCGATTTCAATATTTTATCGCAAATAATACGAATCAAAAACCGAGAATCAGTTGTTTCAGAAATCGGTTATTTTGAGCAGTTTTAATAGTCCAGCTGAACTGACGTTGAAAAGAAAAAAACACATGTAAACTAAAACCGGTTGTTTTAACAATAACCGTCATTTCTCTTAGGTTGTTGCTCTTCATCCTCCCCCTTCCTTCTTCACATTCCAAATACAGCTGGTGTTGTGTACATAGTTCCGCATAGTCAGCGCGTACACAACTTTCCCACTGGAGCGCGCCCCGCTAAGCACAACAGCGCAGGCGCAGCGCTCGTCCGTCTCCGCACTACGAGATGGCGCTCCCATAGAGACGGACCAAATTCTGCTTCCGCCGATCCGCGTATTAATAAGTAACCCAACCAATGAAATTGCTGCTAACGTAGAACCTTTTCTCCTCGCGGATCACACTCGCGCAGTGATACATGAACGCGCGAGGTATTATAACGAGTGTACAGACCTCCGATTAGTCAGTCTGCATTTGTCTGTATCAGTCTGTACGAGTTCTACATTTGTCTGTACCAGTCTACAGTCAAGTTTCAGTCTGTGCTCAATAAGATTACCATATTCCTGTACAAAGCCATGAAGATAAATGTATAGACACTTTCATCAAGTATCAGAGATATATGTGAGAATAAGATTAACGTACCAATACCAAAGGAACTTCAGATTGTCAAGTGTAAATAGCATCCAGAACCAAGTTAAGTAATTTTTATGCTTGTTATTATTTTAATAAATGTGTGTGAAAATTAATCAAGTTCTGTTTAAAGTTGGTCACCGTCAATCTGCTACTCTAAGCGTGTAAGTGGCATTTCTATCATCTTTCCTAACGGCGGAAGATAAACGCGCCCCGATAAGACCACGAGACATATTGCTGACACTAGCCTACTTCGTTAGAGCGACAAGCTTCACGTGCTGTATCTGTTTCACTGGAATCCGTTCCAATTTCAACCGCCGTGTAAGTTTTCATTCACTGTCGTTGTCGTATAGTGCATATTCATCTTCGCTCTACAGACCAGCACATACTGAAGAGCCAAAATATTATGCCCATTGGCTTAATGGTTTTTGTGCCCATCTTTGGAACGAAATACATCACTGATTATGCGTATCAGGGATCCGACAGTTTTTTGGTAGGTTTGTCGAGGTATGTGCGATTAGATGTCTCCGCAAAGGTCATGTAATTCGAGTAAATAACGGGCCACTGGTTTGCCTAGGCGGTAATGAAACGCGATAACGACCCAGATGGGTTCCATAGGATTTACATCAGGCGAATTTGATCGCCGAGACATCAACGTGAGTTCACTATAGTAATCCTCAAACGAAAATAGCGTGGTTCTGGCTCCGAAACACGGACAATTATACTGTTGAAAGATGCCATCGCCGTCGGGAAAGACATGAAGCATGAAGGGATGCAGGTGGTTGGCAGCATGTCTTCGATTACAGCCCCAGGTCCCATCCAAATGCAGGAGGATGTCTCCAATAGCATAATACCATTCCCACCAGCCTGCGTCCGTGGCGCGCTGCAAGTTTCGAGCCGCCCTTTACCTCGATGAAGGCATTTGAGGAGAAGACCAGCGACCTGTCGTTGTTGTTGTGTTCTTCAGTCCTGAGACTGGTTTGATGCAGCTCTCCATGCTACTCTATCCTGTGCAAGCTTCTTCATCTCCCAGTATTTACTGACACCTACATCCTTCTGAATCTGCTTAGTGTATTCATTTGGTCTCCCTCTACGATTTTTACCCTCCACGCTGCCCTCCAATGCTAAATTTCTGATCCCTTGATGCCTCAAAACATGTCCTACCAACCGGTCCCTTCTTCTTGTCAAGTTGTGCCACAAATTCCTCTTCTCCCCAATTCTATTCAATACCTCCTCATTAGTTATGTGATCTACCCATCTAATCTTCAGCATTCTTCTGTAACACCACATTTCGAAAGCTTCTATTCTCTTCTTGTCCAAACTAATTATCGTCCACGTTTCACTTCCATACATGGCTACGCTCCATACAAATACTTTCAGAAACGTCTTCCTGACACTTAAATCTATTCTCGATGTTAACAAATTTCTCTTCTTCAGAGACGCTTTCCTTGCTATTGCCAGTCTACATTTTATATCTTCTCTACTTCGATCATTATCAGTTATTTTGCTCCCCAAATAGCAAAACTCTTTTAAGTGTCTCATTTCCTAATCTAAATCCCTCAGCATCACTCGACTAAATTCGACTACATTCCATTATCCTCGTTTTGCTTTTATTGATGTTCATCTTATATCCTCGTTTCAAGATACTCTCCATTCCGTTCAACTGCTCTGCCAAGTCCTTTGCTGTCTCTGACAGAATTCAATGTCATCGGCGAACCTCAAAGTTTTTATTTCTTCTCCATGGATTTTAATACCTACTCCTAGTGCAGCAAAAATATGCTTCACCCGAAGAACTGGCACGTTGTTTAGATTGATCGATGTTCGAATCCAGATGGTCCCGTGCGCACTGCAATCGTAATTTACGATGTCGTTGGGACAACATGTGAACGCGTAGGTGTGGTCTCCTGCGGAGCTCCATGTTCGACAACGTACAATGAACGATGTGCTCCGAAACACGCGTGCACCAGCATTGTGCTCTATCGGCAGAAATGCCACAAATTTATCCTATTTTACACAGCAAACAAGCCTCCGAACCCCACTGTCACACACAGTGGTTACGGTTACTACAAGCCACACCACAAGTTG
This sequence comes from Schistocerca serialis cubense, assembly GCF_023864345.2. NCBI lineage: Eukaryota > Metazoa > Arthropoda > Insecta > Orthoptera > Acrididae > Schistocerca > Schistocerca serialis. Next base: position 115,092,608 of record NC_064647.1, read on the forward strand.
GGAAACGGGGCCAAATTTCTAGTAGTTTACTGTCGAGCTGAGATTTTCACACACAAATGTTTTATTCGTATCTCACAGGAACTAGCAGTACGGCAATAAACAGCCTTTTAACCACGCCGCTAACGGTAATCAAGTAATTTATAGGAATACAACAATTAAACAAAATTTTTAAAAAAATCACAGGAGCTAGCAGTACGGCAATAAACAACCTTTTAAAACCGCCATTAAAAAAACTAAACAGGTCCCAGCAAACACACGATTACTGGCAATAAAAGGAATTTACAAACTTGGAGGAATTTAAAAAAATCTTGAACAAAATTGTCCTGAAATATCATTAGAACATAACAGATATGATGGACCCGTGTAAGGCGTGTAAGTAGGCTGTTTAGGTTTTTTTATTGGTAACGCCACCTCTGTATGAAAATCACTGGCTGTGCTGTGTGCAGTCTGTGGCTGCTTTGCATTGATGTAATACTCGCCATTGTAGTGTTGGGCAGCGGCAGCTGGATGTGAACAGCGCGTAGCGTTGCGCAGTTGGAGGTGAGCCGCCAGCAGTGGTGCATGTGGGGAGAGAGATGGCGGAGTTTTGAAATTTGTCATGAACTGCTATATTTATATATGATGATATCAAGGTAAATACATTGTTTGTTCTCTATTAATATCTTTCATTTGCTAACTATCCCTATCAGTAGTTAGTGCCTTCCATAGTTTGAATCTTTTATTTAGCTGGCAGTAGTGGCGCTCGCTGTATTGCAGTAGCTGAACAGCGAAGATTTTTGTGAGGTAAGTGATTTGTGAAAGGTATAGTTTAATGTTAGTCAGGGCCATTCTTTTGTAGGGAATTTTGAAAGTCAGATTGCGTTGCGCCAACAAAATATTGTGTGTCAGGTTAAGCACAGTCATTTGTTATTGTTCAAAAGGGGACGTTTCATATGTCGACCCTTAGCCGAGGATACCTCACTGGAATCATCTGATTTTTTCTTGTAGTTTGTGTAATTAGTGTAGCTTTTGTTTATTGCTAGCGCGTAATTGCAGAGAGAATCTCCTTTGTAGTTGCAGTCTTTCATTGTGGTACAGTAAAACAGTTGTAGCATGCATGCAGTTTTACACCAAGTATTTCTCAGCAGCGCGTGCAATTAACTAGATATTTTTTCAGTGCTATGTTAATGTGTTCTCTTATTTTTGCTCTTCAAATTGTGCTTTTCTGTGTTATCGTGTGAAATATTGTGGCAATAATGGCGTGTGAAAAACGTAACACTAGGCTCCAAAGTAAACTGAGAAATAATAGTGACGACGAGCGTAGCTTATCAGCGCCGCCGAGTAATGAATTTACTAATGTTCAAAGTAGTAATTTGGTAACTGTGCACAGGGAAATGGAGCGGGCGGCAAACAATGGTGTAGACAGTGAAACAGGTAGTGAACAGGGAAGCGTTATCGATCGATTGGTCGGCAACAGCTCGCCTCAGGAATCGGGAATGACAGAACACAATATTGCAAATACTGTAGACTCAGGTTTTGGGTTCTCACCGTTTTCTCAAATAAGTCAAGACACATTTTCCGCTTGTCAAAATGTGAATGTTGCCGGTGCAAATTCACTGCCGAAAAGCACTGAGGAACATGTTTCAGACACCAATGCATTGTTATTACAATTAATACAACAAATGGGACAAACACAGCAAAAGCTTCAGAAGTTAGACACAATGGAACAAAATCAGAGACAAACACAGCAAAAGCTTCAAAAGTTAGACACAATGGAACAACACCAAACACAGCAACAGTTAGACGCAATGGAACAAAATCTTCACACCACGCTTGAACAAACACGTGAAGATTTAACTACTGAGTTACATAACATCGAATCGAAATGTCTGCAATGACGTAAAAACACAAATTTGTGAGCATTTCCAACCTATTTTTTCGCGTCATGAAAATGCATTACAGAATCATGAAGCAGCCATAAAAGAACTGCAAACTATTGTTCATGAAAATCACAACACCTTGCAAGCTAAAATTGACTCAGTTGCATCTACCGATTCGGTAGAAACTTGCAAAAACTCAAGAAAACTTAAAGGACACAGTAGATACGATTTCAACACAAATGGACACTCAGAAACTTGGTTCAGAAATGTGCTCACTATCGGAGAAAGTAGCCGAACTTTCGGATCAGGTCACTAACTTATCTACAAAGGTAGATGATGATCTGAATGACACAAGACCTGTAGCCTTCACTGACACAGAAGAGTATGAACAAATTAGAAAATTCAAACAGAATCAAAATCAAATCAATACACAGTACAAAAGAGAAATCCGGGAAGTACAAGATCTGCTGACACAGGTAATACAAAAATTACGTATTTCAGAGGATACTCGCGCCCCAATACGGGAAGAGGGACACAGAAATACGGAACAGCCACAAAATAACAACACAGGGCATTTCAGAAGTTATGAAAGAAATTGGCAATGTGCACCGAATTTTGAGATGGAACGGCCGACACGACCTAACAATGACCGATATGCGACTCGCCGACATGATGATTTTGACTATAAGCTGTTCATTACTACACGTAAATTCAAAACATTTAGGAATTCTGGCAACGACATTCATCCACAAGCATGGCTCCATCAATTCTCGCATTGTTTTCCTCCCAACTGGTCGTTAGAACACAGATTAGAATTTATGTGTGGCTACGTGGAGAATGAACCAGCTGTAAGAATGCGATCGGTAATTCACGATTGCCACAGTGAAGGAGAGTTTTACCATGCCTTCCTCTCAGCATATTGGTCTCAAGCCACACAAGACCGAGTAAAACATAGCATCATAATGATGAAACGTTTCGAACAATCTGAATTTTCCAGTCTTATGAAATATTTTGAAGACATGTTGCATAAGAATCAGTATCTTTCAAACCCATACAGCCCCTCAGAACTCATCCGCATTTGCTTAATCAAACTGCCTGAACATTTACGACATATTATTTTGGCAGGACGTTGCAAAGACGACATTGAAGCATTTCAGGGACTCTTACAAGAATTAGAAATTGACACTGACAATCGCAGAACGCGAAACCAGGAACACAACAATTACAGGTCACATCCGTCGCAATTCCGCGATGAAAGAAGTAATAACTTGACACGACAAGGCTATTCTCACAACACAAATCGTGACCAAAACAGACACCACCCGTATGACAACCGTTGGCAGAGTAGTAATAACTACAGGGAAAGATCACCTCTCCGTGGTAATGACTATCACAGAGATAATAAGAGAAGCAGACAATATGGGAACCAAAATAAATACTATCAAGGGAGACAGAATAACTTTAGACGCAACGGACCAGCGCGCAGTTACGATTCAGGGAGAAATTCTCCACCATGTGACCGACAAGAAAGAAACTATGGAATCTACCGACATGACGACAGACGATATGATCGTAACGACAGACCTGAATTGCATCAGAACTGGCGGGATTCAAACAGAGCAGGGCCCTCTCGTCACGGTGAATTTGTAGAAGTTAGGTCTCCAAATCCCAATAACGACACGCGCCAACAAAGAGACAATAGGCAATGACTCACACCGCTGGCAGCAACAAAACGTACTTATGAAACTGATGACGCAGCTGCCGTAGCTAGTAATTACGTAAAAATGGAAGACATTAGGGACATCTTACTCCAGGAACATGACGTAAAACTTAACAACATTGCATATCCTGTGATTCACATTACTGTAAATGACGTAAAATTTACGGCAGTACTTGACTCTGGCAGTCCCATCTCAGTAATTAGTGAAACAGCCTTTAGCAAATGCAACAAATCAAACGATTGCCCCACACTTCCGTTACGTAAGATTAAATTACAAGGTGCAATCTTTGGAAAAAGTGTAGATGTACGCCAACAAACAAACTTAGAATTCTTTTGTCAAAGCCACAGCTTCTCTACGAACTTTCTTATTCTTCCATTATTGTCGACGGAAATTATATTGGGAGTAGACTTTTTGAATGAATTCAAAGCAATCTTAAACTTTCACGATGCTGAAATAAGTTTAGAGAAGGAAGGTAAGTCAATAGCTTTGAAATTTGAAGATTGGCTCTCAAACCATGACGAAGAAATCAATCGGCTTTACCTTCTGTTGGACAACAGTTCGGAATTTTCTACGGAACTAGACACTAACAATCACTCTGCAAGAACTGACAGGGATGATATCGACGGCATATTTGAAATTAATGAGTTAATTCAGAATAAAATTCAAACAATTGAGAATTGTAATGACACTGATAGGCAGGACCTTTTTGAGATTTTACAAGAACATTCCACAGTTTTTACTCATAAAACAGGAACAATCAAGGGATTTCAATACCAATTTCGTGTTCGTGAGCATACTAAATTTTGTGTTAGACCTTATGTAATTCCAGCACATTATAGGGACCGTGTTAGAACAGAAATACAATCTATGCTTGACGAGGGCATTATTGAGCCTGCAGTAAGCTCATACAACAATCCATTACATGTTGTTGAGAAGAAAAATGGATCGATCAGGCTTGTCTTAGATTCGAGACAAATCAATACGATCATTATTCCTGAAACAGACAGACCGCAAACGTTGGAAGAACTTCTTCAAAATTTTAATGGTGTAAAAGTGTTGTCTTCCATTGATCTCAGATCCAGCTTTTATCAGATCGAACTTCATCCAGAATGTAGAAAATACACAGCTTTCCTTTGTTTCGGCGTTTGTTATCAGTTTAGGAAACTTCCCTTTGGTTTGAACATTTCTTCGGCAGCATTCATCCGCGGGCTAAATTCCATATTACCTGAGTTCTTAAAACGTCACATCACCTTATATGTGGACGATATTCTAATAGCAGAAGCTTCATGGGAACTACATAATCGCATCCTCAACAGTTTGTTACGTATTTTTGCAGAATCTGTAATTACAGTTAACTTGGAAAAGTCTGAATTCGGTAGGACAAAGGTGAAGTTTTTGGGACATATTATTTCTTCTGAAGACATTCAGCCGGATCCTGAAAAGTTAGAAGCAATCAGAGCCATTCCAGTTCCATCCACAAAAAAACAAGTCCGCAGTTTTCTAGGTCTCGTAAATTTTTACCGTCGTTTTCTGAATATGCAAATTCTTGTTACACCAAAACTTTGTTCTCTCACTGGAAAAAATACTATTTGGAACTGGGACGAACAAGCACAATTGGAATTCAATTCTTTGAAAGAAGCGTTACTTCACGCGCCAATCTTAGCTCATCCAGATCTGTCACAAGATTTCTGCCTTAGCACGGATTCTTCTAAAGTCGGTCTTGGTGCCCATTTATTTCAAGAAGCCATAGAAGATGACATTACTGTTCAGAAAACCATTGCTTTTGCTAGCCGAGTGCTAACAAAATCCGAAAAAAATTATTCCGTTACTGAATTAGAAGCTTTAGCAATCGTTTGGGCATTTAACAGATTCCGTTTCTTTCTTTCTGGTAAGCACGTAAAAGTATACAGTGATCATCGTGCATTACAATTTCTTATGTCTTCAAAATTAAATCATGACAGGTTAAAACGTTGGGCATTGTTTCTGCAAGAATTCCACTTCACAATAGTCTACATTCCCGGGAAGGAGAACATTGTTGCGGACGCACTGTCACGCGCTCCGGCTGGGCTTGAGAAAAGTAACACAGAAGGCAACCTCGAGAAAAATTTCAGTATTCTTTACATTCAGAAAGTCGCCTTTGAAAACTTCATCACCACATCTTTAAAGGACATTGCTCTTGAACAAGATAAAGATCCGATTTGGAAAGACATCAAGAGCAAATGGCATGAAAAGACACACACACAGATTCGGCATTATTATCTGGTTAGAAACAACATACTGTTCAAACGCGGCACTGTTTATGACAAGCTATGGGTACTTTGCATTCCTGACGATTTTGTTAATAAGCTCATTTGGTACATTCATTTCAGCTACGCACATTTTGGTCCACGAAAATGTTATCATATTCTTCGAACGACTTGTTATTTTAACAATATGGAAAAGAGAATTCGAAGAGTCTTGTCTATTTGTAAACTTTGTCAAAAGGCGAAACCATCTACTATCTCCCATCGTGCTCCGCTGTTTCCTATCATTCCTTCTAAATTAAAAGAATTTGCTGCTGTTGATCTCTTGGGACCACTTGTCAGAACATCTAATGGATTTTCGTACGTTCTAGCCGCTGTTGAACTTACTTCAAAATTTGTTTCTTTCACACCGTTACGTAAAGCCACTGGACGGTCTGTATCCAACGCCTTTGTTAAAAATTTCTTACGTGAAGTTTGACACGTTAGTAAAGTCATTTCAGATAATGGACCGCAATTCAGATCTGCTGTTTGGTCACGCATGCTTCGCAACCATAAAATCAAACCTGTTTTTATTTCATTTCACCACATTGTAACCCGTCTGAACGGATTATGAAAGAAATCAATAAGCTTTGCAGACTTTATTGTCACAGAAAGCATCAGCATTGGGACAGATATTTACACTTATTTCAAAATGTGCTGAATGAAATGCCTCATGATTCCACTGCTTTACCAGCTACTCTTGTACTGAAGAATGAAGAACCACCGAACAGAATCAGAGAGCTTGTACCTTTCCCGAATACCCGTAAACTTCGACACAAAGACATAATTGATTTGGCTCTTAAAAATATAAAATCTGCAGCAGACAAAAGCAGAGAACTACACGGTAAAGCAAATGCAAAGAAATTATATATTGGTCAGAAAGTTCTCATTAAAGCTCATTCATTGTCACATAAGAAGAAACACTTGAGTCACAAATTCTTTCTAGTTTACAATGGACCTTACAGAATCCGACGTATACCACATGATAATTGCGCTGAAGTTGAAACTCTGCATACTAGGAAGAGTAAAGGTTTACACCACATTTCACATGTAAAACCGTTTATTGAAAGATAATCTGCTTTTTAACTTTGTCATTGCCATAAAACTTTTCACTTTACATTACTAGTATGCTTGTCAGACTTAGAATCTGTTAACATGCAACAATGTTTGAAGTTAAATATCCAGTCAAGAACCAAGAGAACTTATTGAAACAGAAATGACGAATGCATTGTTATAGTGAACAGACGTCACAGTGTTATTGTGTGTGTACATTCTTGCTTGTTAGTTGCACGATTACGTAACGACTATAAGGCTCACATACTTAGAACATTTACCAGTACTGCTAATGAGATTTTAATGCAACATTTTGGTTTACTTGAAAATACATTCTGGATTTAAAGTACTTTCTGTGGAATTAATGATGACTTAGCATTTGGTTTCTTTGACAGATACACGATTATGTCACGACGCTACTAATGAGTGACAATTTACAATGTTGCTTTTGCGGTGTATCTGTTTTATATCCGCACAGTTTTTCTGAATTCTTCTGGAAAGCAAAACATGTTTTAGCAGTAAGCTACAATGTGAGGGCCTTTTTCGTAGCACAACAATACTTTACAGTATAGTATTTTCTTGATCACAGTAACTTTCGTTTATGATGGGGTAAGTACATTGACTTCTGCAGAACTTAGCTTTCGGAGGACGATAATTACAACACTTCCACAGAATTATCTTAGAGCAAGACGCACATTTAGCGCTACAGGACACGCATTTGAGTGATTAATTTTGTACTTAAAACATTTATTTTTAAAGATATTTGAAGTACAATGATACGAAGTTTTTCCATGATACATTTCATTCCATTGCTGTAATCTGTAACACCTGAGGGTATAATTACATTAATCCTCAGGGGGGTACACGCTTACTTTGTGTACCATGTGTGTGGCAACCACAAGGAACCCTAGCTAATATGGTATTTGCTTATACAACTTTACACGTCGGTACCATATTTCTCTAACACACAAATTACACAGCTATCTGATCATTTAACTGAGAGATAAACATTTTTTTACTACATCAGTGTCACATGTTTACGCAATACACAGTTGGGTAACTTCACACTTATGAAACTGTATTTTGTCTGCACTGTGTGAACTGTTCATATTTTTTCGGAACCATTGTGATACTATGAGAGCATTGAATGTCGTATTTCGTAAGGGAGCATGATTTTTAAAGTACGTTTGAGGTAGATGACACTGTTATATTGATAAGATTTTGTTTCTACACATTTGCAACGCAAATTCTCGACCCGTGAAATTTTGTGTATGAGACTGTCACTGTAGCGGAAACTGCTGTCGTAAATATTTCCGTAAGAAAGTTAAGTGACCACCTGCACGTGCGTCGTCGGCACACCGCTGTGTCAGACACCTGGAGAACAAGCCATTAGGGTGTGCCTTTCCGGAAGCACAGGTAGAAAAAAAAAAGGGGGGAGGCCATTATCCTCGCTATTAACATTTCCTTGTTGAAAGCATACTGTGGAGCTCGTAATTTATGATATTTACTGAAATGCCTAATGAAATGACGAGAAATATTTTTACATCTGCACACCTGATTACGACAAGCGTCTTTCTACGAGAGTTGAGAGAATTTCTACTAACTTATGAAATGTCACATGACTATTGAATGATATTTTTATGCTTTGGTTTGCGTAATTGCTTATTCCATTTGATACCTGTTTTCCAGCTGTGTTACAGTGTTAGTTTTATAAAATAAACTTAAATGCATTTGCTAATGTGAACACTTTCTGTCAACAGATCTATTAAATAATAATTTTGTGATCCACATTCTTCAAAAAAGGAGCACTTGGAAAGGAAAGAACAATAAGAAGGGACTAGTAACAGTAACTGCATACATAATATTCTTTTCAAGTACATGGTAATATTTCTTTTACAATAAGTTGTTGTGGTGCACCACTTTAATTACTTAGACATTAAGATGTGATTATACATTTCCCTTATCTGCATTGTTATCTTTAGTGTACTATTTTTTCTGCTTGAGCTATGTCATGTTTAGATATAAGCTGCTGTTTGCCAGGCATAGTGCTACTGAACTTTAATTTGTGTTACTCTGCTAAGCCAGATTTATTTTTTTGTTTGCTGCGCATTGCCTCATATTAGTTGTAATGTTGAATTGCTTGGTAATTTAGATTTACTGTAGCTTGCTTTGCGATTTTCCATTTTTTTTCATTGCTGTTTATATTAATTGTTTTATGTGATGCTGCATTGCCTCGTCCCTTAGTTTAGCATCTGAGCTCAGTAGATTTAAGTTAGCTTAAGAGGGGGTAGACTATATAAGAAACTGACTATGGAGAATAGGTAAAGAATGCATTGCGAAGTTATATGAAAAAGATTTGGGCCCAAATGAGTATTGTACAATCAGAAATAATTATTTTGAAATAAATATGAACAGAATACAGAAAGCAGGCTTAGATAGGACTTTTTGGGAATAATGATGAACAAAGGGAGATCTCCATGCAAAATACTGCAGTAAAACAAACCCTGTCCTTTCCCTTTTGTGTTATCCCACTATGTGTTTGTGTACCCTTGTGTATTTGTTTTCTTCCTGTCTCTGTGTAGTTTCATAGAATTTTTTCTTCTTTTAATATTAAGCTACATTCACTATGATGAGGAATACTGTTATCCTCGAATATAATTGGCATTAATAATATGTTATTTACTTTGTAAAGATGTTTAGACATTATTTATTCTGTTTTGTGTTAATGCTCATGTGTGAAGTTGATGTTTCGAAAGTTATTCTGATCTTTTATGTATTTACTTATGTCATAATTCCTGTAACACTGATGTATATGTTAGTTCGATTCTTTTGTAAAGCCTGTACCACGAATGTTATCTGTATTGTTATGTTCTTTAATGATGTATTTTGTACCTTTGTAATTGTATTCTTATGTTATAAAATTGTAATTGACACCAGTTCATCAAATTAAGTAACTTGTAAGTTACATTTCACTGCACACGTTTCTGTTGGTCATAGTATATGGACAATATGTGAGAAGTAGGGACTGTTAGTGTTTGCACGTGTGTTAATAATTCAGCAAGGGACTGGATAACAGCATTGCTGGTTCTAAGGACAATTTCAAAAACTTTGTGAGTGCACAAGTGGTGGTTTATGGACTTGCTATATTATCCGCAAGACTCTTCAATGGTGATTGTGCACCTGCACAGTCACAACAGATGGCTGCTGGCTATCTCTACAAGGACTACAGTGGGTCTGCATCTTTGATGACCCACCAGTACCATTATCTCTACAAGGACTACAGTGGGTCTACATCTTTGATGATCCATCAATATCATTATTTCTACAAGGACTGCAGTGGGTCTGCACCTCTGGTGGCCCACCAATACCGTAATCTCTACCAGGACTACAGTGGGTCTGCTCTGTGATGACCTACCTACCAATACTCTTCAAAATTTCGACTGACTCTGCTGTGGGTTTGCTCTGTTGTGGCCCATTACCTGTATGCATGTCAAGAGTCAGCACTGTCTTTCCGTTGGAAGGACAACACTACTTCTTCAAGACTGCATGGAAATCCACTACTTCTGTGTGCATTTTCTTTTACTGCTCAGACTTTGAGAAAAACTCTGCATTTTTTACTGTGATGAACAATCTGGACTGTCTTTATGGACTGTGAGAAATTTTTAGCTTTTGACCAACATTGTATCAATAAGTGTGTGCATTTGATTTCTTTGTTATTGTAATTATGAAAAATTTTTTTCAAATCTGTATTGGCCACTGCCCAATCCAATTTGTAAAATTTTTTGTGGGGAGCATGGGGGCTATGTAAGTAGGCTGTTTAAATTTTTTTATTGGTAACGCCACCTCTGTATGAAAATCACTGGCTGTGCTGTGTGCAGTCTGTGGCTGCTTTGCATTGTTGTAATACTCGCCATTGTAGTGTTGGGCAGCGGCAGCTGGATGTGAACAGCGCGTAGCGTTGCGCAGTTGGAGGTGAGCCGCCAGCAGTGGTGGATGTGGGGAGAGAGATGGCGGAGTTTTGAAATTTGTCATGAACTGCTATATTTATATAGGATGATATCAAGGTAAATACATTGTTTGTTCTCTATTAATATCTTTCATTTGCTAACTATCCCTATCAGTAGTTAGTGCCTTCCATAGTTTGAATCTTTTATTTAGCTGGCAGTAGTGGCGCTCGTTGTATTGCAGTAGCTTGAGCAGCGAAGATGTTTGTGAGGTAAGTGATTTGTGAAAGGTATAGTTTAATGTTAGTCAGGGCCATTCTTTTGTAGGGAATTTTGAAAGTCAGATTGCGTTGCGCCAACAAAATATTGTGTGTCAGGTTAAGCACAGTCATTTGTTATTGTTCAAAAGGGGACGTTTCAGGCGGCCACAAATCAACCACTCAGGGATGCTTAGGCTAGACAGAATACTGACCAATTTAAATACACCCGGCCGGCTACAGTGGCCGAGCGGTTTTAGGCGCTTCAGTCTGGAACCACGCGACCGCTACGGTTGCAGGTTCGAATCCTGCCTCGGGCATGGCTGTGTGTGATGTCCTTAGGTTAGTTAGATTTAAGTAGTTCTAAGTTCTAGGGGACTGATGATCTCAGATGTTAAGTCCCATAGTGCTCAGAGCCATTTGAAACATTTTTTTTTAAATACGCCCGTAAACACAATTGCCACTCTCTGGCTGGTCACTACACCGACTTTTAGCCAACGAAAACTTGTTATATGGTGGCTTAACTTGCTGACAGAATTAGAGCTAACGTCGTGCAAGGAAACATTACACCACACAGTCCTGAATGAGCGACCACATGATCAATCAACAAGAAGCATGAATTTACTCATAACAGACAACAGAATAGCGAAACAATTAAACTGCCAAAACTACACCTCCCATGGGGCAGTAACGAGAGGACGCCAGGGACAGGAAATCTGGTCGCCGGAGGCCACAAGGCTGAAGAGACGCTGGTTACACAAAATTATTACTTAACGATTAAAGCTTCCACGAACTTAACTTGCAGTTATGCTCGAACAGGCAGTACACGACCTCCGATGGCAAGGATCCACACATCCGACCGCGCACGCGTCGCCAGCGTACCCAACACGCCACGGTCACGCGACAACACGCTCTGTCACCGGAGTTCACGTCTTCTCTGCAACGTTGACGGGTAGTGACCGCTCCTTCACGTTAGGTGTCTCCTTTTAAACTCCAGTGTTGAAACGGAGGACTTAAAGGAGCTTGTTAATGTCCCACCAACGCGAAATGAACAGCAACTACTCGTGGGGCGATTCTGTATACAACCAACCCGCGGGGAGTTCTTCCGTCAACTCGAGCCGCTCGTTACACACAACCGACATAAATCACGTGGCGACTCGGTACAACCGACCACGCCTGCTTCGCGCTGGAGAGCCACACTGCCCTCCCGTGTCCACCACACTCTCTCTGCGCGCAACGCCCCTACTTCCGCGCCGCCGCACGAGGTTACAACCGGCCAAAGATCTCACTTCCTCCATAGCAGTTTCCCGGAAGCAAAAACCCAGATATCGATGGCAGAGGGAAAAGACAACCAAACAGCCACTTAATGACAGACAACATATCAAACAAACGTATCAGCGGAAGAAAAGTAAAATCAACGCAATCTAAACACAAGGTGTAGCACGAGCCGATACACGGTTCAGTTGAGTAAAACCGAATCGCACAAACGCATCGCTCAAGTCTCGTGGCTGACGTCCGCTGTGGAGGGTCACGTGAACCCCGGTGCCAGTTGTACACCGCGTGCAGCGCTACAAAGCGAACGCGTGCTCTCGTAAGCGGTGGCTGGTATTTCGACTCGTGCACTCAGCTGAGGTGGGGCCGCGCGCTGGCAGGTGGCTTCCCTGGAACGCGCTGACTGGAAGCAAGAGTGGCCACGCCGACGAGTGGCTCTCGAAGGAGGCGCCCGGCGAGAGCCCCAATTAACGGGCTAAGTCCTCTCGGCGCGCAAATCCCGGAAAACACCGGCTGCGCTTCGCTAATTGCGCCAAAGACGCGGCCGAGTACCCTCCAGCGAGCGCTGGACGCTCTTCAGCCCGGCTGCAGGCTGGAGAACCTTCCCGGAATCTCGCCGCTCTCTCTCTCTCAGAGCCCCGGAATGTTCGACGTCTTCTGAACGCGTAACTGATCACGCGCCCCAGCGTCGGCGTACACCGGTCCTCTGACGCTCCTAGGGGTTCGACGCGAAACAGACTTCAAGTTAAAAAAACTTCCTGGCAGATTGAAACTGTGTGCCCGACCGAGACTCTCATTCTGGAGACTTCCAGTTACTTCGGTATAGAGTGGCTCGTCGTCTCAGTAGTGAAGTGCCAGACAACAACTCCTAAACCCGAGGGTTCGACTTCCCGGAGGCTCTAAAGTCTTTGCGAGCACTTAAAGCTTCTTCCACTTCTGGAAATGTTTTGAGTACTCGAAAAATGTCACGTAGGAATTCAGAATATGTATCAAGCAGACAAGGAGCACAACAGGGATCTACTTTTGGACATCTGTTAATTCTCAACATGTATATATATTTTTTTTTATTTATGAATTTGGCCAGCTATGGACCGCATACAACTTAAGACTTACGGTGTTTCTTTTTCTTCCGTTCTTCCCAGTACTTCTTCATTTTCTCGCCAACTGCTCGTCTCTGCTCATCTGTCCACACTCTCTTGGGTGGAGGTTTTGGCTCATCTTCTTCATAGTTTGCGTTTTCTATAAGTAGCCTAAAGTGATTCCTGTCGCGTATTATTTCTTCTGTAACACCTATTTTGTTGGCGTCTTTCTTTACTGCTTCTATCCATCCTACAGTTTTTTTCAGCTTACTAACGTAATTAAAAATTTTCTTTGTAATCCGTGTTTCTTCCATTCTTTTTAAATGTCCATAAAATTTTAGCCGTCTCTTCCTCATTGTATCTGTGATCTTTTCTGTATTTTTGTACAGGTCTTCATTTCTCCTTTTAATCCACCTATTTTCCTTGTTTTTCTCAGGACCTAGAATTTTTCTTAGCATTTTTCTCTCTCTTTTTCTAGTTCTCTTAATTCACCTTTCTTATTCAATGTTAGGCACTCTGATCCATACGTTGCTTGTATGGATATTGATTTCTTATTGAAGTAGTTTTGTGTTAATTTATATGCAGATTCTAACTTTTTTATTCTTTCTTTATTTGTTGTGTTATCCAGTCCATTGGCTTGGATCCACTCCCCCAGGTATTTGAATCTATCAACTCTTTTCATTTTTCCATACTTTGTTTTCATAAACTTTTCTGTATTATTTTTGTGTTCTATATACTCGGTTTTTTCATAGGATATCTTTAGCCCAGTCTTTTCAGCAATCTCGTGTAACAGATCAAGCGTAAGTGTTGCGTGTGTTCGGTTTTCATTTATCAATGCCATATCATCCGCAAAGGCTAAACATTTCACTTCAAATTTGTTCATTCCTTGGCCCATTCTTATACCCTTTGTGCCTTTGTTTTTAATGTGCTTTCCCATGTTTTTACTATTTTATCTAAAACCAAGTGAAAGAGAATTGGGGACAGTCCGTCTCCTTGTCGAACTCCTGTTTTGATTTTGAATGGTTCAGAAATTTCGCCTTGAAACTTAATTATTGATGTTGTATCTGTGAGCGTTTGTTCAACAAGTCTTCTGGTGTTTTCATCTATCCCTGATTCATAAAGTACCTGGAATAGTGTTCGTCTGTCAACTGAGTCGTAGGCCTTCTTGAAGTCTACGAAAGTAACTACTGTATTTTTATTTTGTATAGCTCTCTATCTCAAAATTGTTTTTAAGTTAAGAATCTGTTCTGCACATGATCTACCTTTTCTAAATCCTGCTTGATAATCTCCTATATTAGGTCTGTTCCTCTATTCTATTTAAAAGTGCTTTAGAAAGTATTTTTATGTATATATTACTTTCTACTTACCTGATAATGCGATTATGCCATTTTCCCTGGTAGTATAAGTGAAGAGACGAAAGGTGTAACAGTCTTTTTAATACAGGAAATGAAATACACTATGTGATCAAAATTACCCGGACACCTGCCTGAAAATGACTTACAAGTTCCTGGCGCCCTCCATCGGTAATGCTGGAATTAAATATGGTGTTGGCCCACCCTCAGCCTTGATGACAGTCTCGCAGGCGTACGTTCAATCAGGCGCTGGAAGGTTTCTTGGCAGCCCATTCTTCACTGACTGCTGCACTGGGGAGAGGTATCGATGACGGTCGGTGAGACCTGGCAAGAAGTCAGCGTTAGAAAACATCCCAGAGATGTTCTATAGGATTCGGGTCAGGACTCTGTGCAGGTCAGTCCATTGCAGAGTGTAACCACTACGCCACATACCGTGCATTATGAACAGGGCTCGATCGTGTTGAAAGATGCAATCGCCGTCCCCGAATTGCTCTTCAACAGTGGGAAGCAACAAGGTGCTTAAAACATCAATGTAGGCCTGTGCTGTGATAGTGCCACGCATAACAACACTGGGTGCACGCCTCCTTCACGAAAAACACGACCACACCATAACACCACCGCCTCCGTATTTTACTGTTGGCACTACACACGCTGGCAGGTGACGTTCACCGGGCATTCGCCATACCCACACCTTGCCATCGGATCCCCACATTGCGTACCGTGATTCGTCACTCCACACAACGTTTCTCCGCTGTTCAATCGTTTCATGCTTACGCTCGTTACACCAAGCGAGGCGTCGTTCGACATTTACCGGCGTGATGTGTGGCTTATGTACAGATGCTCGTCCATGAAATACAAGTTTTCCCAGCTCCCGCCTAACAGTCTTAGTACTGGCAGTGGATCCTAATGTAGTTTGGAATTCCTATGTGATGATCTGGATAGACGTCTGCCTATTACACATTACGATCCTCTTCAATTGTCGGCGACCTCTGTCAACAGACGAGGTCAGCCTCGTTTCCACTTCACTGTCACATCCGAAACAGAGGACCTATGGATGTTTAGGAGTGTGGAAATCTCGCGTACAGACGTATGACACAAGTGATAGCCAGGCATCTGACCGCTTCCGAGCCTCCCATTCTGCTCTCTCACGATGTCTAATGACTATTGAGGTCGGTGATATCTAAAGTGAGAAACATGTTTGTGGCGGTGTGCGGATACTTTAGACCACATAGTGTATCTGAAAACAAATACAGCAACCGTAATAGATCTTCTGAACAGAAAAAATAGTCTTGGTTGCACAAGATAAGTTTATTTAATCTTGACATGTGACGCCTTTTGCCTGTTTTAGGCATCATCAGACATTACAAACTGGTATCAGTATAAATTGCTATTAAAGACAATGATAAACAAATAAATTAGAAATAACAAAGGAAGACATACACCGATTTGACTGTAGCACATGGCCACATGTACGTTTCAGGGGGGTATAAACTGCGACTCATAAAATACTGCACCATAACTGCGCTTACTGATAACGAGTATCTACGACGAAAAAAAATGGCAGATGAGAAAATTTTTCCCTACGTCTAGCACCTCAAATCTTCTGGCCATCGTCCACGAGATCTAGGAAACCTTGAAATCCTTCATGTTGACATCAAAGGCAAGGAACTGGATTTACTGGTAGAGTTTGAAATTTCTAAGCATATCTATTTCAAATATCCGAATCTAAAAAGTGAACCAGTCTTTCCGAAGCGTCAAACATTTTTGGATATAATCGTTGCCACGTACATTACTTATTTTTTATTGTATATAAGCCTTACTCATCGGCCAATTAAGTTTTAGCGTGCCACCTTGTGGGCCATTTCTCAGTATGGCTCCACGGGATCTTTACTCTTGCCTGGTAGTCTTGTTGCCGGCATGACAGCGTACGCTCACGGTGTCGGTCAACAGACCATATTTGTGTTCATGAGGGGGTTTCTTCACGGGTAAGTTATCATCGTTACAGATGGTTTTCCGGTTTAGCGTTGCATATGGCTTCGTTGCTTCATATTTTTACTAATTTTTTTTAGGAGTTTCTTTATTCTTCTTAGTGCGCATTCATTTGCCAAAGGTGTATTAGCCTAGCCATTATATGGGTGTATTTTGCACTCGCCAGCTTTTGCTGCTCACTGAGTATGCCAGTTTGCCTACATTAGTTACCCCTTTCACGCTTTAGTAGCTTTCCTGCTGTCATTACCTTTCTTCGTTTTGCTTCTAGGTGATGTAATGAAGCATTGACAGCGGCTATCTGGCTCTTACTCCCAGTTCTATGGAATTTTTAGTTACGCTCGACGCATCGGTTATAATTAGCAAGAATTTTTATCTGTAAACTCAGTTATGGTGCAACATTGTATAAGATGAAATTTATAACCCTTACCACACCCTGAAATACAAATCTGTCCCTGTGTTCCATAGTCCAATCGGTGTGTGTCTTCCTGTTTTTATTCCTAACTTTTTCCATTGTTATCAATTCACGTATACGCCCAATAGGACCACAGAGGTACAATCAATCAAGGTTTTGCTGGTTGGCTTTCCTTTGTGTCCAAATTTGTTTCACCCTTTTAGAATGAAGTCTCTTTCTTTCATCAGACCACAGTGTTCCAGTCCGTTTTCTAATTTCCCTCTGACCCACTTCCCAATCAAATATCTTTTGTCTGAATTTTTTTCTATTCGTAACGTCTGCCTGAGTTATACCGGCTACATTAAGACCCTCCTTGATCGCAGCGATCCATTCAGTTGGCTCAGTTTTGGGCTTACTTCTGTTTTCGTAGAATTCTACTATTTGCTTTGTCAACCTAGTGGATGCCATTCCTTTAATATCCCCATAAAATTTAAGTGTTTTCTCATGTCACCATGAATGTCTATGTGTTCTTCTATATCCTGATTGCTTCTCAGCCTATAAGTTTCTCCATCAGTAATTTTGGGGCCTAATATTTTCCTAATAATCTTTCTTTCTGTCTTTTCAATTTCTTCAATATCCCTCTTTCTATTTAAAACTAAAGTTTTTGCTTCAGGTCTGATTACAGTGCTGTAATGCCTAAATTTATTGAATATAGAAAGTAACTTTTCATTATTAATATTTTGTGTTAATCTGAATGCAGTTGCCATTTTTTGACAGCGAACTTAGTTTGCAGATTTATCCAGATCATTTTCTTGTATGATTTTCCCCAAGTATTTTAACTGAGGAACCCTTTTTATTTTTCCATATTTCGTGTTCAAAAACTTTGGTGCTTGTTTCTTGCGTGTAATATATTCCGTTTTTTTCGAATGAGTTGTGTAGTCCTACAACTTCTACAGCTTCTTTAAGAATTCCTATTTGTTTTTTAGCTGCGGTAATATCCCTGGTGAAAATTGCGAGATCATTTGCAAAGGGGAAGCAATCTACTTTAATATTACTTATACCTAACTTGTTTGGTTTATCTCGAAGGGAAAGATCCATTGCTACGTAATCAGCATGGTTTCAGAAAACATGGTTTTTGTGCAACGCAGCTAGCTCTTTATTCGCAGGAAGTAATGGCCGCTATCGCCGGGGGATCTCAAGTTGATTCCGTATTTCTAGATTTCCGGAAAGCTTTTGACACCGTTCCTCACAAGCGACTTCTAATCAAGCTGCGGGCCTATGGGGTATAGTCTCAGTTGTGCGACTGGATTCGTGATTTGCTGTCAGGAAGGTCGCAGTTCGTAGTAATAGACGGCAAATCATCGAGTAAAACTGAAGTGATATCTGACGTTCCCCAGGGAAGCGTCCTGCGACCTCTGCTGTTCCTGCTCTACATAAATGACCTGGGTGACGATCTGAGCAGTTCTCTTAAGTTGTTCGCAGATGATGCTGTAATTTACCGTCTAGTAAGGTCATCCGAAGACCAGTATCAGTTGCAAAGCGATTTAGAAAAGATTGCTGTATGGTGTGGCAGGTGGCAGTTGACGCTAAATAACGAAAAGTGTGAGGTGATCCACATGAGTTCCAAAAGAAATCCGTCGGAATTCGATTACTCGATAAATAGTACAATTCTCAAGGCTGTCAATTCAACTAAGTACCTGGGTGTTAAAATTACGAACAACTTCAGTTGGAAAGACCACATAGATAATATTGTAGGGAAGGCGAGCCAAAGGTTGCGTTTCATTGGCAGGACACTTAGAAGATGCAACAAGTCCACTAAAGAGACTCCTGCACTACACTCGTTCGTCCTCTGTTAGAATATTGCTGCGCGGTGTGGGATCCTTAGCAGGTGGGATTGACGGAGGACATCGAAAGGGTGCAAAAAAGGGCAGCTCGTTTTGTATTATCACGTATTAGGGGAGAGAGTGTGGCAGATATGATACGCGAGTTGGGATGGAAGTCATTAAAGCAAAGACGTTTTTCGTCGCGGCGAGATCTATTTACGAAATTTCAGTCACCAACTTTCTCTTCCGAATGCGAAAATATTTTGTTGAGCCCAACCTACATAGGTAGGAATGAACATCGAAATAAAATAAGAGAAATTAGAGCTCGAACAGAAAGGTTTAGGTGTTCGTTTCGCGCGCTGTTCGGGAGTGGAATGGTAGAGAGATAGTATGATTGTGGTTCGATGAACCCTCTGCCAAGCACTTAAATGTGAACTGCAGAGTAATAATGTAGATGTAGATCTATGATTCGACTTTTGCTCCCGCCATTCTTTAATTACGTTTTCCAAAACACAGTTAAACATAGTGGGAAGAGTCCATCTCCCTGTCTAACACCAGTCTTTATGACAAATGATTCGTAAGTTTCTCCTATGAATTTAACTTTAGAGCTAGTGTTCTTTAATCAGCGTAAGTTAGAAACGACGGAGAGGCTTCGTTCCCTCTGTGGCCCTCACTGCTTCACAAGTCCACGACAGGCCACAGCACAGCACAGCACAGCACTCCGCCCCACATCGAACCCAGGATTACTGTGCGGCTCGTTCAGCCCCCCCCCCCCCCCCCACACACACACACACACACACGCACACACGCCGACAACGTCTCATACCAAACGAGTGTAACCCCAAACGTTTGCGTGATAGAGTAAATATGGTATACGAATACGTGGAGACAGTGTTTGTGCAGCAATCGCCGACATAGTGTAACTGAGGTGGAATAAGGGGAACCAGCCCGCATTCGCCGAGGCAGATGGAAAACCGCTTTAAAAACCATCCACAGGCTGGCCGGCACACCGGACCTCGACACAAGTCCGCCGGGCGGATTCGTGCCGGGGACCGGCACGCCTTCCCGCTCGGGAAGCAGCGCGTTAGAGCGCGCGGCTAGCCGGGCGGTATTTACACTCCTGGAAATGGAAAAAAGAACACATTGACGCCGGTGTGTCAGACCCACCATACTTGCTCCGGACACTGCGAGAGGGCTGTACAAGCAAGGATCACACGCACGGCACAGCGGACACACCAGGAACCGCGGTGTTGGCCGTCGAATGGCGCTAGCTGCGCAGCATTTGTGCACCGCCGCCGTCAGTGTCAGCCAGTTTGCCGTGGCATACGGAGCTCCATCGCAGTCTTTAACACTGGTAGCATGCCGCGACAGCGTGGACGTGAACCGAATGTGCAGTTGACGGACTTTGAGCGAGGGCGTATAGTGGGCATGCGGGTGGCCGGGTGGACGTACCGCCGAATTGCTCAACACGTGGGGCGTGTGGGACCGGACCGCAGCGACGCACGGATGCACGCCAAGACCGTAGGATCCTACGCAGTGCCGTAGGGGACCGCACCGCCACTTCCCAGCAAATTAGGGACACTGTTGCTCCTGGGGTATCGGCGAGGATCATTCGCAACCGTCTCCATGAAGCTGGGCTACGGTCCCGCACACCGTTAGGCCGTCTTCCGCTCACGCCCCAACATCGTGCAGCCCGCCTCCAGTGGTGTCGCGACAGGCGTGAATGGAGGGACGAATGGAGACGTGTCGTCTTCAGCGATGAGAGTCGCTTCTGCCTTGGTGCCAATGATGGTCGTATGCGTGTTTGGCGCCGTGCAGGTGAGCGCCACAATCAGGACTGCATACGACCGAGGCACACAGGGTCAACACCCGGCATCATGGTGTGGGGAGCGATATCCTACACTGGCCGTACACCACTGGTGATCGTCGAGGGGACACTGAATAGTGCACGGTACATCCAAACCGTCATCGAACCCATCGTTCTACCATTCCTAGACCGGCAAGGGAACTTGCTGTTCCAACAGGCCAATGCACGTCCGCATGTATCCCGTGCCACCCAACGTGCTCTAGAAGGTGTAAGTCAACTACCCTGGCCAGCAAGATCTCCGGATCTGTCCCCCATTGAGCATGTTTGGGACTGGATGAAGCGTCGTCTCACGCGGTCTGCACGTCCAGCACGAACGCTGGTCCAACTGAGGCGCCAGGTGGAAATGGCATGGCAAGCCGTTCCACAGGACTGCATCCAGCATCTCTACGATCGTCTCCATGGGAGAATAGCAGCCTGCATTGCTGCGAAAGGTGGATATACACTGTGCTAGTGCCGACATTGTGCATGCTCTGTTGCCTGTGTCTATGTGCCTGTGGTTCTGTCAGTGTGATCATGTGATGTATCTGACCCCAGGAATGTGTCAATAAAGTTTCCCCTTCCTGGGACAATGAATTCACGGTGTTCTTATTTCAATTTCCAGGAGTGTATTATGTAGCTCTCGGTCCTTTAAAATTTGGAAAAGAAATTCACGATCAATTGATCCGTAGGCTTTTTTTTTTTTTTTTTTTTTTTTAATCCACAAATGTACATCTAATATTGTTATCAAAAATCCTTTGGTGGGCAAAGATTAGTTTTAAATTAAGAATTTGTTCCGCACAGAATCTGTTTGGTCTAAACGCAGGGGTCTCCAAACTTTTTAGTCCGCGGGCCACATTGAGTCCTCCACGAAGTCATAAGGCCAAGATCTACCTAGTGGGATTAAAGAACCTTAGCACTCCATGATCACCGTAATGTAAGGCTGAAGGAAAGATGAAACCGCAAAAATCTAAGGTTGTGGGAATAGCTAGCACTGAAACGAACTACGATTTTTATTTAATTACATAATTTTGATTGGTGGACGTACCTGACCGAAATTCTGGCGTATTTTATTCTGACGATTTTCACCGACAAAAAAGTATGTCACTGCACATTCTTCACAAAAGCGTCCTGCAAAGTTAACGAAATCTCAAAATCATTGTTAGCAACACTATTACTGCAACACGTAACAGAGGTAGAGTGTGTCAACGCATTGTTATTTCAAGCGGTGCAACAATAAGTTTAGTTCAAAATGATTCAAATGGCTCTGAGCACTGTGGGACTTAACTTCTGAGGTCATCAGTCCCCTAGAACTTAGAACTACTTAAACCTAACTAACATAAGGACATCACACACATCCATGCCCGAGGCAGGATTCGAACCTGCGACCGTAGCAGCAGCGCCGTTCCGGACTGAAGCGCCTAGAACCGCTCGGCCACCGCGGCCGGCAATAAGTTTAGTTATGAAGTCTTGTAGCGAACAGTAGAGCAAATGTCGCGGTGTATTGGTCGCGATAGGCCTCGAAACTCAATTGTTGGCAATATAGGTACCACCTCAAATATTTGGCGGGCCGGATACCGGGGGTGTCCGGCCAGCTAACGCGGGCCGGATTCGGCCCGCGGCCCGTAGTTTGGAGACCCCTGGTCTTAAGCGTGTTTGGTATTCACCAATTTTAGGTTCAAACTGTTCTTGGGCTCGATCCGAGAGAACACTGAGAGAGAATTTTGTATATGACTAGGAGAAGAGAGATTCATCGGTAATGTTTAACATCGGTTCTATCCCTTTTTTATGCAAACGATGAATTAGGGCGATTTATCTGCATCTACATCCATACTCCGCAATCCACCATACGGTGCGTGGCGGAGGGTCACTCGTACCACAACTAGCATCTTCTCTCCCCGTTCCACTGCCAAACAGAACGAGGGAAGAATGACTGCCTATTTGCCTCTGTGCGAGCCCTAATCTCTCTTATCTTTGTGGTCTTTCCGCGAAATATAAGTTGGCGGCAGTAAAATTGTACTGCAGTCAGACTCAAATGCTGGTTCTCTAAATTTCCTCAGTAGCGATTCATGAAAAGAACGCCTCCTTTCCTCCAGAGACTCCCACCCGAGTTCCTGAAGCATTACTATCCACCCTATCTAAAAGATCATTTATGTAGATAGAAAACAACAGCGGACCTCCCACACTTCCCTGGGGCACTCCAGATGATACCCTCACCTCCGATGAACACTCACCATCGAGGACAGGATTTCCAGATGATACCCTCACCTCCTATGAACACTCACCATCGAGGACAGGATTTCCCAGTCCTCAGGTCTTTTCTCAGTTTGCTAGATATGTCCTATTAGTTGAGTGATGTCTTTTATAGTGGTAAGGCCAGCTTATTTTATTAGTTCAGTAAAGATGCCGCCTTCTTCGGACCCTTTCTTGTTTGTAAGTCTCTTAATTTGTTTAGCTATTTCTATTTCGTCAGGTACTTTAGAGCTAGAGTTTGTGTTATTATGTGCTGTGGTTGGAATTTATTCGTTAGTTCTGGACAGTTTACCAGTATTTTAAAATAATTAGCAAGTACCTTACAATTTTCCTGGTTGTGTTCATGTTGCGGTTTCTTCACGGGTAAGTTATCGTTACAGATAGTTTTCCGGTTTCGCGTTGCTTATGGCTCCGTTGCTTCATATTTTTACTAAAAGTAATTAGCAAGTACCTTTTATATTTCCTGGTTGTGTCCATGATGCGGTTTCTTCTACCATTTTCATTTTTGAAGCAAAGACTTTGAGGTTGGTAACCGGTTAGTCATGTTTTGAATGTTTTATAAAAGTTTCTTGTAGTATTCTTTTCGAAGTCTTTTTCGATTTCTAAAAGTTGGGCTTGTTCGCATTTTCTTTTAATCTGTCGGATTAATTTAGATGTTTCCTTTCTTACAGGTAGAAAGGTGTTGTACGTATTTTCAGTTTTGGAACTATTCTATTTTTTGAACGCCTCATGCGTAGACTTAACTGCTGTTTCACAACCCGCGTTCCACTAGGGGTGTTTTTGTTTCTTTCGAAGCTTGTGCTCTTTTGATGATCTTTTCTTTTAGGTTTAGCAGTGTGAAATACTGGAATAACATTTTTTGTTTTGAAGGGTTTTTTAAGTTAAAGTTTTACTCTTATTCGCGTTAAATAATGTGTTGACATGATTTTGAGGTTAAAATTTTTGCACGTTTCAACAAGTCCTTCGCCGTTTTGGTTTGTCCATTTGTGCGCGGGAAATCCACCCACAATTTTCTCATTTTTTTTCTCTTTACCTAATTGGGCATTAAAATCATGCATTAAAATTTTAACATGGTTTGAGGGAAGTTTCGAGATGAGGCTTCCTAAAGTTTCGCAAGCTTGGTTACCTTCTTCAGGTTTTTTGCGGTTATCCTCATTGACTGGCATACAGGCATTAATTAAAGTGTATGTTTAATTTGCGCATTTGTCTATTATTAATGGATCTTACCTCCGTTATTGAATTTAAAATATTTTTGGAGACTGCAAAAGCAACTCCTGGATGCGGGGTATTACTAAGTATTCTTTTATCAGTTTTACTTTGAAAAAAAAAAAAAGGACGCTAACTGCCGAAATCCATGGTGTTATTGTCCGTCATTCGTGTTTCTTAAAGTGCGAAAATGTTATTTTCTGTTCTTTTAATGTACCTCCCAATTTATGGCTTCAAACAACACCTTCTTAACTTAGCTCAAAAGCTGAGGACTCGAAGCAACATCCTCCATAAGCTATGCGGAACTACCTGGGGATCTTCAGCAACGACTCTGCGATCGTCAGCTCTGGGCTTGGTGTACTCGAGTGCTGAGTATTGTGCACCTGTTTGGACGAACAGTCATCATACAAGGCTTGTTGATACCCAGCTGAATACAACAATGCGCATAATATCTGGCGCAATCAGATCTACTCCAGTTTATTGGCTTCCACTGTTAACTGGTATAATGCCTCCTGATCTACGCAGATGTACTGCCCTTATGAGAGAATACCACAAGATCTCCAGGAATTCTAACCTACCAGTGCTTAGCGACCTGCCACTTTTAAATCGCAAGAGCTGAAGTGACGCCATCCAATTATGTGCAATGCTGCTGACATGGTTGCTAAGGATTTCAAACCTCTTGAAGAATGTAAAGGTCGGTGGGAAGCAGTGACAGATGTGCACCTGCATAATATCTTCTCAGGTGCTAAGCTTCCAAGTGGATTCGACCTACCATGCAAGACCTGGACTACTCTCAACAGAATCCGTACCGGCCATGGGCGATGCAGGGATGCTCTCTTTAAGTGGAAGAAGCTGCCTGATGCAGGCTGTGACTGCGGGGCTCCATACCAGACTGTTCACCACATTGTCAGTGAATGCAGGATTCGAGCCTATCACGGCGCCAAAGACGACTTCCAGCTAGCAACTCCAGATGCAGTGCGCTGGATTGAAGGACTGGATATTCAGTTGTAAAGACAAACTTAAGTTTCTTGTGTGTCAATATGTACATATGTATAGGAAATTTAATTTCATGATATGTCTGTATTAGCCATAAGCTAAATAAAATAAATCCCAATTTGTAAAGTTTACTTGGCTGCGAAATTTTCTGTGTGATAAGTGCTGCAAAAAATGCATTTGTTTTGGTAATAAGATTGCCAGAGGACTCCGACTTCCTCTGCGGAATCACATTGCAATTTAACCTGACCGCCCCAGAATCCGAAAGATCAGTTACGCCAGTAACTGGGTAATATTGTGATTATCAAAACGCTCCTTGATGGTTGTACCTGGAATCATGTGGGGTTGAGTAGACTCATTGAGTGAACTCAGAGTGTTCAGACTGGATGGGTTACTTCCAGAATACAAATTTCAACCGCACCACTGGTCAACAGACGCTGACCACTTTGCCGCTTGCTAGAAGACAGACGCAAAGTGGATTTGGTTTTGTTTTGCCTTGGTCCGGGACTGTTTATGCATATTCGCGTCTGTCCACCAAATCTGATGGAACATTCTCTATCCGCCACCTGCGACCCGTCAAATACCCCAGGAAGTTTCATATTAGCGCACACTCCGCTGCAGAGTGAAAATCTCATTCTGGAAACATCCCCGAGGCTTTGGCTAAGCCATGTCTCCGCAATATCCTTTCTTTCAGGAGTGCTAGTTCTGCAAGGTTCGCAGAAGAGCTTCTGTAAAGTTTGGAAGGCAGGAGACGAGGTACTGGCAGAAGTAATGCTGTGAGGACGGGCGTCAATCGTGCTTGGGTAGCTCAGTTGGTCGAGCACTTGCCCGCGAAAGGCAAAGTTCCCGAGTTCGAGTCTCGGTCCGGCACACAGTTTTAATCCGCCAGGAAGTTTCATATTAGCGCACACTCCGCTGCAGAGTGAAAATCTCATTCTGGAAACATCCCCGAGGCTGTGGCTAAGCCATGTCTCCGCAATATCCTTTCTTTCAGGAGTGCTAGTTCTGCAAGTTTCATAGGAGAGCTTCTGAGAAGTTTGGAAGGCAGGAGACGAGGTACTGGCAGAATTAAAGCTGTGAGGAGGGGGCATCAGTCGTGCTTGGGTAGCTCAGTTGGTCGAGCACTTGCCCGCGAAAGGCAAAGTTCCCGAGTTCGAGTCTCGGTCCGGCACACAGTTTTAATCCGCCAGGAAGTTTCATATCAGCGCACACTCCACTGCAGAGTGAAAATCTCATTCTCTACCCTCGAAAAGGTTGACGTCCGACGTCTTAGACAAAAAGTCTTTAAGCCTTAATTCTTAATTTATTCATTTATTACTATCTTTAATAGCAATTTATACTCATATCAGTTTGTAATTGCCCCAGATCGTCTGATGACGCCTACAACAGACTGTAGCGACGCTGCCGCGCGCTAATTCAAGCTCGCCGGTGTGTGTGTGTGCGCTGTGCGCGTGTGTCAGTGCAGTGGTGTGCGGTCGTAATTACTTTACGTGACGTTTGTGTAGTTCCGCGCCCAGCCTCTAGAGGCGCTGTTTTTTCTAGCTTTTATATACGTTCTGTTTATTATTATTATTATTCCTTGTTTTTTGAGTTAGTGGGTAGTTCCGTGCCTCCTGACTTGTGTGGACGAGTACTGTTTTCTCTCCTAACTACGGAAGTTTCCGAGGATTAAGGATCCTCTGTATAGGCCGGAAGCAAATTTTATAGCTGCGATCTGTCCATGCATGCCGGGCGTCGTCAGATACGCGATCGCAATAAAGTTATTCTTCTGAATCACGTTAAGCAAAGGTCGGACAGCCACCAGTTTAGCTGAACCCGACAAGTGGTGACCCCGACGTGATTCAAGCAGAGCCCGACGTGATTCAAGCAGAGACCGACATGATTAAGAAGAAGCAGCCGTGAGCTACGTATGTAACGAGCACATAATGACCGAACAGCAGGCCGTCTCCAGAATTGCAGTCCGTTTGCCGCCGTTCTGGCCCGACAACCCGGTACTCTGGTTCGCGCAGGCAGAGGCAAGTTTTAGCTGCGCTGGAATAACGGTCGAAGCAACTAAATTTTTGCTGATTGTGAGCCAACTCGACCAACGTTATGCAGCCGAGGTGCGGGACATAATCAAAGCACCGCCCGAGGCTGGAGCTTATGCCAGGCTAAAATCAGAGTTGATTCGACGGGTGGCCGCGTCGCAAGAGGACCGGATACGTCAGGTTCTGACACAGGAAGAAATTGGCGACAGGAAGCCTTCTCAATATCTGCGACATCTACGCAGCAAAGTTGACACCGTTACTGTGCCAGACAGTCTGCTCAGAACGCTGTGGAGCAGTAGGTTGCCGCCGCAAATAAAAGCCATAATCGCCTCACAAACGGACAAGCCGCTGGATGACGTGGCGCAACTAGCAGACCGGATTCAGGACGCGATCACACCGGCTCCGGTCAGCGCAGTCGTGGCGCTGGACAACAGTGCAAACAGTACCGCGTCTGTAGCACGGGCCGACCGTGATTCTCTCGCTGCCAAGGTTGAGCTTTTGTGTGCCCAGGTCAGTGCGCTGCTGGCACGTGACGACGACAATAATAGAAGAAGCCGATACAGACGGCGGCGTTCGAGAAGCAGATCTTCCGGCGGTACTACCACTCCGCAAGGCGAGGTACCGTTGTGCTGGTACCACCGACGATTCGGCGATCAGGCAAGGAAGTGCACATCGCCATGCTCGCACCCCAGACACCACTAGCGGTCGACAATAGGCGCAACCGACTCCCAGTTATCCTCCAAGCGCCTGTTCGTTACCGATAGGAGTTCCGGCGTTAAGTTTTTAATTGACACTGGCTCGGACCTGAGTATCATACCACGAACAGCCGTACATCGTTGCCGGCCGCCAACTGCCTTCCGTCTGACGGCTGCCAACAATTCTTCCATCGCAACATATGGCACACAGAGGATGGAGCTTACGCCGGTATTACACTATCAAATTTCTTTGTCCAATATCTTTGTCCAATATTTTTGTCAAAGATATTTGATAGTGTAATAGGGACTTTGTCAAATGTCGTCCAATATTTGATCAAATCTAGGGCCTCGCTGTATATTTGATCAAAGAAACCGCTTGTCTTCTGTTCACTGTAATGTGACATGTTACCACATGGAGCGCTAGCAGCGCTGCAGCGTTCTGTCGTCTGTAGTGTTTTTATAACCATTGCCGGTAAATACAATTGGTGTGTGCCGACAACTACAAAATTAATAGATGTCTAAGCTGATGAGGCGCTTTACAACGTGAGGCACCCTGAATACAAAAATAGATTAAGAAGATTGGAGACCTAACCTGACCTAACGTAACCCAAGCTAACATAACCCTCTCCTGTAGCAGGGAATAGCAGGGAATCTGAGTGTTACAGTGAGCCTGTCTTCTGCAGATGTAGCAGTTCTTAAGTGAAAATTGTGCTTTGTGATATGAGGATACACTTCATTGAGCACATACAGAAATGTATGCTCATCCATTCTTAAGTAATTGATGTACGACTTGACGTCTTCCACTGTAAGCTCACGTAACAAGTTTTGTTGAATGCTTTTATCGTGTCGTCGTAAAACCCACGGCTTCACCCAGATTAGATTAGTTTTTTCGTTCCATAGATCCACGCTGAGGAGATCCTCGTGGATGTGGAACATGTCGACTTTTTTTAAGCTGAAATAACAATACTAATAGTATGAATAAATACAATACATCATTTGTTTCTATTAAAAATTTCGCCAATGGAGTAGAAGGAGTTGGCCAGTAGTAAGTCTTTCAGGCTCCTTTTAAACTGATCTTTATTTCTAACTAAATTTTATAGGTTTCCTGGCAAATTATTGAAGATGAGTGTTCCTGAGTAGTGGACCCCTTTTTGAACTAAAGTAAGCGCTTTTAAGTCCTTGTGCAGATCATTTTTGTTCCTGGTATTGTATGTATGAACTGAGTTGTTTGCTGGAAAAAGAGATATATTATTTACGACAAATTTCATTAAGAAGTAAATAAACTGAGAGGCAGTAGTTAGTATACCCAGTTCTTTGAAGAGGTTTCTGCAGGAGGTCCGTGAATTTACTCCATAAATAATACGTATTACACGCTTTTGGACCTTGAAAACTTTTGTTTGACTTCAAGATTTACCCCCAAAATGTTATCCCATATGACATTATGGAATGAAAGTATGCAAGCTTTCTCATTTTTATGTTGCCTATGTCTGCTAACACTCGAATTGCAAATACAGATTTGTTAAGGCCTTTCTGCAGTTCTGTGGTGTGCTCCTCCCAACTGAATTTATTATCAAGTTGTAATCCCAGGACTTTTAAGACTGTCAACCTCGTATGTATGGTTCCATTTTCCGCCCACTTCTTTTCCGCATGTGCACACAATGCAATTGGAGTACGTAGAACTGCTGCGGTTAAATAACAAGTTTTTGTCAGCCATCTTGAACTTTGACGAAAAATTTGATGACAGTGTAATACCCCTTCTAGCGCTACGTCTAAGATCTTTGTCAAATATATTGGACGGAATATTGGATCACATCTTTGATCAAATCTTTGACAAAGAAATTTGATAGTGTAATACCGGCCTTAATCTCGGCCTACGTCGCGCGTACGAGTGGAATTTTACAGTGGCTGACGTCACGGAGGCGATCGTCGGGGCTGATCTCCTCGCGCACTGCCACCTGCTGCCGGACGTCGCGAACGCACGCTTGGTAGACAGCGTCACTGGCTTAGCAGTCACGGGTTTCGGTCGCAACACCGCAACGCACAGTGCCAAGTTGGTCCATGCTACGGAGGGTGAGTACACTGAATTACTGCTTAACTATCCGAACTTGACTACACCGCCCGGCGCTCCCAGGTTCATACCACATGACACGGTGCATCACATTCAAACGACTGATGGTCCCCCAGTAGCATGGCGACCTGCGCGTCTCGCTCCGGACCGATTGAAGATAGCGAAGGCAGAATTTGACGCCATGATTCGCGAGGGCATAATGCGGCCATCTAAGAGCCCGTGGTCCTCCGCATTACATCTTGTTCCGAAGAAGGGTGGAGCTTGGCGCCCATGCGGTGGTGACTACCGTGCGCTTAACGCGAGAACAGTGCCGGACAGATATCCCGTTCCGTTACTGAGGGATTATAATCACGCTTTACATAGTGCCACGGTGTTCACAGTTCTGGACTGCGCTAAAGCGTATACACAGATTCTGGTGGCCAATGACGACATTCCAAAGACTGCAATAATAACGCCTTTCGGTTTATTTGAAAGCAAATTTATGACTTTCGGTTTACGCAAAGCCGCTCAGACCTGGCAAAGGTTTATAGACTCGGTTCTCCAGGGGCTGCCGTTCTGTTTCGCCTACCTGGACGATGTGTTACTGTTCTCTGCTGACCGCGATCAACACCGACAACATCTGCGAGAGATTTTCGAGCGATTGGAGCGTTACGGTGTCGTCTTGAACGTGGACAAGTGTGTTTTTGGGCAGTCAGAGGTGACATTTCTTGGCGATAAGATTTCTGCTGAAGGCTCTCTTCCTCTGTCCGAGCCTCTGTCTTGCAGCTACCCCGACCAACTACGATCAAAGAATTACGTCGTTTTTTGGGGATGCTCAATTCTTATCGACGACACCTTCCTCACGCTGCGGAGCTGCAGGAACCTTTGACGGCGGCATTATCAGGCCCTAAAGTAAATAGCAAGTCTCTGATACAGTGGACAGAGGACATGTGTTCTGCGTTCGAGGCAACAAAGAGGAGCATGGCCGACGCGGCGCTTCTCGCACACCCACGGCTCGACGCGCCATTAGCAGTTGTCGTAGATGCGAGCCAGACGGCGATCGGTGCCGCGTTACAACAATGGTCCGACAACGCATGGCAGCCACTGGCGTATTATTCCCACAAGCTTTCGCCTGCACAGAGAAAATGGAGCACATATGACCGTGAGCTCCTGGCAGTATACCAGGCAGTGAAATATTTTCGCCCCCAAGTGGAAGCGCGAACTTTCACGATATATACAGACCACAAGCCACTCACGTTCGCCTTCCGTCGGAATAGTGTCAACTGCTCTCCCCGTCAATTTCATCACCTTGAGTTCGTGGCCCAGTTTACTACCGACATTAGACGTATTTCTGGGATCGACAACATTGTTGCGGATTGCCTTTCACGGATCAGCAGTGTTTCCAGTACCGTAGACTTTCCTGCACTGGCACAGGCACAGAGAGACGACGAAGAACTCCTTGCCTATCTTAAAGACACGGCTTCCGCATTGCAACTGAAACTCGTTGATGTTCCGGGGGAAGATACACAGCTATACTGCGACGTTTCTCGCGGCCGACCTCGTCCCTTTCTGACGCCGGCTTTTAGAAGATAAGCCTTTGATATAGTACATGGATTGTGCCATCCCGGGGTACGCCCCACATTCCGCCTAGTATCGCAACGTTTCGTGTGGCCAGGCATGCAAAAAGACTGCCGCGAGTGGATCCAATCTTGTCTTCAGTGCCAACGCGGCAAGATTAACCGCCATGTACACGCACCGATCGGCGATTTTCCGGATACCACCGCCCGCTTTGCTCACGTTCATTTAGATGTAGTCGGACCACTTCCACCTTCGAACGGGCAAAGATATCTGTTTACAATGATCGACCGTTTTACACGTTGGCCGGAGGCAGTGCCGGTGGATAATATCACAGCAGACACATTAGCTTCCGCTTTTGCAATGACTTGGTTGGCAAGATTTGGATGCCCACTATATATTACCACTGACCGCGGACGGCAATTTGAATCAGACCTGTTCTCACAGCTGGCCAAGTTTTGTGGTTACACCCACCATAAGACCGCAAGTTATCACCCAGCAAGCAACGGAATGATCGAACGCTGGCGCCGTTGTTTGAAGGCCGCGCTGATGTGCCACGAAGAAACCTGGACAACCGCACTACCAGTGGTCTTGTTAGGCTTACGGACGACTTTCAAACCAGACCTGGGGCCGTCAGCGGCAGAACTGGTTTATGGAGAAACACTGCGCCTTCCTGGTGACTTTGTAGACGCTGATGCCATAGAGACAGTTGCTACTGGCCAGCCGGATTTCTTGCGACGATTGAGGGACCATGTATCAAAGATTCGCCCTCCGAAAGCCACACGTCATGGCAAGCCGCCCACTTTCGTGCACCAGGACCTGGAACAATGCCGTCACGTCATGCTCCGCACTGAGGGCGTTAAACCGCCTCTACAAGCCCCTTATTCTGGTGCATATGAAGTGCTACGGCGCAGTGCCCACACCATGGATATCCTAGTGAACGGCAAAACCACGACTGTTGCGTTGAATCGGGTTAAACCTGCGTATGTTTTTCCTGACACCCCACTAGCGGCACCTCGTCGTAGGCGCCCACCTACCGCTGTTCCAGACACTGACGCCACATCTCCGGCGCCGGCTCTTCAACATCCGCCGCCCAACGCAGCACAACATCCGCCTCCTGACGCTGTGCCTCCTCCTCCGACGAGGACGACCCGTTCTGGACGTCGGGTGCACTTTCCGGCGCGGTATCTCGACGCCGACGCTCCGCTTCCGCCCGGGGGGCTGATGTAGCGACGCTGCCGCGCGCTAATTCAAGCTCGCCGGTGTGTGTGTGTGCGCTGTGCGCGTGTGTCAGTGCAGTGGTGTGCGGTCGTAATTACTTTACGCGACGTTTGTGTAGTTCCGCGCCCAGCCTCTAGAGGCGCCGTGTTTTCTAGCTTTTATATACGTTCTGTTTATTATTGTTATTATTATTCCTTGTTTTTTGAGTTAGTGAGTAGTTCCGTGCCTCCTGACTTGTGTGGACGAGTACTGTTTTCTCTCCTAACTACGGAAGTTTCCGAGGATTAAGGATCCTCTGTATAGGCCGGAAGCAAATTTTATAGCTCCGATCTGTCCATGCATGCCGGGCGTCGTCAGATGCGCGCTCGCAATAAAGTTATTGTTGCTCAACTGAAGGTCTTCATTCTTCTGAATCACGTTAAGCAAAGGTCGGACAGCCACCAGTTTAGCTGAACCCGACAAGACGAAAGGCGTCACATGCGAAGACTAAATAAATCTATCTTGTGCAACCAACACTTTTTTTCCATCTGAAAACACTGACAGAAGCGAAATTTCATTGTAACTGACAATCAGCTGTTTATTTTTATGTTCAGTGGTAACGGTTTCGATCAGCAGATCATTATCTAGCCGGAGCAAAACGTAACCAATTTGTCGCTACAACATTTGAAGTGAACTGTTTCGTGTAGGGAGAAAGACATTGTTGCTGTTACAGTAAATAATCTGCAACATAAGCTATGTTTTTCTGCTACATCGAAATTGTTCACGAGTTGTAGTGACAAAGTGGCTACGCTTTGCATCGGTTAGATAATAGTCAACTGATCGAAACCGGGCATGAGGATAAAAATAAATATCTGATGGTCATCTACAATAAAGTTTCACAATTATTTGACAGTTGTAAAGCCATGCCTCATGACACATCTAAAATATACTGACAACAGATTAAAGAAAAATGGATTATCTTTAAACTCTGACAAGACACAGAGCATAAAATTCTGTTCAAGTGGCTCTGAGCACTATGCGACTTAACTTCTGAGGTTATCAGTCGCCTAGAAAAAAATGGCTCTGAGCACTATGGGACTTAACTTCTAAGGTCATCAGTCCCCTAGAACTTAGAACTACTTAAACCTAACTAACCTAAGGACATCACACACATCCATGCCCGAGGCAGGAGTCGAACCTGAGACCGCAGCAGTCGCGCGGTTCCAGACTGTAGCGCCTTTAACCGCTTGGCCACTCCGGCCGGCCAGTCGCCTAGAACTTAGAACTAATTAAGCCTAACTAACCTAAGGACATCACACACATCCATGCCCGAGGCAGGATTCGAACCTGCGACGTAGTGGTCGCTCGGCTCCAGGCTGTAGCGCCTAGAACCGCACGGGCTCTCCGGCCGGCATAAAATTCTGTAATTCGCATAGAATTTCGTGAGCAGAAACTGGTTTATTCTGCATATTACCATTTTAAATGCATTATGGAACCATTCTTTGTCGAAATTCAACTTACAGAGTTTGTTTTTCTCAATATGGAGACATGTTAGAAGAGGCTTATTAGTTCTAGAGCTCGATTCATTAGCTATAAAGCTTGGTATTTTGAAAAATGGAAATAAAACATTAAACGTACATAAAACAGTTGTAACGTTTGCTATTTTCAGAGTATATGGTGCACGGACTCTACGTGAGTTTCTGCACAAATGTACCACAACCAAACTTAAAAACAGTACAACAAATCAACACCTCAGATATCGAAAATATCAAGGACAAAGGACAGACCACAGGAAAAAAATTATTTGGAAATGACAGTCATTTCCCGAAAGACATACTGTAAAATATAAATAAAAAGAAAATCGTGTCTAGTAGCAGAAAAGTTATGAAACTTCCTGGCGGATTAAAACTGTGTGCCCGACCGAGACTCGAACTAGGGACCTTTGCCTTTCGCGGGCAAGTGCTCTACCAACTGAGCTACCGAAGCACGACTCACGCCCGGTACTCACAGCTTTACTTCTGCCAGTACCTCGTCTCCTACCTTCCAAACTTTACAGAAGCTCTCCTGCGCAGGAGTAAAGTTTGGAAGGTAGGAGACGAGGTACTGGCAGAAGTTAAGCTGTGAGTACCGGGCGTGAGTCATGCTTCGGTAGCTCAGTTGGTAGAGAAATTACCCGCGAAAGGCAAAGGTCCCGAGTTCGAGTCTCGGTCGGGCACACAGTTTTAATCTGCCAGGAAGTTTCATATTAGCGCACACTCCACTGCGGAGTGAAAATCTCATTCTGGAGCAGAAAAGTTATTTTATGAATAAACCCATTGTTGTTACAGTCGCAGTAATGCATCCACCATTTCTGATCGATAAAATCAAAAGAAGAGTGTTTCCGCAGAAAGTTTTAACATCTATGTTTTAGGCTGGATTTATTATTAACATACGACATAATTCCACATTGGCCTCAAAAGATATAGCACCCTTAGTTTTGAAAAAAAAGGGAAGGGAAAAGCTCAGTAGAAAGAAATTAATTTCACATTACCTATTAACAAAAACTGTTCACAGTATAGTCACCGTTGTCCAAACTTTTAATGTGAATAAATTACGTATAACTACGAGCCTTCTAAGCACAGTCCTCTTTGTTAACTTAACTTCCGGTGTTTGTTCCTCCGTGGTCAATACTTCCATCACTTTCCGCCCAAAGTACTTTGATCTCGCTATCATCCTAACACTTCTTCAACCCTTTGATGATAGAATCTGGTGATGCAAGCGGAAGGAACACAAACTTTCCCGGTTTTTGTGCCTTTGTGGGATTTCCTTGATGAAACGGAAATTTGTATCTCATTTCGAGCTAGTGGTGCACATCAGATTCGGCCGAATCACTCTCTTTGCTGACTTCTCCATTAGATGTTCTTTGCTGACTTCTCCATTAGATGTTCTCTTCGCATGACGAATAATGCGAGTTTGAAATCTGAATCACGATTTTGCCGAATCCGAAGTCTCTTGGTGTTTGATGTTTTCTCTCGACTTTACCACTCACCGGTGAACTAGATGTTAACATCCAATACGTAACATGAAGAAAATATGTTCGTTTCCTAATGCTGTGGAAATGAGATTTCGTATGGAAATAAGCAGAACAACAGTCATAAGACTGGAACAGGTATGCATGTAGGGTATTATCTACGGTTTCTGCCACTGAAGATCCAATCGACCACTGATGGCGTAAAGCGAACCGAACGAAAATTTAGTTTGATTCGGCTGAGTTAACCGAATCCTAAGCGATAGTTGATATAAAACTACATGCAGCTTATGACGACGTAATTTTATATGATTATTCCTAAGTAATGGTTCATTTTCATTTCAGCGAAGCTGTCTGATTTATATGGCCATGGATGATGTATGATCTACTATGCACATTTTTACAAACGCTGACAGTGACTGGGGACGGTGATGTTTAACAGCGAGTAATGAAAGAGCCATCCAGACAGTTTGTGCGTAGATAATAATATAGTTAGTTGTGAACCACTGCTGGTTAGTTTGGATATGTTGAATCATCTCACGTCCAAGATGCTATTCCAGGCGGGTGTTCAAATGGCTCTATGGGACTTAACATCTATGGTCATCAGTCCCCTAGAACTTAGAACTACTTAAACCTAACTAACCTAAGGACAGCACACAACACCCAGCCATCACGAGGCAGAGAAAATCCCTGACCCCGCCGGGAATCGAACCCGGGAACCCGGGCGTGGGAAGCGAGAACGCTACCGCACGACTCCAGGCGGGTGTAAAAATGAATGTGCGCAACGGAAATACTGAACGCGAAAAATGAAGATTTGGCCCCGTTTGACTACCCCTGAAGCAGATCTTAGGATCTCTTAATGGTGATTACCTCCTTCTTGCTCTTTAACAAAGAAATTACAACATATACACTAATGAATGATTAAGGGAACTAGTAACTACCAAATGATAAATTCTGGTTCCGCTTATACAGTTATTGTAGATTAAAACCCCTTTATATTACAAAAGTTTATATAGCAATGTCCAGTGGACGATTGATCAAGTGCCGAAATCTGTCCCTTTTATGGCTTCGTGATCTAATATAAATAACGCGAGACGACTGACATGATCTGCGTACCAAACACTAGAAGACACTACTTTCAAAGATCATCTACAGTGGTGTGCAACCTCAGTGGAAATAAAATTTGTTCAGCTTTATAGCGCTAATAAGCCGAAGAAGTTAGCAGTATGACCGTATTTACTGCGTTCGGTACATCGGAGTGATGGTTCTCATGCACGTTTCTCCACAAATGTACCACAACCAAACTTAAAAATAGTACAACAAATCAACGTCTTCGACACTGGAAGGCCCCAGCCACAAAATAAAACTCTTTCAAACACTAGGACAGCAGAAGGCGGTCCTCTGACTACTATACTCTAATACTGTCTTCTCTCTGTTCTACAGACGAGAAACGCGAACTCCCAGTCATAAGCACGGAGTTCAGATAACGTCTCAACGGCAGTATAGACAGAAGAAGTGCTCTCAATCACTGAACGCTGCGTACTCAATGACGACTCCCTACCTGGATGCGAAGTCCAGAATTCTTTGAGTTGGGGACAGTAGAGTGCCTAACCGTTCTAACTATAAAGTCTCCCGAGAGCAAAGACAGCAAGTCCGTCTGTACCAACAAAAGCTGATACTGAGTGACCGCCAGATTCAGGCGCTCAGAACAGAAGACTTCTCTCCACCGCCGGCTTCCCAGCACAGCTCGGCTCCCCTCCCTCGTAACTGCAGCAGGCGAATCATATTCTCGAAACCACAGAATATTCTCCCTCTCTGCAGATTCTTCCGAACCCCGTCCAACCATATTTTAGTCTTTTGTCGTCCAGCGCGGTAATTTTGGGAGGAAATACCTATACTCACACAATGGTACGCTCCTCAGAGTAAAAATCCTCGGAAATAACCCAGCCTGCGATTTCCGAGGTAAGGCTTCCTCGTTCCTTTCTGCTGCCTCCAAGATTTTCAGAGTTTCCAAAGTATTATCCGGTTATTCTTCTCGCCACTGTGTAGTGTCCCTTTTGCAATATTCACCATTATCGAGGTGAAACATAAATAAAACTGACAGTATGTGACTCAAAATGAATTGCTAACATTGATTTATCATTGATTTAACTGTAAAAATATACAATATATATATATATATATATATATATATATATATATATATATCGATAAATGCAGAAAAGACATTATTTTTATTGTATGAGATTAGAATGTGATTATCTTTGTAAGAGTATAAAATACAATGCAATGCTCATTCGTCTGTCTAGTCTAGTCTGTTTTGTTCTGTTCGTTCTGGTGTTAGCTGGAAGAAGGTACGCAAGCTATTATGCGGCGCTAGCATTTTGTTTCTGTCGTAATTGCAAATATTTAATAGTGTGAACTGTGTCCTAGTACGAATATATTAGTATAAAGTGATCTCCGTGTGTTATTTCAAGAACCTACGCCACATTTATCTTATGGAAAGAATATTTAATGAAAATTATTTAGCATGTTTCCAGCTGCTGCGGAGCGAGTAACAGTAATCTCTGACTGTTAACAACTAGCCGCCATTACGCGGTACATTTAAAAATATTTTTTCACAGCACAATGTCTGATAGCCGGAGCGGAAGAAATTAAGTAAAAATATTCAGTGAGATTAATTGAAGTAATCCAGTGAAATAATTTTATTAAAACTTGTCTATTTTCTGTGATAGTAATAATTTCAGAGTAATTTCAAGGCTGAGTACTACTACGCTATTGCATTTACAGTAATTTGTAGGGAGCCTGGCGCTCGATAAAACCAGATATAATACGTAATTGGCAACCTACGAAATTCATTATTTTGCTTATTATATCTCTTTTGTATTTTCAAATAAATTTACTAGGGGAGTATTTCCTCAAAATAAATACCATATACATTATATTTCTTTTAAGAAATATAATAAATAGCGCCCTGTTACGTGGGGCCCGAAGAGATAAAATATTTTTTTTTAGGGTTTGTATGCATTTAATTGTTAACATGTATTGCAAGTATTCTAATGTCTATCAAATTCCATTTCATGTATAAACTTGAACGAGGAAAGCGGAGAAGAACTGTATAGACCCTGAGAGGACAAGATAGCAAAAAGAAAAAAAAAGAAAAAAGAAATCAAGGTAAGGACCACTATGCATAAAAGCTTGCTACATAGGCCCGTATCATCAAAGTATAGTATCATAGATGGTACATGGTGTACAGTGGTGTAGATATTAATATTGTGTGATTTTGGAAACAATAAGCAGTTTGACTTGTGAACTTAGTCCGCATTCGTAGTTAGGAACAATTTTTGTAGTTAGCCCAGTGAAAGTTATCGTCATTATGGGAAAAGTTGGACGTGTGTTAGATTTGCAACCAGATAATGTGTCCAATGTTACAAATAATGTGCAATTATTGAGCGATATGGATAGTGACACTGACTTACTAAATAATAATAGTGATCGAGGGGGAGAAAATGTGAACAATGTAGTTTCCGGTGATATGTCAGGAAGTAGCCAGCAGACGAAAACAGTAAAACCGATAGGTGCTACTAGCAGGACTAGTGATAATTTTCCAATGATTAGAACAACTACCACACCGGTATGCTCACCAATACCGGATCCATTTGCTGAATTTTTACGGAAATTAGAGAAAAAGAACGGACAGCTAGTCAATCAGATAAGGGAACAAAACGAAGAAAGAGAGAGAATGAGGGAAGAGAGGAATCAACAGCTGGTCAAGCAGGTAAGGGAACAAAACGAAGAAAGAGAAAAGGTCTTAATAGAAAGTATAGGTACAATGTTCGAAAAGATATATTCAGAAATGACAGAAATAAAGAAAGCCCATGCCGAACTGCCTAACATTGTAAGCAACATAGCACAAGATGTGCAAACGCTTCAGACGGCACACACAGTCATCCGGGACGAAGTAGAACAGCTTGCGAACCGAATGGACAATTTAGAGATGACACAAAAAGAAACCATAGAAACGCATTTAAATGATCAAGCATAGAAAGTAGAAAAAGAGTTCCATGACTGGCTAACTGAAAAAGAAAGCCAGATCACAGAACGTGTAGAAAGCAAAATACAGTCTACTCTGCAAAAAGTAACTAACGGAGCTGCTGTAGGTAAACAACCCACAGTAGACACGCTACCACTCGGAGGTGAAAAAAGCGAAGCGAGATACAAATTGCCAGTACCGCTGTGGCAGCAAGAAATGACACTTAGGATTGCTAAACTCGAGCGTGCACATTTGCAGATGCTTAACAACTGTGGCACGCCTGATAGGAACGTGTACGGTAATGAGAAAATTACGTACAGTTCATACCAACATAAAAGCGATTCGGAAAGAGAAAACGCACAATTTACAGGAAGCATTCCTATTCATAACCCCGTGGGGGCAGCTTCTACTTCCACAAGCAATAACATTGATGAAAGCTTAATAAAACACAGACAATTCCAAGTATTTAACGCGGAAAAGAAGACAGTGCATCCGGTAATCTTCATAAAAGGATTCCGAAATGTATTACCGAGTGCCTGGAATGCACGCCAAAATATTCAGTTCATAATCGCACATATACAAGGCGACGCTGCCTTATGGGCAAATGAAGTCATAGAAAATTGCCATAGCCTGGCACAATTTGAAAAATCTTTTCTAGACAGATACTGGTCTAAGTCTATTCAAGAACGCCTGAGGACTAAAGTATACAGCCCGCAAATGTACAATCACAAACAGGGTACACTCCGTAAATATTTTGAAAAATATATCAACAAAACTAGATATTGGGATGACCCCATATCAGCCCGTGATGTGATCAGAATCTTAAAATTACGATTGCCCGGTCATATACGAGACAAATTAATAAATGTACCCGAAAATGACCTGGAACGGTACTTGTCTGTGCTGGACGAAATCGATCTCTCCCAGGAAGAAAATAGGATAAATAAAGACCGGGAAAACAGTAATGGTTCACCACGCAAGTTTAAAAATGGCAACAACAATTCCAATTTTGGAAGCCACGGAAATGTAAAGGAAGATCAATCCGCAGAACAAAACAGGAAGAACGGAAACGGTCAACCATCTTACAATCA
This sequence comes from Schistocerca serialis cubense, assembly GCF_023864345.2. NCBI lineage: Eukaryota > Metazoa > Arthropoda > Insecta > Orthoptera > Acrididae > Schistocerca > Schistocerca serialis. The sequence continues at coordinate 115,133,600 of NC_064647.1, forward strand.
AAAACGTAGGTGGGAAGATAGAGGACATCCCGGCTACAGTAACAGTAATAATAGTTACAATAACAAACGTCGAAATGAAGGTCAATGGCCACAACAAAGCAGTAGTGCCAACAACCGCACTTACCCGGTGCAGTGGATGCAAACTTCTATGCCACCACCTCCGCCTCCTAACGGTAACCAGTACCAGTGTGACAATAGGAATTCTATGCAGAATACTAATGCAATACCACAAACATGGACAGACTCGAATAGCAGCGTAAGGATAGTAGAAATGCCCACTGACGGAAACCACCATAGTTCAAGACCGTCGAACGAACAACGGCCACAATAAGCTCCCAATTGATGGTCGGCGAAAAAACAGGGGGCACTCCTAGGAACAATACACAAGATAATGTATTATTACCGAGGTACCAAGATGGAAACAGTACACAACATGATTTACTTATGGAATCAAACCAATGTAACAAAAAAGAAATAACTGAAGTACAAACCATCATAAAAGCTAGAATTAATGAATTGCCAGTAGAAATATACATAGATACAGGTGCCACTACTAATGTTATGAGCTATGATCTATTCAAAACCTTGAGCCAAAACGGCAACTTACCGACATTTCCTGTACAAAACTGCTGTGTCATTGGAGCCATGGGAGCACAAGCACAAAACGTTCAGTACCAGGTGCTGGTAGATTTATGCCTGGGGGAAGATAACGTAAAATGTATCTTTCTCGTAGTCAAAGGATTGAGAGTAACCTGCATCCTGGGGGCAGGTTTCCTGAGCGAGGAAAAAGCAAAAATTGATTTCTCCCGCGGGAAGATCTCCCTACTGAATGAAAATAAGCAGATTGTACTGGATTTAACACGAACAGTAAGTACACCCGGTAAAGATTGCCCGAGCGTACGAGTAAAAAGCGAAGAGATGCCCATATTTCAATTAAGCAGCAATTTAAGGGGCCAGGGAGAATATTATTCGGACGTAGCTCACAACGAAACGCTTCGCTGGACCGAAACCCTTAACAATAAAGTACAAGAATCATGTTATCTAACTGAATCCCAACGAAAGCAGCTCGCACAGTTATTGAATAACTACAGTAATGTTTTCTCTGAAAAACCTGGAATCATCAAAGGATATATGTATAATATAGATGTGTTTCCCCATGCGATATTCTGCCAAGCATCATATTCAGTACCGTGGACGAAAAGGGAGGCAGTTAACAAAGAAATACAAAAAATGCTGCAATGGGGTATAATAGAACCATCCCTTTCGCCGTACAGCAGTCCGCTGGTACTTGTAGCCAAGCCAGATGGAAAAATCAGACTTGTCCTAGACGCCAGGAACATTAATAAAATTATAGTACCCGTTAGGACGAGACCGGTGAATTTAGAAGAACAAATACAGAAATTCTATCGAGTCAAATATCTCACCTCGATAGATATGCGAAGTAGTTACTGGCAAATCCCGCTAACCAAGGAATCTAGAAAATTCGCCGCCTTCATTTTCAATGGAAGGAGTTATCAATTCAAAGTGTTCCCTTTTGGACTCAACGTAAGCGCAGGCGTATTCATTACGGCATTGGACCAAGCGCTAGGCGCAGGTTTACTAGAGAAAGTTACTCTTTACGTGGATGACCTTCTAGTGGCCACAAGCACATGGGAAGAACATATAGAAATCCTGGAAAGAGTGTTAAATAAGCTCGCAGAAGCAGGAATAACTGCAAATCTTGAAAAATCAAAATTTGGGAGGGATCAGCTTAAATTCCTAGGGCACATCATATCACCTTCCGGAATAATGCCTGATTCCAAGAAGATACAAGCGATCAAAGAATTTCCACAGCCCACAAACAACAAACAGTTAAAATCATTTATCGGACTAGTCTCCTTTTTCCGACGTTTTATGCCGAATCAGCGGCTCAACAATGAAGCGTTGCTCACCTTACTGCGAAAAAATGTCACATGGAACTGGTCCGCAGAGTGTCAGCAAGCTTATGAAGAGATCAAAGGAGCCTTAGTGAATGCACAAATGCTCTACCATCCGGATATGACCCGGGATTTTTGTATAGCCACCGACTCTTCATCCTATGGTTTAGGAGCATGTCTGTTTCAAGTAGAAGAAACCAATGGGAACAGTGAAATAAGAGTTATAGCTTTTGCCAGCCGAGTGCTTACTCAATGTGAAAGAGCATATTCGGTGACCGAAATGGAAGCACTCAGAGTTGTATGGGCTCTGCAAAAATTTCATTATTATGTTTATGGCAAGTCAATTAAATTGTTCTGTGATCACCAAGCCCTAAGCTTCCTATTAACCTGCAAATTATTACATGCCAGACTAGCCCGTTGGGCATTAGTACTACAGGAATACAATTTAAAAATTATGTACATAAAAGGGCAAGATAATGTCATTGCGGACGCTTTATCACGTCTACCAGTAGGCATGTCACAGCTAGGAGAAAGGATCGAGCGAGCGTCAGAATATAGAGTTTTATTAATGACGTCGCAACCATACCGTCGTGAATACTTGCACCTGTGCAAGAATGTAGGACAGCTGCAAGACGAAGATCATACCTGGATGAAAGTGAAACGATCACTAATATTAGAGCAAGCTAACAGCGAAAATTCGCGGTACAAAGTGGAGAACAACATATTGTACCACAGAAATGACACTGCCTCAGATAACTGGTGCGTGTGTATCCCGTACAAATACATACAAAATTTTATCTCAGAAGTGTGTAGCAATAATATAAAGATATTGTTACATCCCGAACAATAAACGTGTGGTCCAAAAGATATTACGAACGTGTGACGTTTGTCAGAAAGCTAAAGCCAACAATAGAAGTAACAAAACAGAACTGCATCCAATTATTCCGATACAGCCACTTCAAATTGTGTCAGTCGACATCGCAGGACCATTACCTACGGCTCGCGGTGGAATGAAATATATATTAGCTGTTTACGATACCTTTACTAAGTATGTGAAACTGTTTCCAATGAAAACCACTACTGCCAAACAGATGATACAACGCATATCAAAAGAATTCATACCGAAAATAGGAAAACCACTAAACGTTCTAACAGACAATGCTAGATATTTCACTGGTCAACTGTGGAAGGAGTTTCTACGTGACCAAAACATAAAGCATATATTAGTTGCACATTTCCACCCGGAAGCAAGTCCCGTAGAGAGAATTTTTCGGGAACTCAACAGATTTATCCGAACATGTACTCATCAGCAACATACAAAGTGGCCGGAGTTGTTACCCGTCTTTGAAAATATACACAACAATCTATCTCATCCAGCTACCCGATACACGCCCAATGAATTATTATTTAATACTGCAGAACTAAATGAATGGATTACGCCGCTACCAAAAGTGCCGCGCACAGATAAAAGGCAAGACGATAAAATAAAGGACGCCATCAGCAACATGACGAGCTGCGCTAGTCAACGAAAGAATCGATATGACAAATCAATAAAACGGACAGTCCCATATCAGATAAACGACTTTGTTTTGATAAGAAACCATCCTAAGTCGTCACTCATAACAAAGAAGAACAAGAAATGGCAAATGCCGTATAATGGACCTTTTAAAATTATACAAATACCGCACGGTTGTAGCTACCTTATAGCTGATGTGATGAGCGGGAAGATCAAAGGATTGTATCCCTATAAGGACTTAAAGAAATTTGTGGTACCTGACAATAGGACATGAATGGTTTACCGTATTTTTATGTAATATGTAAGTTTTGCATAGACTTCAATATATATTTTTGTGTAGTTGTAAGGATTGGATGTTTTGTTTGTGCTTAGTATGTAAGATGTTTTGTCTTTATGTCAAGGAATGTTTTACACATCAGCCTTCAAAAATGAGTAAAAAGAAGCTAAAGGACCATCAGTCCGATAATACTATTTGTTTAGAAACATAATCAGTAAGTGTAAGATGTTTTTCAGTGGTTATCAGAGTTAACAACTACAAATTTTATTATGCTGTGTGATAAATGTTTATTTAAAGAATGCACTAAATATTCTAATCTGTCACATGAAAAATGAATAGAAATGGTGTATGCAAAATACTGTGCACATACCATGTGACATCTGTGATGCTGTGATTTGACCTTAAAAGAGAAAGTATAAGCATCTAGCCACAATATTTGAGATTAAATGAGAGCTCCACTTTAGAGCCTGTTTTTGACAGTTGCAAATCTTTTTTAGGTTACGCGATTACGCTAGCAGCTTATGGAGCAAGCACATGCGCAGCGGTCCTAATCCCCAAATGACTATACCCTATGACAAATTTATTAATGCTCAAATATAAAAGTATTGCAAGTCAGGCCAGAATCCGTTGCATGTATTATGTAACACTTAACTGTATGCAATAACAGAACAAAAGTGCTTTTGATCTGTGAAATGTCATTGTAACATATTGTGTAAACGAACAGACATCTGTGTCACTATGTGATATAAAAAAAAACCAGTAATCATGTAATACAATTGTATCAAAGTCATGCTGTAAGCAATACTAACAGGAACTATAGTAGTGTGTTGGTATTCGCGGAGGAAGTGTGAACTTTGAGAGCTGTATTAGTGATCAACTTGGACAGTGAACACTTCTGTGCTGTACAACTGAAAAAACGCGAGGTACAAACATTAACAAAACATATCTGTGTGCAGTGACCGAAAACACAGTGTGTGTTCGAAACTGTACAGACAACATTTTTAGTTTGGACGCTACCTCCTGTGCGCCAACATTAATATGACGTCACGGACCACGTAGTAGGACGTTACTGCAACGGCAACTACGGTGGAACGCCGTCAAACAAAAATAGTGAAACATAAATATTCCATACGAAGTGATGACAACAGGGATGTGCAGTGCTTACTTCGGCATCATATCTCCTGCATCATTCAGCACCAGTACTTTCCGGCGCGGTATCTCGACGCCGACGCTCCGCTTCCGCCCGGGGGGCTGATGTAGCGACGCTGCCGCGCGCTAATTCAAGCTCGCCGGTGTGTGTGTGTGCGCTGTGCGCGTGTGTCAGTGCAGTGGTGTGCGGTCGTAATTACTTTACGCGACGTTTGTGTAGTTCCGCGCCCAGCCTCTAGAGGCGCTGTGTTTTCTAGCTTTTATATACGTTCTGTTTATTATTGTTATTATTATTCCTTGTTTTTTGAGTTAGTGAGTAGTTCCGTGCCTCCTGACTTGTGTGGACGAGTACTGTTTTCTCTCCTAACTACGGAAGTTTCCGAGGATTAAGGATCCTCTGTATAGGCCGGAAGCAAATTTTATAGCTGCGATCTGTCCATGCATGCCGGGCGTCGTCAGATACGCGCTCGCAATAAAGTTATTGTTGCTCAACTGAAGGTCTTCATTCTTCTGAATCACGTTAAGCAAAGGTCGGACAGCCACCAGTTTAGCTGAACCCGACGAGACGAAAGGCGTCACATGCGAAGACTAAATAAATCTATCTTGTGCAACCAACACTTTTTTTCCATCTGAAAACACTGACAGAAGCGAAATTTCATTGTAACTGACAATCAGCTGTTTATTTTTATGTTCAGTGGTAACGGTTTCGATCAGCAGATCATTATCTAGCCGGAGCAAAACGTAACCAATTTGTCGCTACAACATTTGAAGTGAACTGTTTCGTGTAGGGAGAAAGACATTGTTGCTGTTACAGTAAATAATCTGCAACATAAGCTATGTTTTTCTGCTACATCGAAATTGTTCACGAGTTGTAGTGACAAAGTGGCTACGCTTTGCATCGGTTAGATAATAGTCAACTGATCGAAACCGGGCATGAGGATAAAAATAAATATCTGATGGTCATCTACAATAAAGTTTCACAATTATTTGACAGTTGTAAAGCCATGCCTCATGACACATCTAAAATATACTGACAACAGATTAAAGAAAAATGGATTATCTTTAAACTCTGACAAGACACAGAGCATAAAATTCTGTTCAAGTGGCTCTGAGCACTATGCGACTTAACTTCTGAGGTTATCAGTCGCCTAGAAAAAAATGGCTCTGAGCACTATGGGACTTAACTTCTAAGGTCATCAGTCCCCTAGAACTTAGAACTACTTAAACCTAACTAACCTAAGGACATCACACACATCCATGCCCGAGGCAGGAGTCGAACCTGAGACCGCAGCAGTCGCGCGGTTCCAGACTGTAGCGCCTTTAACCGCTTGGCCACTCCGGCCGGCCAGTCGCCTAGAACTTAGAACTAATTAAGCCTAACTAACCTAAGGACATCACACACATCCATGCCCGAGGCAGGATTCGAACCTGCGACGTAGTGGTCGCTCGGCTCCAGGCTGTAGCGCCTAGAACCGCACGGGCTCTCCGGCCGGCATAAAATTCTGTAATTCGCATAGAATTTCGTGAGCAGAAACTGGTTTATTCTGCATATTACCATTTTAAATGCATTATGGAACCATTCTTTGTCGAAATTCAACTTACAGAGTTTGTTTTTCTCAATATGGAGACATGTTAGAAGAGGCTTATTAGTTCTAGAGCTCGATTCATTAGCTATAAAGCTTGGTATTTTGAAAAATGGAAATAAAACATTAAACGTACATAAAACAGTTGTAACGTTTGCTATTTTCAGAGTATATGGTGCACGGACTCTACGTGAGTTTCTGCACAAATGTACCACAACCAAACTTAAAAACAGTACAACAAATCAACACCTCAGATATCGAAAATATCAAGGACAAAGGACAGACCACAGGAAAAAAATTATTTGGAAATGACAGTCATTTCCCGAAAGACATACTGTAAAATATAAATAAAAAGAAAATCGTGTCTAGTAGCAGAAAAGTTATGAAACTTCCTGGCGGATTAAAACTGTGTGCCCGACCGAGACTCGAACTAGGGACCTTTGCCTTTCGCGGGCAAGTGCTCTACCAACTGAGCTACCGAAGCACGACTCACGCCCGGTACTCACAGCTTTACTTCTGCCAGTACCTCGTCTCCTACCTTCCAAACTTTACAGAAGCTCTCCTGCGCAGGAGTAAAGTTTGGAAGGTAGGAGACGAGGTACTGGCAGAAGTTAAGCTGTGAGTACCGGGCGTGAGTCATGCTTCGGTAGCTCAGTTGGTAGAGAAATTACCCGCGAAAGGCAAAGGTCCCGAGTTCGAGTCTCGGTCGGGCACACAGTTTTAATCTGCCAGGAAGTTTCATATCAGCGCACACTCCACTGCGGAGTGAAAATCTCATTCTGGAGCAGAAAAGTTATTTTATGAATAAACCCATTGTTGTTACAGTCGCAGTAATGCATCCACCATTTCTGATCGATAAAATCAAAAGAAGAGTGTTTCCGCAGAAAGTTTTAACATCTATGTTTTAGGCTGGATTTATTATTAACATACGACATAATTCCACATTGGCCTCAAAAGATATAGCACCCTTAGTTTTGAAAAAAAAGGGAAGGGAAAAGCTCAGTAGAAAGAAATTAATTTCACATTACCTATTAACAAAAACTGTTCACAGTATAGTCACCGTTGTCCAAACTTTTAATGTGAATAAATTACGTATAACTACGAGCCTTCTAAGCACAGTCCTCTTTGTTAACTTAACTTCCGGTGTTTGTTCCTCCGTGGTCAATACTTCCATCACTTTCCGCCCAAAGTACTTTGATCTCGCTATCATCCTAACACTTCTTCAACCCTTTGATGATAGAATCTGGTGATGCAAGCGGAAGGAACACAAACTTTCCCGGTTTTTGTGCCTTTGTGGGATTTCCTTGATGAAACGGAAATTTGTATCTCATTTCGAGCTAGTGGTGCACATCAGATTCGGCCGAATCACTCTCTTTGCTGACTTCTCCATTAGATGTTCTTTGCTGACTTCTCCATTAGATGTTCTCTTCGCATGACGAATAATGCGAGTTTGAAATCTGAATCACGATTTTGCCGAATCCGAAGTCTCTTGGTGTTTGATGTTTTCTCTCGACTTTACCACTCACCGGTGAACTAGATGTTAACATCCAATACGTAACATGAAGAAAATATGTTCGTTTCCTAATGCTGTGGAAATGAGATTTCGTATGGAAATAAGCAGAACAACAGTCATAAGACTGGAACAGGTATGCATGTAGGGTATTATCTACGGTTTCTGCCACTGAAGATCCAATCGACCACTGATGGCGTAAAGCGAACCGAACGAAAATTTAGTTTGATTCGGCTGAGTTAACCGAATCCTAAGCGATAGTTGATATAAAACTACATGCAGCTTATGACGACGTAATTTTATATGATTATTCCTAAGTAATGGTTCATTTTCATTTCAGCGAAGCTGTCTGATTTATATGGCCATGGATGATGTATGATCTACTATGCACATTTTTACAAACGCTGACAGTGACTGGGGACGGTGATGTTTAACAGCGAGTAATGAAAGAGCCATCCAGACAGTTTGTGCGTAGATAATAATATAGTTAGTTGTGAACCACTGCTGGTTAGTTTGGATATGTTGAATCATCTCACGTCCAAGATGCTATTCCAGGCGGGTGTTCAAATGGCTCTATGGGACTTAACATCTATGGTCATCAGTCCCCTAGAACTTAGAACTACTTAAACCTAACTAACCTAAGGACAGCACACAACACCCAGCCATCACGAGGCAGAGAAAATCCCTGACCCCGCCGGGAATCGAACCCGGGAACCCGGGCGTGGGAAGCGAGAACGCTACCGCACGACTCCAGGCGGGTGTAAAAATGAATGTGCGCAACGGAAATACTGAACGCGAAAAATGAAGATTTGGCCCCGTTTGACTACCCCTGAAGCAGATCTTAGGATCTCTTAATGGTGATTACCTCCTTCTTGCTCTTTAACAAAGAAATTACAACATATACACTAATGAATGATTAAGGGAACTAATAACTACCAAATGATAAATTCTGGTTCCGCTTATACAGTTATTGTAGATTAAAACCCCTTTATATTACAAAAGTTTATATAGCAATGTCCAGTGGACGATTGATCAAGTGCCGAAATCTGCCCCTTTTATGGCTTCGTGATCTAATATAAATAACGCGAGACGACTGACATGATCTGCGTACCAAACACTAGAAGACACTACTTTCAAAGATCATCTACAGTGGTGTGCAACCTCAGTGGAAATAAAATTCGTTCAGCTTTATAGCGCTAATAAGCCGAAGAAGTTAGCAGTATGACCGTATTTACTGCGTTCGGTACATCGGAGTGATGGTTCTCATGCACGTTTCTCCACAAATGTACCACAACCAAACTTAAAAATAGTACAACAAATCAACGTCTTCGACACTGGAAGGCCCCAGCCACAAAATAAAACTCTTTCAAACACTAGGACAGCAGAAGGCGGTCCTCTGACTACTATACTCTAATACTGTCTTCTCTCTGTTCTACAGACGAGAAACGCGAACTCCCAGTCATAAGCACGGAGTTCAGATAACGTCTCAACGGCAGTATAGACAGAAGAAGTGCTCTCAATCACTGAACGCTGCGTACTCAATGACGACTCCCTACCTGGATGCGAAGTCCAGAATTCTTTGAGTTGGGGACAGTAGAGTGCCTAACCGTTCTAACTATAAATATTATATATATATATATATATATATATATATATATATATATATATATATATATATATATATATATATAACTGCCTGGCTGTCTGCTCTCCTGATTTTGCTCGCCGTGCCTTGCGACCGCCTAGCTTGGGTTGCTGCCTGGTGTATCCTACACGAGGCATACCGGACGTCCAGCAGAAGTTAAGCAGCCTTGTGTTTCTTTAAAGAAAAGGAGCAAATGTATAAGACCTTTTGTAACCAATTTTGGTGGCCTCTTAAGCGTGGCCTTCGCGTTTACACTTCCTTTGGGAAATAGTTGGGGTTCCCTATCCTTTATAATCTTTTGGGGGTTTTATTTGCATTTTCTCTTTAGGGTTCCTACCTTGTGCTTGGTTAAATGTTTACTTGCATAATGGGAAGTGACTCCTGGTTAAAACTCGGAGAATGTGTTTGATGTTACTGCCGCTTCCGGCATTTGTCTTTTCAATTAAGTGTTGTCATCCCTTCGAGCGACCTGGTGTCACTCCTCGTTTATTAATGCTGTTTTATATGTATTTAATTTTGAATTGGCCATTTGAATTATTATTTTGGAGCGCAGTATAGCACTAAGGCAACCTCATTGTATACCACCTTGTGCCCCGGTCTAGTACCTTAATTTTCAGTGGCACGAGTTAGCTCCACTACCGGTTTTACTGATGTGCTCCCTTCAAAATCTTGTCTTGTATAAGTTTGCTCCATGTGTGTCTGGGAACACAGAGATGAGCTTTAGTGTGACTTCAGTGCTAGTCAGTTAATGGAATCTTCACTTTGGCTTGGCTTCCACTGAAGAGTTTGAGTGGAGCGTAGTGTGATTTGTTATTCATTTAATTACTGTAAGTTTGTTTATTTAATGGGGAGCAAGACATGTAAAGATTGTTGGTATTAACTGTGGTGTCACCGCCAGACACCACACTTGCTAGGTGGTAGCTTAAATCGGCCGCGGTCCATTTAGTACATGTCGGACCCGCGTGTCGCCACTGTGTAATCGCAGACCTAGCGCCACCACCAAGGCAGGTCTCGTGATACGAGAGAGCACTCGCCCCAGTTGTACGAGAACCTAGCTACCGACCAGATGTACGAAGCCTTTCTCTCTCATTAGCCGAGAGACAGAATAGCCATCAGCTAAGTTAATGGCTACGAACTAGCAAGGCGCCATTAGCCATACAGTGATTGTAATTAAAGTCTCCTGTGTATCGTCAAGATCGATGTACCACAATGATATTAAAGATAAGTATTAATACAGCTACGTACTTTTCTTAATAACATTAATTACGTAGCCTGTTCCAGTACTTCACGCCCGTCTGCGTTAGTCTAGCGTGCATTTTCAGCCATCTCAACTTCACGGTGTCGGCCCAGCTACCGACACAACATTAACTCCCTTAGTTGCGGGGTGTTGCTAATTCGTTCCAAATGGCCTACTACTTATTCAATGGCAAGGCTGTTGATTTGTTGGTTACTGTGAGTACAAATTCACGCTATTCACGCTATTGTTGAAGTGTCTGTGTCGTGATTGAATCACTAGAGACGTGTTTGATCTAAATTGATATAAACCTTACATTGCCTCCTTAAAATTTGTTGCCAGCAGAAACCCTTAAGACAACTAAGTTTTGTCACTGCTTATGTTAACCTTTACTGGGAGCAATATTTCATGTAGTTAAATTTTGTCTTAAAATGTGTATTTCTCTGATGTAATAAACAAGTGATAACAGAAAAAAGCAAAGGGGCCTGGTCCTTCCCATTGTGTCCGGTTTCTAACACGTATCAATATTGTTATGACTGAAACTGACCAGTGGTTCAGATCTCGCACATCTTACTTATTTTGTTTTGTTTCCTACCTTGCGTGTGTAAAATAATATTGAATGGAAATGGAGAATTGAAAACGCGCACACGCAGAACCAGAAGGTAAGTCAACCGCAAAAAACTCAAAATGACCGATAGTTGAGGGACAGGCATTCCTTAGCGAATCTCTGTCCAAGCATAGCATAGGAATGACACCAGAAACTCGCCTTGCTGTATGGCCTACTGACAGGTCTGTGACTGTTGAGCAGTAATCGAGCTATTACTGAAACATTGCCTTCCAGATATTTTCTTTTCTTTTTTCTTTATTCTGTCCTCTGTCTTATGAGTGCTTCGATGGAGCCCGCCACGCATTCCTCTCCTGTGGCAGACTTTTCATCTCAGAGTAGCAATTGCAGCCTATGTCCTCAATTATTTGCTCAATGTATTCCAATCTCTGTCTTTCTCTACAATTTTTGGCCCTCTGCAGCTTCCTCTAGTACCATGTAAGCTATTCTCTGACGTCTCAACATATGTCCTATCATCCTGTACTTACTTGTTGTCAGTTTTTTCCGTATATTCCCTTCCTCGCCGATTCTGCGGAAAACCTTATTTCTTACCTTATCAATCCACCTAATTTTCAACATTCTTCTGCAGATCATCTCAAATGCTTCTCTTCTGCTCCTGTTTTCGCACAGTCCCTCAGTCCTTTCCATTACACTGTCTTCACGCTGATGTCGCTCTCTGGTTTTCTTACTACTGACATGCGACATGAGCCCTTAATATTTGCGGGCCGTAGTGGCCGAGCTGTTCTAGTTTGAAACCGCGCGACCGCTACGATCGCAGGTTCGAATCCTGCCTCGGGCATGGATGTGTGTGATGTCCGTAGGTTAGGTTTAAGTAGTTCTAAGTTCTAGGAAACTAATGACCTTATAAGTTAAGTCCCATAGTGCTCAAAGCCATTTGAACAATTTTTCTTAATATTTATACAGAGGCTTCTGCCTCCTCAAGAGTGTCTTGAATTTTCCTGTAGGCGATATCCGTCTTTCCCGTAGCCACGCGTGCTTCAACGGCTTTGAATTTCTCCTCTAATCTTTCCTGATTTTCCATTCTAAATTTTCTGTCACTCTCAGGTGCGAGAATTTTCAATTCCCTTTCATCTGCTTCATTCGCTGCATTTTTATATTTTCACCCTTCGCCAACAAATTAGATACTTCATGTCTTTATCTATTTGATCAGCTGCTGCCTACACTATTTCATTTCTCAAAGCTACACATTCATCACCTATTGTATTCATTTCCTCTGTTTCGGTTAATCATTGCCTAAAGTTACCTTTAAAACTCTCAACAACCCCTGCTCCTTTCACTGGAGCCAGGTGCCCTCTCCGTAATTTTCGAACTTCCTTCAGTTTCCTTAGTGTTACTATGCCGTTTATTACCAATAAATTATGGTTAAATCCCACATCTGCCTCAAGTAAATTTTAGCAGTTTAAAATCCGTCTTACCATTGCATAATCTATCCGAAACGTTCCAGTGTCTCCATGTCTCTCATATGCAGACAACTGTCTTTCATGATTCTTAAACCAAGTCTTATTAAATTCCCCTTTCGGTGCGGTGTGCGTGTTCAATTTTTTGAAGCCACTCCGTATTGATAGCTGACGCACACTCTTTGGTTGCTGCGGGGTCGTAGTAGTCTGTAGCCCAGAGAGGGGAATGAGTGCCCCATATTTACTGTGGTGTCACCGCCAGACACCACACTTGCTAGGTGGTAGCCTTTAAATCGGCCGCGGTCCGTTAGTATACGTCGGACCCGCGTGTCGCCACTGTCAGTGATTGCAGACCGAGCGCCGCCACACGGCAGGTCTAGAGAGACTTACTAGCACTCGCCCCAGTTGTACAGCCGACTTTGCTAGCGAAGCTACACTGACCAATACGCTCTCATTTGCCGAGACGATAGTTAGCATAGCCTTCAGCTACGTCATTTGCTACGACCTAGCAAGGCGCCATAGCATTTGATATTTATCGTGTGAAGCATGTACAAACAAGAGCGATGTTCTCCAATTGTGGATTAAAGTTAAGTATTCCAAGAACTACGTTCTTTTCTTTATAGGATAATTACTTTACCTTGTTCCAGACCTTACGCCAATCTGCGTGAGCTTAAAAGCGTGCATTTCGGCCTCCTCTAGCAACACGGTGTTGGCTCTTCTGCCAACACTTCATTTACAGCAGTGGTCGTCGAACTTTTTTGCTTAAGAGCCAATACTGACATTGTTGGGTAACACCTCAAGGCGCGCAGGAAAAGGGGTGGGGATTAAGTGATCATTCATAGAGGTCAGTTTTAGTTACTGACAGCTCACAATTTACACCTCCTGAATCTGCATATTATAAGGTACCACACGAAATACACTCCTGGAAATGGAAAAAAGAACACATTGACACCGGTGTGTCAGACCCACCATACTTGCTCCGGACACTGCGAGAGGGCTGTACAAGCAATGATCACACGCACCGCACAGCGGACACACCAGGAACCGCGGTGTTGGCCGTCGAATGGCGCTAGCTGCGCAGCATTTGTGCACCGCCGCCGTCAGTGTCAGCCAGTTTGTCGTGGCACACGGAGCTCCATCGCAGTCTTTAACACTGGTAGCATGCCGCGACAGCGTGGACGTGAACCGTATGTGCAGTTGACGGACTTTGAGCGAGGGCGTATAGTGGGCATGCGGGAGGCCGGGTGGACGTACCGCCGAATTGCTCAACACGTGGGGCGTGAGGTCTCCACAGTACATCGATGTTGTCGCCAGTGGTCGGCGGAAGGTGCACGTGCCCGTCAACCTGGGACCGGACCGCAGTGACGCACGGATGCACGCCAAGACCGTAGGATCCTACGCAGTGCCGTAGGGGACCGCACCGCCACTTCCCAGCAAATTAGGGACACTGTTGCTCCTGGGGTATCGGCCAGGACCATTCGCAACCGTCTCCATGAAGCTGGGCCACGGTCCCGCACACCGTTAGGCCGTCTTCCGCTCACGCCCCAACATCGTGCAGCCCGCCTCCAGTGGTGTCGCGACAGGCGTGAATGGAGGGACGAATGGAGACGTGTCGTCTTCAGCGATGAGAGTCGCTTCTGCCTTGGTGCCAATGATGGTCGTATGCGTGTTTGGCGCCGTGCAGGTGAGCGCCACAATCAGGACTGCATACGACCGAGGCACACAGGGCCAACACCCGGCATCATGGTGTGGGGAGCGATCTCCTACACTGGCCGTACACCACTGGTGATCGTCGAGGGGACACTGAATAGTGCACGGTACATCCAAACCGTCATCGAACCCATCGTTCTACCATTCCTAGACCGGCAAGGGAACTTGCTGTTCCAACAGGACAATGCACGTCCGCATGTATCCCGTGCCACCCAACGTGCTCTAGAAGGTGTAAGTCAACTACCCTGGCCAGCAAGATCTCCGGATCTGTCCCCCATTGAGCATGTTTGGGACTGGATGAAGCGTCGTCTCACGCGGTCTGCACGTCCAGCACGAACGCTGGTCCAACTGAGGCGCCAGGTGGAAATGGCATGGCAAGCCGTTCCACAGGACTACAGCCAGCATCTCTACGATCGTTTCCATGGGAGAATAGCAGCCTGCATTGCTGCGAAAGGTGGATATACACTGTACTAGTGCCGACATTGTGCATGCTCTGTTGCCTGTGTCTATGTGCCTGTGGTTCTGTCAGTGTGATCATGTGATGTATCTGACCCCAGGAATGTGTCAATAAAGTTTCCCCTTCCTGGGACAATGAATTCACGGTGTTCTTATTTCAATTTCCAGGAGTGTATATTTATGCGAAAGAGTAAGTATTGTATTTGAACTACAATAATTTTTGGAGGCTTAAATAGTGACCACTTTTCCGTACGTGTGCGACTACTGTCGCCAGCGCCATCTTGACAACCCATGCTTACTTTTCTGATTTCCGGGCACACTGTCCTCCTATCTTCATGCCCTAGTATGTGGAAGGATAGCAAGCGTCTGCAGTGGAGTGTTTTCAGTCCGACTTTTGTATTAGGCCAAATATAACAGGACTCAGTTTTAAACAGTATAAAATTCACAGTATAACTTAATTAATGCAATACTGTCGCAAAGGGATAAGATTATGGATGGCATCTTTGTGTATAAAGGAGTTTGGAAGTCAGTTTTACGTATTGCATTATGCGTGATATATGGAGGCAACTAACTCACAGCGGGGTGAACTTTTCCAAGTGATTTACCTTGCATCAGACGACTTTAAAATGATCATACTAAAAAATAACGGAAAAAGGTATCTCTTTCAGGCTCCCTGACAACAGTGGCGATGTATATTAGATTCCAATGACCATTTCTCGGCAGACTGCGACGCTGTTCAGGACAAAAAATAAGCAATGGCGACTTTACCCCGTACTGGTCACTGTTCAACACTTTCCCTACTGATCTCACTACAAATTGGTAACTTACATGAATACTGCGCAAAACGATAGGCCTATATCTATGACATCGATCTGTTGTAGAATTTTAAAACATGTTTTTTGCTCACGTATCATGTTATTTCTGGAAACCTAGAACCTACTCTATGGGAATCAACATGGATTCCGGAAACAGCGATCGTGTGAGACCCAACTCGCTTTATTTGTTCATGAGACCCAGAAAATATTAGATAAAGGCTCCCAGGTAGATGCCATTTTCCTTGACTTCCGGAAGGCGTTCGATACAGTTCCGCACTGTCGCCTGATAAACAAAGTAAGAGCCTACGGAATATCAGACCAGCTGTGTGGCTGGATTGAAGAGTTTTTAACAAACACAACACATCATGTTGTTCTTAATGGAGAGACGTCTACAGATGTTAAAGTAACCTCCGGCGTACCACAGGGGAGTGTTATGGAACCATTGCTTTTCACAATATATATAAATGATCTAGTAGATGGTGTTGGAAGTTCCATGCGGCTTTTCGCGGATGATGTTGTAGTATACAGAGAAGTTACAGCAATAGAAAATTGCAGCGAAATGCAGGAAGATCTGCAGCGGATAGGCACTTGGTGCAGGAAGTGGCAACTGACCCTTAAGATAGATAAATGTAATGTATTGCGAATACATAGAAAGAAGGATCCTTTATTGTATTATTATATGATAGCGGAACAAACACTGGTAGCAGTTACTTCTGTAAAATATCTGGGAGTATGCGTGCGGAACGATTTGAAGTGGAATGATCATATAAAATTATACTAAAATGTAGACTTTCACGGCCGGAAATATCATGTCCATTATAATTATCCGGGCTGTTCTGCCGTGGTCGGTTGACGAATTCTGTGTCTATTCCCAACGTTTCGTCTCCGACTGCGGGAGACATCTTCAAGGGGGTCCGTAGCTCAATGGAAGGTCCAACACACCCACTGGCTCGCTACTGACTGCCGCTAAATTCCGTGTCCGCGCGCCCCCGCGCTGCGGTGTGACGTCACGTGTTTTGAAAACGTCAGTGCAATTGGCCGCTGTCCGTCGCAGTCGATCGCCGTTGCCATCACCCAGTAGTGGACGGGTGGTACACATCTTCTTTAGCACCGGCATCCATATACCGTTTAATTTCACACCCGCCTCCTTACGGTTGAAATTATTTGGGTGTTTAGCGATTTCGATTGCCTCCCTGTAGAGCCTTTCGTAATATCCGCTTGTGGCCGCTAGTACTTGCGTCTCCTCGAAACGAATATTGTGGTTCCCTGGCTGGAAAGCATGCTCCGCAACAGCTGATCGTTCCGTTTCTCCTCTTCTACAATTTCCCTAGTGCTCTTCCAAACGTTTAGAAACAGTTCTTTTAGTGGTGCCCCCATAAACATCACCACAGCTGCATGGGATCCTATACACTCCAGCTTTTTCCAGTGGCTTGCGAGCGTCCTTGGCAGGCTTAAGGTATTCCTGTATCTTCCTGGTGGGCTTGTAGATTACGGTAATATTCCGCTTCGCCAAGATCCTCCCTATTCTTTCCGCTACATTTTTAACAAACGGCAGGAAAACCTTAGATTTTGCAGTAGCCTGTACGTCAGTATGATTTCTGCGTGGCTGCCTCAACGCACGTTTTATTTCGGCGGACGAATATCCGTTCTTCATTAGTGCATTGTGGAGATGTTCCATCTCAGCGTCGAGCAACTCAGGTTCACAAATATTTCTAGCTCTGTCCGCTAACGTCTTGATAACACCAACGTTTAGAAACGAAAATGGTAGTTTGGGCCACTCAGTATACCGCAAACCCACGCACACGGACCGTTATTTGCACCGGGATTCGAACCACCACCCACAACAGAAGCGGGGTGTCCAGACCCGGCAGTAGCTGGAGCGGGATCCGGATATAGATAGATTGCTGAGGCACACTCACAATTGTTTACAAAAATGTTTTTAACGTCATGTTTTCTTTTGATCTGTGCGTTGTAACACAGCAGCCGTAATTTTATTTCGTATTACAGAGTGCCAAAGTATCCTGCGATTTAAAAAAAAAATCATAACTGTGTGTTATTTGAGATATGCGCGTGAAAACCTACTGTTGGAAAGAGCAACCTCTCGAGTTTTACATGGTTCCTGCTAGGTAGCAGGAGTGTGCTCCCACTTCAGTTCCATAAAAAATGGTGTCGGGACAACAAAAACCGTTTTGTGTTCCACGTTTTGTACAGTGCGGGTCAGTAATAACTGTTGAGCGTGACTTTCGTACTAGGTATTCTGTAGATCCTCCTACAGCTCAGAGCATTAGGCGATGCCACGAACAATTCCGAGAAACAGGTTGTTTGTGTAAAGGCAAACAGCAGGGCCGTCTCCTACTATCTGACACAAACATCGAACACATCCGCCATAGTTTCTCAACGGATTTCTTTCGCCGTGCATCTCGAAAGCTCAACATGCCCCCGATGTCCGTCTGGCGTGTGTCGCGTCGACGTTTACATGTGAAACCATACAAAATTCAGCTACTGCAAGCTCTTCGTGAAAGTGACAAAAAACAACTAGTGGCGTTCTGTATTTTCGTTCCTGGCAAGATGGAGGACGACAGTTTTCTTCCACGCTTAGTGTTTAGTGACGGGGCAACATTCCATTTAACTGGAAAAGCGAACCATCATAATGTGAGAATATGTGGTACAGAACAACCACATGAGAGGAACTCTCCAAAATTTAATGTGCTTTGTGCAGTTCCACAGGAAAAGGTGAATGGTCCGTTTTTCTTTGCCGAGATATCACTGTTACAGGAAGCACATGTCTCGATATGCTTAAGAACTTCTTTTCCCACTGATTCAAAAGACTTGTTTTACCAACAGATTGGGGCACCGCCACATTGGCATCTGGAAGTGTGGGAATTTATAAATCAAAGGATTACTGAACGATGGATCGGTCGCACTGGACCAAATGATTCAGCCTTATAATACTGGCCAAAGTCACCGGATCAGACTGTATGTGATTATTACTTGTGGGGATTTATAGAGAACTCTGTATATGTGCCTCCTTTACCAACAACAATGAATGAACTGAGACATTGCATAACAGCAGCTGTGGAAGCTGTAACTCAAGACATTCTAGCTGCAATGTGGTAACATATCGAATTCGGCATTGACATTTGCCGTGCATCTCAAAGGGGGCATTTTGATCATATATGAATACACTAGTGGCCATTAAAATTGCTACATCACGAAGATGTGCTATACTCGCGAAATTTAACAGACAGGAAGAAGATGCTGTGATATGCAAATGATTACCTTTTCAGAACATTCATACAAGGTTGGCGCCGGTAGCGACACCTACAACCTGCTGACATGAGGAAAGTTTCCAACCGATTTCTCATATACAAACAACAGTTGACCGGCGTTGCCTGGTGAAACGTTGTTTGATGCCTCATGTAAGGAGGAGAAATGTGTACCATCACCTTTCCGACTTTGATAAAGGTCGGATTGTAGCCTATCGCGATTGCAGTTTATCGTATCGCGACATTGCTGCTCGCGTTGGTCGAGATCCTATGACTGTTAGCAGAATATGGAATCCGTGGGTTGAGGAATGGTAATACGAAACGCCGTGCTGGATCCCAACGACCTCGTATCACTAGAAGTCGAGATGACAGGCATCTTATCCGCATAGCTGTAACGGATCGTGCAGCCACGTCTCGATCCCTGAGTCAACAGATGGGGACTTTTGTAAGACAACAATCATCTGCACGAACAGTTCGACGACGTTTGCAGCAGCATGGACAATCAGCTCGGAGACCATGGCTGCGCATACTCTTGACGCTGCATCACAGACAGGAGCATCTGCGATGGTGCACTCAACGACGAACCTGGGTGCACGAATGGCAAAACGTCATTTTTTCGGATGAATCCAGGTTCTGTGTACAGCATCGTGATGGTCGCATCCGTGTTTGGCGACAACGCGGTGAACGCACATTGGAAGCGTGTATTCGTCATCTCCATACTGGCGTACATTCGATCCCTGCGAAACCATACATTTCAGCAGGATAATGTACGACCGCATTTTGCAGGTCCTGTACGGGCCTTTCTGAAAATGTTCAACTGCTTCCCTGGCCAGAACATTTTCCAGATCTCTCACCAAATGAAAAGTCTGGTCAATGGTGGCCGAGCAACTGGCTCGTCACAATATGTCAGTCACTACTCTAGATGAACTGTGGTATCGTGTTGAAGTTGCATGGGCAGCTGTACCTGTACACGCCATCCAATCTCTGTTTGACTCAATGCCTAGGCGTATCGAGGCGGTTGTTCTGGGTACTGATTTCTCAGGATCTATGCCCCCAAATTGCGTGAAAATGTAATCACATGTCAGTTCTAGTATAGCATATTTGTCCAATGAATACCCGTTTATCATTTGCATTTCTTCTTGGTGTAGCAATTTTAATGGCCAGTGGTGTAGGTATGAAAAAAAATCTTTTTGAGTTTCCGGTTCACCAATAAACAAAATTCATTGTATATGTTTATTTGTTTCAGAAACATAGACGTGTCAAATTGGATGATTATTTTTGGTACACCCTGTACTTGCTACAAACATACGTGACCGTCTCTAAAATGTGCATTCACGAATCCATGTTACTTCCGTTTGAGATTTATACCCTAGCAGCGGTTCGGTGATAGTTGCGCAACACTCTTGAGTAGTCATCATTGGGGGACAAGCAATAAAATATTCACCCCGTCTCACTTTATTACTCCCACAGTGGCCGTACGACATACCATTCTGTCCCTGACGTAAGCAGAAAAATTTAGTTAACTCACTGCCGTAGGTCACCAACGTCAGTTAAAATTGAGCACGTCTTAAAATTTTGATCACTCTGTATTTTTAATTGCTGCAAGCATAATACACTCTTGAGAAGCTCTTAACGATGGTGGATATTTTCCTATTCTGCTGTTAGTTGCTAGAAGCACATTACTACAGAATTCTGGTGAGACCGCGGTCCTCGCAGACAGCTCATTCGGCGACGACCACAGATTCAGAGCACTGATTCCCAAGCAGTGGGCCGCAAGAGCTAAAATATGGTCCCCGAAAGATTTAATGATGTCGAGGAGCAATTTATGTCAATAGCTAAAAAATCGTCATTCTTCGGTTCGCAGTGTGATGAATCGAGTGACATTTCCGATTTTTGTCAGTTACCGTCTCTGTTCGCTTTTTTACTGCAATATAATCAAAGAAGAATTACTGAATTCGCGAGAGCGGAAAACGACATCAATAGGTGTGTGCCTGCAATTGGCCATAAACGTCGTAAATGTTATCAAAAGCAGCGGCTTCAATATACACTTAAAAAAAAAGAAGAAAAACTGTGCACTGAAATGTACTCCGACCGTGAGACCTTCATCTTTCACACAGATGTTCGTTGGCTGTCTAAAGGTAGCACGCTGGGCAAATCTATACCATCTCTGAGGAGAGGTTGAGTTGTCTCGAGGTGAGGAAAAAAATGAAAGACTTACTAAAACCGTTTTCTGATCTGACATCTAACCTCCATTTGACTTATCTTGTAAATATTTGCACACACTTCAATATGTTGAACTTTCAATTGCAAGGTTCCGAGAACGGACATTTAGAGGGCGTTGCAAATATATGTATCTGTAAAGATAAACGTCGTGCCTTTACTTACAAACTTCAGTTATGGATAGGTAAAATTGGCAAAAAATTATTCTGCATTCGCGACATTGGAAGCACTGTTCGATGATAAAAAGTATGACAGGATTAGATACAAGATGAAATGAAAAGTCTTCTGCAAACGCTGGCTGATGAACTCAATCATTACTTTCTACAATACAACAAAACATAAGTTGAAGTTGACGAATAACTAATTTGCAACCGTCTCCGGTCAGCCAAACGTCAAAAGTCGCCACTAATTTTAAACGTAGTATAGTGGGCTTGTTTATTTTTGCTTGTAAGTCTCCTACAGTCATCCGCCGTAGCGTTAACTTTGTGCTGTTTAAAACCTTTGGAACGCTGTTGACTGTTGGGCGTTTCTCTTCCCGAATTTAATAGGAAAAACAAAGCTTCTGTTAAGTAGATAATGTTAGAGTAATTGTTTGGTTAAGTTAATTTTCAACTTCGTTGTGAATACTAGTCGCGCAGAAAAGGGAGTGGTTGCTGTCAAATTATTTGTATGGCCACATGTGACCGACTTGACTAAAGTTCTTTTCTGGCTAAATAATTCGTTCGCATTGTGACTAATTTATTTACGAAGATAATTTGAACGAGATAAAAGAAATTATTCAGATAGTGAAGGGTGACGAAAATTTAACAGTCATGGGTGACTGGAATTCGAGAGTAGCAAAAGGGAGAGAAGGAAACGTAGTAGGTGAATATGGATTGGGGCTAAGAAATGAAAGAGGAAGCCGCCTGGTAGAATTTTGCACAGAGTACAACTTAATCATAGCTTTGGTTCAAGAATCATAGTAGAAGGCTGTATACATGGAAGAAGCCTGGAGATACTGACAGGTTTCAGATAGATTATATAATGGTAAGACAGAGATTTAGGAACCAAGTTTTAAATTGTAAGACATTTCCAGGGGCAGATGTGGACTCTGACCACAATCTATCGGTTATGACCTGTAGATTATAACTGAAGAAACTGCAAAAAGGTGGGAATTTAAGGAGATGGGACGTGGACAAACTGAAAGAACCAGAGGTTGTACAGAGTTTCAGGGAGAGCATAAGGGAACAATTGACAATAATGAGGGAAAGAAATACAGTAGAAGAAGAATGGGTAGCTTTGAGGGATGAAGAAGTGAAGGCAGCAGAGGCTCAAGTAGGTAAAAAGAAGAGGGCTAGTAGAAATCCTTGGGTAACCGAAGAAATATTGAATTTAATTGATGAAAGGAGAAAATATAAAAATGCAGTAAATGAAGCAGGCAAAAAGGAATACAATCGTCTCAAAAATGAGATCGACAGGAAGTGCAAAATGGCTAAGCAGGGATGGCTAGAGGACAAGTGTAACGATGTAGAGGCTTATCTCACTAGGGATAAGATATATTCTGCCTACAGGAAAATTAAAGAGGCCTTTGGAGAGAAGAGAACCACTTGTATGAATATCAAGAGCTCAGATGGAAACCCAGTTCTAAGCAAAGAAGGGAAAGCAGAAAGGTGGAAGGAGTATATGGAGGGTCTATACAAGGGCGATGTACTTGAGGACAATATTATGGAAATGGAAGAGGATGAAGATGAAATGGGAGATACGATACTGCGTGAAGAGTTTGACACAGCGCTGAGGCCTGAGCCGAAACAAGGCTCCCGGAGTAGACAACATTCCATTGGAACTACTGACGGCCTTGGGAGAGCCAGTTCTGACAAAACTCTACCATCTGGTGAGCAAGATGTATGAAACAGGCGAAATACCCTCAGACTTCAAGAAGAATATAATAATTCCAATCCCAAAGAAAGCAGGCGTTGACAGATGTGAAAATTACCGAACTATCAGTTTAATAAGTCACAGCTGCAAAATACTAACACGAATTCTTTACAGATGAATGGAAAAACTAGTAGAAGCCGATCTCGGGGAAGATCAGTTTGGATTCCGTAGAAATGTTGGAACACGTGAGGTAATACTGATCCTACGACTTATCTCGGAAGCTATAGTAAGGAAGGGCAAACCTACGTTTCTAGCATTTGTAGACTTAGAGAAAGCTTTTGACAATGTTGACTGGAATACTCTCTTTCAAATTCTGAAGGTGGCAGGGGTACAATACAGGGAGCAGAAGGCTATTTACAATTTGTACAGAAAGCAGATGGCAGTTATAAGAGTCGAGGGGTATGAAAGGGAAGCAGCGGTTGGGAAGGGAGTGAGACAGGGTTGTAGCCTATCCCCGATGTTATTCAATCTGTATATTGAGCAAGCAGTGAAGGAAACAAAAGAAAAATTCGGAGTAGGAATTAAAATCCATGGAGAAGAAATAAAAACTTTGAGGTTCGCCGATGACATTGTAATTATGTCAGAGACAGCAAAAGGACTTGGAAGAGCAGTTGGATTGTGTCTTGAAAGGAGGATATAAGATGAACATCAACAAAAGCAGAACGAGGATAATGGAATGTAGTCGAATTAAGTCGAGTGATTCTGAGGGAATTAGATTAGGAAATGAGACACTTAAAGCAGTAAAGGAGTTTTGCTATTTGGGGAGCAAAATAACTGATGATGGTCGAAGTAGAGAGGGTACAAAATGTAGACTGGCAATGGCAAGAAAAGCGTTTCTGAAGAAGAGAAATTTGTTAACATCGAGTATAGATTTCAGTGTCAGGAAGTCGTTTCTGAAAGTATTTGTATGGAGTGTAGCCACGTATGGAAGTGAAACATGGACGATAAATAGTTTGGACAAGAAGAGAATAGAAGCTTTCGAAATGTGGTGCTACAGAAGAATGCTGAAGATCAGATGGGTAGATCACATAACTAATGAGGAAGTATTGAATAGGATTGGGGAGAAGAGGTGTTTGTGGCACAACTTGACTAGAAGAAGGCATCGGTTGGTAGGACATGTTCTGAGGCATCAAGGGATCACAAAATTAGCATTGGAGGGCAGCGTGGAGGGTAAAAATCGTAGAGGGAGACCAAGAGATGAATACACGAAGCAGATTCAGAAGGATGTAGGTTGCATTAGGTACTGGGAGATGATCAGGATAGAGCAGCATGGAGAGCTGCATCAAACCAGTCTCAGGACTGAAGACCGTAACAACAACAACAACAATCCTGTGCAGTAAAAGAAGATTCAAGTCACATTTGCCTATACGTTGTAAAATCTTTATTAACCCGGATTTCTTTTGGAAATTAAATAATCCTTATAATTTGTCAAAGCCACTGTGTTACTTTATTGTGATATGGTATTTCGATTTACAAATTAAGTTAGTGGTTTCTTGGAACTGACACTTCTTTTTCTTTTTTAACTGTATACCTGTTTCTGTTTAGTGGAGTCTCTTTGAATTTTGCTCTTAACTGTTTTCGTAACACACTGACTGCCACGTGAGCCAATATTGGCTCACAGTTACACGGGTTGTGACGCCACGTGAGCCATATTTGGTTCACGTACACATTGTACTGTGGGCCGCGTGAGCCGTAACTGGCTCACATACAGAGTTGTGTTTAGAGGTCTCGTGAGCCTCGTAGGGCTCACAAATAATGCGTTTCAGCTATGGGTTTAAAAGTGGTGGCTCCATTTAACACTCATGTTCGTAGCACCCAATAGTTTTGCAGTTGGTAGCCGTGGTGATTCCTAACTGCAACCATCGGAGATACATATAAACATAACGATGATGTGGTGCCTGTAAAATGCAAAAATGGCGTGGAAGTCTTGTGACCCAAAGCAGTCATGGACTACAGTGCCGCCAAGCCATTTATTGATGTATCCGATCAGATGAGCTCATACTCAACGACAGTATGGCGTACGGTTAAATGGTACAGAAAGATTGTTTTTGAAATCCTCTATGGAACGTCTGTTGTAAATGCTCAAGTACTGTGAAAGTTGGCAAACAAAGGATCCTAGTCTCGGATACAAATAATTTCTTTCAGGGAGCGCTTGACTCTACGGCTATTGAATGCCAAAGATCCACAACCAGGAGCAACACTACAGCCGTTCCACTAAGATAACAGCCATCGCCTTGTGACAGTAGAGGGACCAAGGCAAAGCAGTCGAAGATGTTCGGGCTGTTATAAACACCGGCGGAGTACAGAAGAAAGAAAGGATACTGCTAAGAAAGTGAAGAGAGTGAGCACTAAATGCAGCAATAAATGTGACAGTTTTACGTGCAACGATTGTTTAAGTGACATTGACAATGCTGTGTTGAAGAAGCAGAATATTCTAAGATGTTTATTCATCAACATTATTGTCAAAGCAAGTAAATGTTGTTGCTGTGGTCTTCAGTCCTGAGACTAGTTTGATGCGGCCCTCCATGCTACTCTATCCTGTGCAAGCTTCTTCATCTCCCAGTACCTACTGCAGCATACATCCTTCTGAATCTGCTTAGTGTATTCATCTCTTGGTCTCCCTTTACGATTTTTACCCTCCACGCTGCCCTCCAGTATTAAACTGGTGATTCCTTGATGCCTCAGAACATGTCCCACCAACCGATCCCTTCTTCTGGTCAAGTTGTGCCACAAACTCCTCTTCTCCCCAATTCTGTTCAATACCTCCTTATTAGTTATGTGATCTATCCATCTAATCTTCAGCATTCTTCTGTAGCATCACATTTCGAAAGCTTCTATTCTCTTCTTGTCCTAACTAGTTATCGTCCATGTTTCACTTTAATACATGGCTACACTCCCTACAAATACTTTCAGAAACGACTTCCTGACACTTAAATCAATACTCGATGTTAACAAATTTCTCTTCTTAAGAAACGCTTTCCTAAGCAAGTAAAAAAAAATTTAAATAATATTATATGTGGCTAATATAATCAATTAAACTAAGTGTTTGAATCATTTCTTGAAAAATGATTTTTTGTACCTATTGTTGTTTTAAATCATGTGAAGTACATGTGGCTCATGTGACTACAGATTATAATTGTGTTAAAATATTGTTGTTGGGCCATATATAGCTGACGACTGTTATCAGTCGAGATCAATCATAAACTGACATATCATCAATTCTACATGTTCAAAAGAAGTCACCTGGTGCAAAAAATAAATTTGGCTTCAGAAGTAATATTCGTGATTTCAATTTGACATAGCAACGCATGGTCCAAATTTAATCACGGCAGTCAATATGTTAAATTCAAGTTTGGCCGACCTCCACTGGTATAAATTACGTGTCCGGTCCTCCGAACGCCCGAAGCAGAATGACTAGCACCGTCTCCCAGGCTCCGACGCGACCCGATGCTGTCCGAAGCACTTCGCTCGCAATATCGCAACTCTTATATTTCTCAAAACAAGTGAAATTTAATAAAAAAAAATGATATACTCGTAGGGCAACCATGAGAGATTGTCATACTGAAAACTGGGTTAAACACAATGAAAATGATATAAATAATTAAAAAGAGAAGTTGGTCGTTTAGTAAGGTGACTATATTTTCTAGACTCAAATTCGGGACATTAACATATTTCCTAGGCCCAACTGCGGGACACATTGAAAATTTTTGTAAAATAGGCTATATTTATTTATTTATTATATGAGAAAGAGGTTTCAATTAAACGTAATAAATACAAAATATCAATTACATTTGTTACAAAGAAAAGCACATTTACATTTTATTAACACCTTCTAAGATGAATGAGTGTGATCAGGTCAATTGTATTTATCAGTGCTGTGAATTTTCTTTATCAAGTCTGTATTTTTCAACAACATATGAAAAAACTCGACACAAGTTTCATCATAATTTATTGTTATTGACGAGGAAAACCAACTAAACTTATCAAACGTGATATACCATAACACCACGTAACACAAAATTCAATCTGATGTAATATGGCGCACACAGATGACAAATGGTAGTATTCTATAGACCAGCATACACTGCGTTGGCGACGCCAAAGTCAACGAGAGCGTATATTACTGGTCGTCTGTTCGAGTTACTTTGTATTTCGTATGCATGTTTGCCATAAAACCTCCTCTGCCTCTTCCATGGCTATCAGAAAATGTGCAGATTTCTTCCTTTTTCTGTTCGAGCTGCGGCCAACACGTGTTTGCAAAGTAGAAACAGTTTGATAACGGTTTCGACAATTTGTCGTACCCTCTTGTCAAACAATTTCCCACCATAACTAAAACTAATAATAAAATATACCGATACAGGTGAAATGAATGTCTAATTTGGGACAAATGGGGTCATGATTGTTAATTTCGGGACAAAGAGGTGTCCCGATTTTTTTTGAAAAAATTCGGGACAGACACAAAAATCGGCACTGTACCGAAAAAAACGGGACGGATGGTCACCTTAAAGTTTAGGCGCTTAGCACCCGAAAGTGGCGATCAATCAGAGGCAAGTTCAGAACAATTGGCGGACTCTCCAACGGGACTGGTACGTATTGTGCCATCTGGCGCTTGTACCTCACTCCACTTTTGTACCATATGCTACCCCACGTGTATCAAGCTGCATCAAGGCGAGCTTCTAGCAAAATAAAATACTGGCGGCCACAGCCAGAAATATCACACCGGCACTGTTCAGTTATAAATTGCGCAGTTATTTTGATAAATAAATTGTGGTTGATTAAACTAAATATTAATTGTTACTGCGGTCTAGCAGGTAACTGCTCCCAGCACAAACAACGGCCCTGCCGCAACGTTTTCATTCCATTTTCATAGCCCATCACCTCCTACTATTTTTTCCTCCACTGCTTTTCACACTGTCGAATTCCGATCTGCCATCACAATTACATTTTTATCTCTCTTAATGATCTTGATAATTATTTTCGCCTAATCACATATTCTTTAATCGTCTACGTTAACTGCGGACCTGTAGTCTGATTAAAATTACTTGACACTTGGCATGTTTTCTGCTCGCGTATCATTTCATTTCTGGAAACCCAGAATCTACTCTGTAAGAATCAACATGGATTCCGGAAACAGCGATCGTCTGAGACCCAACTCGCTTTATTTGTTCATGAAACCCAGAAATTATTAGATACAGGCATGTACAGGTAGATGCCATTTTCCTTGACTTCCGGAAGGCGTTCGATACAGTTCCGCACTGTCGCCTGGTAAACAAAGTAAGAGACTACGGAATATCGGACCAGCTGTGTGGCTGGATTGAAGAGTTTTTAACAAACAGAACACAGCATGTTGTTCTCAATGGAGAGACGTCTACAGACGTTAAAGTAACCTCCGGCGTGCCACAGGGGAGTGTTTTGGAACCATTGCTTTTCACAATATACACTCCTGGAAATGGAAAAAAGAACACATTGACACCGGTGTGTCAGACCCACCATACTTGCTCCGGACACTGCGAGAGGGCTGTACAAGCAAAGATCACACGCACGGCACAGCGGACACACCAGGAACCGCGGTGTTGGCCGTCGAATGGCGCTAGCTGCGCAGCATTTGTGCACCGCCGCCGTCAGTGTCAGCCAGTTTGCCGTGGCATACGGAGCTCCATCGCAGTCTTTAACACTGATAGCATGCCGCGACAGCGTGGACGTGAACCGTATGTGCAGTTGACGGACTTTGAGCGAGGGCATATAGTGGGCATGCGGGAGGCCGGGTGGACGTACCGCCGAATTGCTCAACACGTGGGGTGTGAGGTCTCCACAGTACATCGATGTTGTCGCCAGTGGTCGGCGGAAGGTGCACGTGCCCGTCGACCTGGGACCGGACCGCAGCGACGCACGGATGCGCGCCAAGACCGTAGGATCCTACGCAGTGCCGTAGGGGACCGCACCGCCACTTCCCAGCAAATTAGGGACACTGTTGCTCCTGGGGTATCGGCGAGGACCATTCGCAACCGTCTCCATGAAGCTGGGCTATGGTCCCGCACACCGTTAGGCCGTCTTCCGCTCACGCCCCAACATCGTGCAGCCCGCCTCCAGTGGTGTCACGACAGGCGTGAATGGAGGGACGAATGGAAACGTGTCGTCTTCAGCGATGAGAGTCGCTTCTGCCTTGGTGCCAATGATGGTCGTATGCGTGTTTGGCGCCGTGCAGGTGAGCGCCACAATCAGGACTGCATATGACCGAGGCACACAGGGCCAACACCCGGCATCATGGTGTGGGGAGCGATCTCCTACACTGGCCGTACACCACTGGTGATCGTCGAGGGGACACTGAATAGTGCACGGTACATCCAAACCGTCATCGAACCCATCGTTCTACCATTCCTAGACCGGCAAGGGAACTTGCTGTTCCAACAGGACAATGCACGTCCGCATGTATCCCGTGCCACCCAACGTGCTCTAGAAGGTGTAAGTCAACTACCCTGGCCAGCAAGATCTCCGGATCTGTCCCCCATTGAGCATGTTTGGGACTGGATGAAGCGTCGTCTCACGCGGTCTGCACGTCCAGCACGAACGCTGGTCCAACTGAGGCGCCAGGTGGAAATGGCATGGCAAGCCGTTCCACAGGACTACATCCAGCATCTCTACGATCGTCTCCATGGGAGAATAGCAGCCTGCATTGCTGCGAAAGGTGGATATACACTGTACTAGTGCCGACATTGTGCATGCTCTGTTGCCTGTGTCTATGTGCCTGTGGTTCTGTCAGTGTGATCATGTGATGTATCTGACCCCAGGAATGTGTCAATAAAGTTTCCCCTTCCTGGGACAATGAATTCACGGTGTTCTTATTTCAATTTCCAGGAGTGTATATATAAATGACCTAGTAGATAGTGCCGGAAGTTCCATGCGGCTTTTCGCGGATGATGCTGTAGTATACAAAGAAGTTGCAGCATTAGAAAATTGCAGCGAAAAGCAGGAAGATCTGCAGCGGATACGCACTTGGTAAAGGGAGTGGCAACTGACCCTTAACATAGACAAATGTAATGTATTGCGAATACATAGAAAGAAGGAACCTTTATTGTATGATTATATGATAGCGGAACAAACACTGGTAGCAGTTACTTCTGTAAAATATTTGGGAGTATGCATGCGGAACGATTTGAAGTGGAATGATCATATAAAATTAATTGTTGGTAAGGCGGGTGCCAGGTTGAGATTCATTGGGAGAGTCCTTAGAAAATGTAGTCCATCAACAAAGGAGGTGGCTTAC
Source organism: Schistocerca serialis cubense (assembly GCF_023864345.2). Taxonomy (NCBI): domain Eukaryota; kingdom Metazoa; phylum Arthropoda; class Insecta; order Orthoptera; family Acrididae; genus Schistocerca; species Schistocerca serialis. Next base: position 115,164,097 of record NC_064647.1, read on the forward strand.
AAAACACTCGTTCGACCTATACTTGAGTATTGCTCATCAGTTTGGGATCCGTACCTGGTCGGTTTGACAGAGGAGATAGAGAAGATCCAAAGAAGAGCGGCGCGTTTCGTCACAGGGTTATTTGGTAACCGTGATAGCGTTACGGAGATGTTTAGCAAACTCAAGTGGCCGACTCTGCAAGAGAGGCGCTCTGCATCGCGGTGTAGCTTGCTGTCCAAGTTACGAGAGGCTGCGTTTCTGGATGATATATCGAATATATTGCTTCCCCCTACTTACACCTCCCGAGGAGATGACGAATGTAAAATTAGAGAGATTCGAGCGCGCACGGAGGCTTTCCGGCGGTCGTTCTTCCCGCGAACCATTCGCGAGTGGAACAGGAAAGGGAGGTAATGACAGTGGCACGTAAAGTGCCCTCCGCCACACACCATTGGGTGGCATGCGGAGTATAAATGTAGATGTAGATGTAGATCTGTCAGTTACCACTACACAGCTGCCACACCCGCTGCCGACTACCGCTCGCTAATACGCGACACAGAAACACTGCGGGTCACTTCACAAATATTGTAACGCAGAGCAAATGTAAGAAGGGCCGCTGTGAAATACTCGTATGGCGGAAATGCGAGATGCTCTGATTTTAAGTGACCAATGACCGAACTGCGGCAGACGCCGTGTTCTGTAGACTTGAATTTAACCAAATTCACTACCGCTTTGTCCACGGTGATTAGAAGTAGCCTCTAGGAACGGAGCCAAGACAGAAAAATTGTGGATTCAGCAAACTGTAATTTCTCGCTGTCGTTCGTTACCTGAAATTACCTCACACTGGCTACATGAGCTGGAGCGTTGCCAGTAGATGAGCAGTCCTGGTTGGTACTTGAATGCGGATTATAGGCGACACAGGTAGATTCCAAAGGAAAGCAGAATGAGATGAAGATAACAGTAAATAAAAAAACTCAATACGGTGAAAATGACACAGCAAAATGTTAGAAATAATAAAGTACATTTAGACCAGTTGCTTGAGAAGAAATAATAATCAATCTTTTTTCATTAGACTCAAAACTACAAAACTTTTGTAGCATTTGATGAGATTCGATCCTAAGACTTTCTACATGCCGGGTTTGTACGCTGACCACCGCCCTTGCGTGACATTCTTATATCTATGACTATAGTGACCCAGTCGCAAAGATGAATTGCAGCCTTCTAAAATTTGGTTTCACACAACGCTGTACGAAACTTTCAAAAGTAATCCCATCTCTGTTATACTACTAGCTATATACGTAACGTTGAAAAGCGTCTCGTGCGAAGGGATACAGTAGTGTTTAGTTAGCGCTGTGTGTCAAACGTGTGTATTTCGTTAGCATCGTTTGTGTGTGTGTGTGTGTGTGTGTGTGTGTGTGTGTGTGTGTGTGTGTGTTTTGGTGTGGTTACTGTAATATTTCTGGCTTAGTCAGCCACCATATTAAGTTCCAAGAAGCTGTTTCCAGAGCAGTGAAGATGAAAGAAGTACACTCCTGGAAATGGAAAAAAGAACACATTGACACTGGTGTGTCAGACCCACCATACTTGCTCCGGACACTGCGAGAGGGCTGTACAAGCAATGATCACACGCACGGCACAGCGGACACACCAGGAACCGCGGTGTTGGCCGTCGAATGGCGCTAGCTGCGCAGCATTTGTGCACCGCTGCCGTCAGTGTCAGCCAGTTTGCAGTGGCATACGGAGCTCCATCGCAGTCTTTAACACTGGTAGCATGCCGCGACAGTGTGGACGTGAACCGTATGTGCAGTTGACGGACTTTGAGCGAGGGCGTATAGTGGGCATGCGGGAGGCCGGGTGGACGTACCGCCGAATTGCTCAACACGTGGGGCGTGAGGTCTCCACAGTACATCGATGTTGTCGCCAGTGGTCGGCGGAAGGTGCACGTGCCCGTCGACCTGGGACCGGACCGCAGCGACGCACGGATGCACGCCAAGACCGTAGGATCCTACGCAATGCCGTAGGGGACCGCACCGCCACTTCCCAGCAAATTAGGGACACTGTTGCTCCTGGGGTATCGGCGAGGACCATTCGCAACCGTCTCCATGAAGCTGGGCTTCGGTCCCGCACACCGTTAGGCCGTCTTCCGCTCACGCCCCAACATCGTGCAGCCCGCCTCCAGTGGTGTCGCGACAGGCGTGAATGGAGGGACGAATGGAGACGTGTCGTCTTCAGCGATGAGAGTCGCTTCTGCCTTGGTGCCAATGATGGTCGTATGCGTGTTTGGCGCCGTGCAGGTGAGCGCCACAATCAGGACTGCATACGACCGAGGCACACAGGGCCAACACCCGGCATCATGGTGTGGGGAGCGATCTCCTACACTGGCCGTACACCACTGGTGATCGTCGAGGGGACACTGAATAGTGCACAGTACATCCAAACCGTCATCGAACCCATCTTTCTACCATTCCTAGACCGGCAAGCGAACTTGCTGTTCCAACAGGACAATGCACGTCCGCATGTATCCCGTGCCACCCAACGTGCTCTAGAAGGTGTAAGTCAACTACCCTGGCCAGCAAGATCTCCGGATCTGTCCCCCATTGAGCATGTTTGGGACTGGATGAAGCGTCGTCTCACGCGGTCTGCACGTCCAGCACGAACGCTGGTCCAACTGAGGCGCCAGGTGGAAATGGCGTGGCAAGCCGTTCCACAGGACTACATCCAGCATCTCTACGATCGTCTCCATGGGAGAATAGCAGCCTGCATTGCTGCGAAAGGTGGATATGCACTGTACTAGTGCCGACATTGTGCATGCTCTGTTGCCTGTGTCTATGTGCCTGTGGTTCTGTCAGTGTGATCATGTGATGTATCTGACCCCAGGAATGTGTCAATAAAGTTTCCCCTTCCTGGGACAATGAATTCACGGTGTTCTTATTTCAATTTCCAGGAGTGTATATAGATGACGAAATGTGGTGTGAGGTACCTGTGACAGATGTGAGATTCGGTATCATTCCCGTGAGAAAGACCGCCTGCATAAAGCTACTGCTCTCTGATTGGCTGCTGTGTTCGGAGAAACGGCGCCAAAACGTTAAAATATAGTTATTATTATTAGTTAAACTACTCGTTGGAATGACTTCACTTTTTAATATAAATGTCTCTCAACAGCTGATTATCAATCAGTCGTTTTAGAATTATTAAAAACAACTAAAATCAAAAACAAGAGACTGACGAAATTGCAGACGAAGCACTTCGGAAGCGTTCGGGTATGGCGCGCGCGAAGTGTTTCGGGCTGTTCGTCACTCTGGATTAGGCAGTCGAGATGTACAGTCATGTTGTCCTGTGGCAGGATTTATTTGCCAGTATTCAGTATTAAAAGATTCACTCTGGTAGTCATGAGGCACAGACACGTGTCACAAATAGTGTAAAGATACGTTTCCGTAAACATTGCGTTTGATCATGTACTTTGCTGTATCAGAAGGTGTTGTATTAAGATCATGTAGTCTTCTCGTGTGGCTATATTAAAATACGCGAGTTGCATCCCAATGAAGCGCTACATTATTTCAGAACAGAACCTCGCTAAAAGTCAGTTTCAGCCTCAAGATACAGAACCTACGACCTGCGTGCTGTTTTCTGGGCAGGGGACATCGTCATCATGAAGACAGCAGGTTAGTGAAGTGTACAAGAACTTATGTATTCCACACAGGGCAGTGGAAACAACTAGGCACCTCAATTGTACTGCATGCACAGTGCAAATGTGCTCAGTGACACGTCATCTGCAGTAATGCAGAGGAGGCAAAGGACGACGATCGTTGTTAGCATCAACAATCAATGCATTCTTCCTTTCTTGCCGAATTATCTTGTGTGATGAAATCGAAATAAAAGAGCCAAACCGAGGATTAGGGATCCAGACACATCAAGAAAGAAAGCTGAACAAGGAACTGCAACTGCAACTGAACTGAACAACTGTTGTGGCAGTTTGGCATTGGAGAACAGTTAGGACGTTAACATTGAGCATTCTGATTGGAGGAAACTAGCTCCATCACGTGAAGTCTCAACTAAGAAATAATTTTAATCGGACATCAGAATTCATTTAAATTTGTAATACTGTGGTGTGGATTGGGACTGTGTCAATCTCACCTTCAATAATGCACTCACTGTGCTGTTCGTAGTAGCTTACCGCACTGCTGCTTTCTTTTGACGATTAGATTTTATCCTGCATTTCGCTGTAATGAATTCTTATTCATTTATCATCATTTTCTGAAGTGTTTTTCCCATCTCAAAGCGGGGTCTACATCTATATACGGTGCGTGGCGGAGGGTACCTCGTACCACCACTAGCATCTTCTCTCCCTGTTCCACTCCCAAACCGAACGAGCGAAAAACGACTGCCTATACGCCTCTGTACGAGACCTAATCTCTCTTATCTTTGTGGTCTTTCCGCGAAATGTAAGTTGGCGGCAGTAAAATTGTACTGCAGTCAGCCTCAAATGCTGGTTCTCTAAATTTCCTCAGAAGCGATTCACGAACGCTTCCTTTCCTCTAGGGACTCCCACCCGAGTTCCTGAAGCATTTCCGTAACACTCGCGTGATGATCAAACCTACCAGTAACAAATCTAGCATCCCGCCTGTGAATTGCTTCTATGTCCTGCCTCAATCCGACGTGATAGGTATCCCAAACGCTCGAGCAGTACTCAAGAATAGGTCGTATTAGTGTTTTATAAGCGGTCTCCTTTACAAATGAACTACATCTTGCCAAAATTCTACCAATGAAGCGAAGACGACTATCCGCCTTCCCCACAACTGCCATTACATGCTTGTCCCACTTCATATCGCTCTCCTTTACAAATGAACTACATCTTGCCAAAATTCTACCAATGAAGCGAAGACGACTATCCGCCTTCCCCACAACTGCCATTACATGCTTGTCCCACTTCATATCGCTCTGCAATGTTACGCCCAAATATTTAATCGACGTGACTGTGCCAAGCGCTACACCACTAATGAAGTATTCAACATTACGGGATTCTTTTTCCTATTCATCTGCATTAATTTACATTTATCTATATTTAGAGCTAGCCGCCATTCTTTACACCAATCACAAATCCTTTCCAAGTCATCTTGTATCCTCATACAGTCACTCAACGAGGACACCTTCCCGTACACCACAGCATCACCAGCAAACAGCCGCACATTGCTATCCACCCAATCCAAAAGGTCATTTATGTAGATAGAAAACAACAGCGGACCTACCACACTTCCCTGGGGCACTCCAGATGATACCCTCACCTCCGATGAACACTCACCATCGAGGACAATGTACTGGGTTCTATTACTTCAGAAGTCTTCGAGCCATCACATATCTGGGAACCAATCCCATATGCTCGTACCTTCGTTAGGAGTTTTCAGTGGGGCACCGAGTCAAACGCTTTCCGGAAGTCAAGGAATATGGCATCCGTCTGATACCCTTCATCCATGGTTCGCAAGATATCATGTGAAAAAAGGGCGAGTTGCGTTTCGCAGGAGCGATGCTTTCTAAAGCCGTGCTGATGCATGGACATCAACTTCTCTGTCTCAAGGAAATTCATTATGTTCGAACAGAATATATTCGAGAATCCTGCAACAAACCGATGTTAAGGATATTGGTCTGTAATTTTGAGGATCCGTGCTTCTACCCTTCTTATATACAGGCGTCACCTGCGCTTTTTTCCAGTCGATCGGGACTTTACGTTGGGCAAGAGATTCGCGATAAATGCAAGCTAAGTAAGGAGCCAATGCAGTAGAGTACTCTCTGTAAAACCGAATTGGAATCCCATCAGGACCTGGCGATTTATTTATTTTCAACCCATTCAGCTGCTTCACAACCCCAGGGATGTCTATCACTATGCCCTCCATAAGGTAATCTGTATGAGACTCAAACTGCGGGATGTTTGTACGATCCTCCTGTGTGAAAGTTTTCTCAAATGCTAGATTTGCCTTGTTACTATGGGTTTGGCAATGTTAGTGTCCGAGGGTAACTGGATGCCCTCCTCTCCCCACGCCGTACCCTCTCCCCCCCCCCCTCCCCCCCCAGGATGGAATTAGTCTACCCCAGTTGTCTGCGTCTTGAGTAAACCACGAAATAGTGCGAACGGTTTTCAAATGTTTGCGAGTCGTGTAACTGAGGCGGGACATGGGGACCAGCCCGGTATTCACTTAGTGGGATGTGGACGACCGCCTAAAAACCACATTCAGGCTGGCTGGCACACCGGCCTTCGTCGTTAATATACCGAAGGGTTCGATCCGGGTCTGGCGCGCCTACAAGAATCCAGGAAACAGCGCATTAGCGCCCTTCGCTAAGCTGGCAGATGATGAATTTTCATTTTTGGATATACTTCTGCAATCAATTGTAATATGACCACAATTTCCGTGCGATAGCTTACTTACTTTTTCGTGTCCGGAAACTACAATTTGTTTGCCCAGTATTGGGCAATGTCCAATGCTTCTTCTTTAGCCAGCCATAGATCGTCGAGGGTGCGTCAGTGGGGGCAGGCAGGGCATTGTAGGAGACGTTCCATGTCCTGTCGAGTGCCGCAGTCGCATTTGTCGTCATTTTCGTCCAAAAAACCCCATTTGATCAGATTAGATTTCACAGGAGCCACCCCAGTTCTGATGCGGTTAAGCATTCTCCAGGTTTTCCAGTCACCAGGAACGCCGCTTGGTCAGTCCTCTCTTAGTGGATAGTAGATGGGGGGCTCATCTAAGGCGGAACTTAGGAAACAGCGTCTGGATTTGAGTCTGCTGGGGCCACACTCTAGTCCAAATATTGAGTGACGGGCATCAAAGGTTTGTTTTAGCTTCTCGGTGTGTTCATGGGCTTTCCTACGTGAGTCAGAGTTTGTGAAACCTGCGGCCCTGTGAAGATTTTCTATGGGGGTTGGTTTCATGCAGCCTGTCACTATCCTACATGTGTGATTGAAGCTAATATCTACCTTTTTTTGCGTGGGCGGATCTGTACCATACCGGGCAGGCACATTCGGCAGTTGAGAAGCACAAAGCTTCAGTTGAAGTTCTGACCACGGTAGGTTTGGCACCCCGTTTGCTATTGGACAGCTTTCTTATTAGGGAATTTCGTGCTTCTACTTTTTTGCATGTTTTTTCGCAACGATATTTGTACGTCAATGTTCTGTCCAGCACGACGCCAAGGTAGGTGGGAGTATCTGTGTGTTCTGGTAGTGTCCCACCCCAGGTAACATTGAGCCTGCACTCTGCCTGCCTCGAGTTCAGATGGAATGCACTCACTCGAGTTTTGGAGGGATTGGGTTTTAGAGAATTCTTTTTGTAGTAGGCTGACATTGTAGAAAGGGCGGTTTCTACTTTCTCCTCTATGGCTTCAAACCTGTTGCCTTGAACTGTTATTGCCAGATCGTCTGCATATACGAAAGTTTTGGTTTTGTCTGGTGTTGGTTGGTCATTTGTATACATGGTGAGTCACCTAACATTACCGCTGGATATATTTCGTAAACCACATCAAATACTGAAGAATCGATTCCACAGACCGAACGTGAGGAGAGGGGCTAGCGTAATTGGTTAATACAAACCATAAAAAAATGCACGGAAGTATGTTTTTAACATAAACCTACGTTTTTTTAAATGGAACCCCGTTAGTTTTGTTAGCACATCTGAACATATAAACAAATACGTAATCAGTGCCGTTTGTTGCATTGTAAAATGTTAATTACATCCGGAGATATTGTAACGTAAAGTTGACGCTTGAGTACCACTCCTCCGCTGTTCGATCGTGTGTATCGGAGAGCACCGAATTACGTAGGGATCCAAAGGGAACGGTGATGGACCTTAGGTACAGAAGGGACTGGAACAGCACATTACGTCCTCATGCTAACACCATTTTATTGGTCTTTTTCACTGACGCACATGTACATTACCATGAGGGGTGAGGTACACGTACACACGTGGTTTCCGTTTTCAATTACGGAGTGGAATAGAGTGTGTCCCGACATGTGAGGCCAATAGATGTTCAATGTGGTGGCCATCATTTGCTGCACACAATTGCAATCTCTGGCGTAATGAATGTCGTACACGCCGCAGTACATCTGGTGTAATGTCGCCGCAGGCTGCCACAATACGTTGTTTCATATCCTCTGAGGTTGTAGGCACATCACGGTACACATTCTCCTTTAACGTACCCCACAGAAAGAAGTCCAGAGGTGTAAGATCAGGAGAACGGGCTGGCCAATTTATGCGTCCTCCACGTCCTATGAAACGCCCGTCGAACATCCTGTCAAGGGTCAGCCTAGTGTTAATTGCGGAATGTGTAGGTGCACCATCATGCTGATACCACATACTTCTGTACCTAAGGTCCATCACCGTTCCCTTTGGATCCCTACGTAATTCGGTGCTCTCTGATACACACGATCGAACAGCGGAGGAGTGGTACTCAAGCTTCAACTTTGGGTTACAATATCTCCGGATGTAATTAACATTTTACAATGCAACAAACGGCACTGATTACGTATTTGTTTATATGTTCAGATGTGCTAACAAAACTAACATGGTTCCATTTAAAAAAACGTAGGTTTGTGTTAAAAAACATATTTCCGTGCATTTTTGCATGGTTTATATTAAACAATTCACTAGCCCCTCTCCTCACGTTCGGTCTGTGGAATCGGTTCGTCAGTATTTGATGTGGTTTACGAAATATATCCAGCGGTAACGTTAGGTGACTCATCCTGTATATGTTGAATAGGATTGGCGCCAACACGCTCCCTTGGCGAGCCCATTTTTCTGATGCCGCCATCGACTCTTTTTCCCCTCAAGCATTACGAAGAACTTATTTTGGAGCAGGGATTCGATTATCTTGACTACGTGGTAGTCTTTCAGGGTCTCGTAGGTTTTATGCTGTAGTGTCCGGTGATCTACTGCAGGGGTCTCCAAACTACGGCCCGCGAGGGCCGGCAAACCCGCCCGCGTTATCTGGCCGGACATCCCTGATATCCGGCCCGCCAAATATTCGAAGTGGTGCCTCTACTGCCAACAGTCGAGTTTGGAGGCCTATCGTGACCAATACACCGCGACACTGTCGGAGCTCTATCTTTACAAAGCGGAAGGTCATGGTTAAACTTGTGGCTATCCACAATACAGACAGGCCATTCTCCGTGCGATAGTGAAAAAAAAACCGTTAACAAACTAGTTTGGCGAAAACATTTCAAATAAAAAATTCTTTGCATTTTATTCTACTCACGAGTGTGGTGCAAGTCTTTCAAATGGACGCCACTTCGGCGACTAGCCTTAGTAATCAATCATTATGGAAGACGCTTCTTAAGCGAGGTTTCACTTTCTTTACGTATTTCGATTTTCAGATTTTCCTTGTCTCTTCGAATTCAAACTTTGAATTGTCCCACACCTACTAGTACAGCGCATAAAACACTAAAAAACTCGTGAGACACTCGCAACATAGGCACAATCACGCAACAGAACTATCAAATATATGCTCTGGCTCTGCTACTCGCTGCAAGCCTACATAACTAAACTTATTGTTGTGTTGCTTGAAATAACAATGCGTTGACATACTCTACCTCTGTTACGTCTTGTAGTAATAGTGTTGCTAACAATGATTTTGAGATTTCGTTAACTTTGCAGGACGCTTTCGTTAAGAATGTGCAGTGACATCCTTTTTTTCCGGTGAAATTCGGCAGGATAAAATACGCCAGAATTTCGGTCAGGTACGTCCACCAATCAAAATTATGTAATTAAATAAAAATCGTAGTTCGTTTCAGTGCTAGTCATTACCACAACCTTACATTTTTGCGATTTCATCTATCCTTTAGCCTTACATTACGGTGATCATGGAGTGCTAGGGTGCTTTAATCCCACTAGGTAGATCTTGGCCCTTATGACTTCGTGGAGGAGTCAATGTGGTCCGCGGACTAAAAAGTTTGGAGACCCTTGATCTAGAGTAAACCACGAAATGGTGCGAACGGTTTTCAAATGTTTGCGAGTCGTGTAACTGAGGCGGGACATGGGGACCAACCCGGTATTCACTTATTGAGATGTGGACGACCGCCTAAAAACCATATCCAGGCTGCCTGGCACACTGGCCGTCGTCGTTACTATACCGGGCGAATTCGATCCGGGGCTGGCGCGCCTACCAGAATCCAAGAAACAGCGCATTAGCGCCCTTCGCTAACCTGGCAGATAATGAATTTTCATTTTGTGAACAGACTTCTGCAATCAATTGTAATATGACCACAATTTCCCTGCGATAGCATTTTCATATTTCACATAAAAGAATGGAAAATACGCACGAGGTAGGTCCGGTGTTTTCATTCCGTTGTCAAAGCCACAAAAACACGGCAGGCAACAGCTGTCGCCGGGCGCCGCACACAGACCCACCCTCGGCAGCTCTGCGGGGGAGGCTGGCGCGGGGAACGCGTTGCCATGGCAACACCCTAGCGCCACAACGCCCGCCGCCAGCCTGTTGCTGAGGCCCAGTGAACTCGACTCCGAGCGTTTTCCACCCTCCCCCGTGCACTGCTGCTGCTGCGCGTTAAGCCCCAGCTAACTTCCCGTGACGCGGCGTCTTTGACTCAGTGAAGCCTTATGCCGTCTCCACTTAGAGCACAGTTTATGCCGCACGCGCGACGGCTCGTGTTCGCAGCCTCCAGCTCGGTTAACTGTGTCACTGAGAGACTACCTTTCCCACACAGCATTTTGTAAAAGGATTACAGGGCGGTTTGGTACGTCTGATAAAAAAAAGCAAGAAAAAATGTTTGTTTCGTAAACAACTCACCTTACTTCTCTACATAGTTTCCTTTGAGGAATACAGTCTTGTTGTTGTTGCGGTCTTAAGTCCTGAGACTGGTTTGATGCAGCTCTCCATGCTACTCTACCCTGTGCAAGCTTCTGCATCTCCCAGTACCTACTGCAGCCTACATCCTTCTGATTCTGCTTAGTGTATTCATCTCTTGGTCTCCCTCTACGATTTTTACCCTCCACGCTGCCCTCCAATACTAAATTGGTGATCCCTCGATGTCTCAGAACATGTCCTACCAACCGATCCCTTCTTCTAGTCAAGTTGTGCCACAAGCTCCTCTTCTCCCCAATTCTACTCAATACCTCCTCATTAGTTACGTGATCTACCCATCTAATCTTCAGCATTCTTCTGTAGCACCACATTTCGAAAGCTTCTATTGTCTTCTTGTCTAAACTATTTATCGTCCACGTTTCGCTTCCATACATGGCTACACTACATACAAATACTTTCAGAATCGACTTCCTGACATTTAAATGTATACTCGATGATAACAAGTTTTTCTTCTTCAGAAACGCTTTCCTTGCCATTGCCAGTCTACATTTCATATCCTCTCTACTTCGATCATCATCAGTTATTTTGCTCCCCAAATAGCAAAACTCCTTTACTACTTTAAGTGTCTCATTTCCTAATCTAATTCCCTCAGCATCACCCGACTTAATTCGACTACATTCCATTATCCTCGTTTTGCTTTTGTTGATGTTCATCTTATATCCTCCTTTCAAGACAATGTCCATGCCGTTCAACTGCTCTTCCAAGTCCTTTGCTGTTTCTGACAGAATTACAATGTCATTGGCGAACCTCAAAGTTTTTATTTCTTCTCCGTGGATTTTAATACCTATTCCGAACTTTTGTTTTGTTTCTCTTATTGCTTGCTCAATATACAGATTGAATAACATCGGGGAGAGGCTACAACCCTATCTCACTCCCTTCCCAACCACTGCTTCCCTTTCATACCCCTCGACTCGTATGACTGCCAGCTGCTTTCTGTACAAATTGTAAATAGCCTTTCGCAGCCTGTATTTTACCCCTGCCACATTTCTACGGAATCCAAACTCATCTTCCCCGAGGTCGACTTCTACCAGTTTTTCCATTCGTGTGTAAGGAATTCGCGTTAGTATTTTGCAGCTGTGACTTATTAAACTGATTGTTCGGCAATTTTCACATCTGTCAACACCTGCTTTCTTTGGGATTGGAATTATTATATTCTTCTTGAAGTCTGAGGGTATTTCGCCTGTCGCATACGTCTTGCTCACCAGATGGTAGAGTTTTGTCACGACTGGCTCTCCCAAGGCTGTCAGTAGTTCTAATGGAATGTTGTCTACTCCGGGGGCCTTGTTTCGGCAGGCAACGGTCAAAGATCTCACTTCCTCCCTAGTCTTAGTCCAGCGATTCTCCAGCTTTTTCATTCCTTCGGAAAAATAAGTTACAGTGTTGAGCCAAAACATTATGACCACCTATTTAACACCTTGTTTGTCTGTCTCTTGAACGAAAAATATCACTGATTCGGCGTATCAGGGTTCAAATGCCCCTGAGCTCTGTGGGACTTAACATGTCGGGCTGTGTGTCGGACTCGTGCTACACCTTATGTTTAGATTGCATTGTTTTTTCTTTTCTTCCCTTTTTTCTTTTCTTCCCCTGCCATGTTTGTTTGATATGTTGTCTGTCATTAAGTGGCTGCTTGGTTGTCTTTTCCCTCTCCTGTCGATATCTGCGTTTTTGCTTCTGGGAAACTGCTATGGAGGAAGTGAGATCTTTTACCGGTTGTAACCTCGTGTGGTGGCGCGGAAGTAGGTGCGTTGCGTGCAGAGAGAGTGTGGTGGAGTTAGAGATGGGCAAAACTGTTCTTTTCAGAGATCGGATCAGAACTGTTCACTCCCTGAAATGAACTAGCTCTTTTTCATGACTCACCACTCTTTCACAACAGAAAATAAGTGGAAGGCACATTGCCCTTTAAACTTGGTTTATTCCAGTACTATACCTGTATTTTGATCTTATTTGATCCTATTTTGAAGTAACACAGATAATGAGTAAGAATTTTGTATTGTTTATTGAAATTTCCACGATATGACAAAGTTTTTGATTATTGATTTATTTTGCACCATCATGGTTTTTTGGGTTATCGGAAAATGTTGTAACTTGAGATTTACATTAACAATATATTTGGCTATAATGTATTAAACTTTCATTAACCTCGTACAAATACATCGCAAGCCAAATATTTTTAAAGTGAACGTTTCCTTCCAAAGACGCCTAAAATCGCAAAATCTGTACTACAATAGGAAAAAAATATATAAATTTGAATGTAAGACCAAAGTGCTGCATATAGCCTTCTGCAGAATAAAACAAGGAAAAATTGGTGTATCACTTTTGCTATACGTTTATCGGTTCGCTCGTAATTAAAGTGTAAATTCGAATGACCATAATAAAAAATCCTATAGTAAGAGGAGCCATCAGGAACCTAATCTGATCAGTTTAAACAAATAAAAACAAATGATGTATACATAACATAATTATGTAATATACATAACGGTATTACTACGAAGAACAATATCCAGTAGAGACGAACTCCGATGCAGAGGCGCTGAGTCAAGCAGGTCGAGCTGCTAGCTATATTACTGCGCGAGCTAAGACTGCAGAGACCAGAGTGACACCTGAGTTGCTTTGCTCAACGCTCTGGCTAGAGTCGAGAACGGTGGGGTGAGCGTTGAGCGGGCGAGTTCCGAGGGTGGGGGGAGCGGTTTTGGTGAACGGCCACCACTAACCCGCTCGGAGACAAATCGTCCGTTCTCTTGCGAGCAGGTTGCTGCAAGTACTTCTTATGTTCTCCGCTAGGAGGCTCTCTGTCCGGTTGCTCGCATCAACTGCCCAGAGGGCAGGACGTGCGACTGAAACGATCGCCGACGGAGTGCGGTGCTAAGTTAAGCTGCGCCAGACACTGCACGCGGCAGAGGAAGCACAGAGAGGGCACGGCATATGTGAAACACAAAATCCAATGGGGCACTGCACAATGCGGGCAGCCAAGGCAGAAGCCTGGCTGTGTTGTGTGGCGTGCAGTGTGCTCTGACCAGCAGAGGCCCCACTGGTCTGCTCCGACTCTCTCTCTCTCTCTCTCTCTCTCTCTCTCTCTGTGCTGTGGGAAACGTTTGGAGCTACCGTTCTTTTTTTCTGAATCACTGATTGTTCACTCCTTTGAAAGATTCAACTCTATGAATTAGTTCAGGAGCGGATCCCCCATCTCTATGGTGGACACGGGAGGGCAGTGTGGCTCTCCAGCGCGGACCAGGCGTGGTCGGTTGTACCGGGTCGCCACGTGATGTATGTCGGTTGTGTGTAACGAGCGGGTCGAGTTGACGGAAGAGCTCCCCGCGGGTTGGTTGTTTACAGAATCGCCCCACGAGTAGTTGCTGTTCATTTTACCTTGGTGGGACGTTAACAAACTTCTTTAAATCCTCCGTTTCAACACTGGAGTTTAAAAGGAGACACCTAACATGAAGGAGCGGTCACTACCCGTCAACGTTGCAGAGAAGACGTGAACTCCGGTGACAGAGCGTGTTGTCGCGTGACCGTGGCGTGTTTCGTATGCTGGCGACGCGTGCGCGGTCGGATGTGTGGATCCTTGCCATCGGCGGTCGTGTACTGCCTGTTCGAGCATAATTGCAAATTAAGGTCGTGGAAGGTTTAATCATTAAGTAATAATTTTGTGTAACCAGCGTCTCTTCTGCCTTGTGGCCTCCGGCGACCGGGTTTCCTGTCCCTCGCACCGGTGTAATTGAAGACAGCGATCTTTCCTCCTCCTCCTCTCGTTACTGTCCGATGGGAGGTGTAGTTTTGGCAGTTTAATTGTTTCGCTATTCTGTTGTGTGTTATGAGTAAATTCGTGCTTCTTGTTGGTTGATCATGTGGTCGCTCATTCAGGACTGTGTGGTGTAATGTTTCCTTGCACGAGGTTATCTCTAATTCTGTCAGCAAGTTGAGCCATCTTATTGCAAGTTTTCGCTGGCTAAAAGTCGGTGCAGTGACCAGCCTGAGAGCGGCAATTGTGTTTACGGGAGTATTTAAGTTGGTCAGTATTCTGTCTAGCCTGAGCATCCCTGAGTGGGTAATTTGTGGCCGCCTTACACGGGTCCGTCATACCTGCTATTTTCTAATGATATTGCAGGACACTTTTGTTTAATTTTTTGTTAAATTCCTCTAAGTTTGTAAATTCTTTTATTGCCATTAATCGTGTGTTTGCTGAGACTTGTTTAATTTTTTTAATGGCGGTAATGGAAGCTTCACTGCCTCACCGTACTTTATTAACAAAGTTCTGTATTTACTTTAGCAGCCTGTTTACTAATGTTCCTTAAATTTTTTAAATTTTTGTATTGCTATAAATTACTTTGAATGGCGTTAGCGGCGTGTTTTAAAAGGTTGTTTATTACCGTACTGCTAGCTTCTGTGTCTTTAAAAAAAATTTTGTTAATTGTTGTATTGGTAAAAAATTGCTTGATTGCCGTTAGCGGCGTGTTTAAAAGGCTCTTTATTGCCGCACTGCTAGTTTCTGTAAGATACGAATAAAACATTTGTGAAAATCTCAACTCGACAGGAAACTACTAGAAATTTGGCCCTATTTCCCAACTTGCGGTGTGGCTTGTAGTAACCGTAACCACTGTGCGTGTCACATCTGAGATAATCAGTCGCCTAGAACTTAGTACTACTTAAACCTAACCAACCTAAGGACATTACACACATCCATGCCCGAGGCAGGATTCGAGCCTGTGACCGTAGCGGTCGCGCGGTTCCAGACTGAAGCGCCTAGAACCGTTCGGCCACTCCGGCCGGCGTCGCGACGGGGTCACAAATTTTTTGCTTATCAGTACACGTCGTATTCTTCAGAATACTCGTTGAATGCGATTACCACTCGCTCATTTGATGAACCCAAATTTTCGAGTTGAAGAACAGGTTGAAGTCACTTCGAGCTGAATCTAGTGAGTGGTGTCAATGAATAACCATTTAGATCCCTTTCGCTATTGTCATCGCTGATGTGTGGGATGGTGCATTATCCTCGTGAAAGAGCAGCTATTTGGGTAGCAACCTTGGTCTTCTTTTTTTGCAGCCAAAGAGTGATTCAAACGGTCAAACAATGAAGCACATAGTGCAACAACGACGAAAAATAATATTACGACGATGTCAAACCTTATTTTCATGATATAAAGAAGAATTGACGATATTAGAAACGTAATTATAATTTTATTATTTTTTTCTAGTGCACGGAATAAACTAGCATTGTTTGTACTACGAAACTATATATGATTGTTAAGTGAGAAATTATCCTATGTAAGACATTTTGTCTGGGCGGATTTTGTTCTAGTACTGGTCGGTAGAGAAAGAAAAGTTTATTAATCGATGTATGTAATGTGAATGTATAAAGGCTATAAAATGGAGAGAGATAATCCTTGCAGACAATCACCATATTGTATAAGAAAAGGTAAATACAAGTTATTTAAAACAAATATCTCTAAAGTCTTGTGATTTCTAAAGACTGAAAATTGCGGTGTTTAATCTAAACCTGTCCTGTATAACAGCGAAGAACATTTATGTCATCATATATTTTCTCCGTTTGACCACGGTTGTGATTCGCATGTTACTTTTTGTTACGCGACGTGTTAGGAATATTTTCATTATACGCGCAAAAGTGCACACAGCTTTAATCGAACCTGCAACTTTCGGAAACGATAACTCTTAATCAGTACAATTACGCGAATACCGTCTAAATCGCAACCGTGATCACAAAAGTGTTTCCTGGACCTGATTTTTATAATTGTGTAGACTTGAAAGCGAACAGCATTGCACCATCGCTGACTCGCAACAATTGAAAGAAAACAAAACAGGGACTGAACAACTTTAAATTTTAACGCCGTCAGCGTTACAAAATCTGAACGACGTAAGTTAATCAATTAAATATTAACAGTAAGAGAATTATTAAATTTTAAAGATTAAATCATAGCAAGAATTTAAAGCATTTTAGCATCAATACGTTTCTTTGCCTTAGTACTTGAGTATCAGATACCATCATATCTATTTAAAAGACAGTGAGTAAATAAAATTGCCACCTTTTATTATTATTATCATAGCAATTCAAGCATAATGTGTTCCAGTTACGTTTCTGCCTTCTTCCAAGTAATCTGTGAGAATAATCCCTTGAGAATCCCAAAAAACAGTGGTCATCATAGTACCGGCTGACAAAATGGTATTTGCCTTCTTCAGTGCAGTTTCACCAGCCTTTGTCCGTTGTTTTCACTGCCCGTTTAACTCTGGTGCGTAGTGATGAATCCATGTTTCATCAACAGTCACAAATCGGTGCAAAAAGTCTTGTGGATTGTGATTAAAAATCGCCAGACAATGTGCTGAAGCGTTGTGCTGGATTCACTTTTGGTCGACTGTGAGCAATAGCAGCACCCAGTTAGCACAAATCGCCTTCATAGCCAATTATCCGTGAAGGATAATATGCACTCGCTCAGTTAAGGCGCCTATAGTGTAAGCAGTCAAATGAATTTTTATTCGACGGTCTTACATAATCGTACCATGGATTTCGTCAAAGGTTTCCCTTGTGGTGACCGCAATTGGACGGTCGGAGTGCGTTTCGCCTTCGGTGCTTTCTCGAGATTGTTGAAATTCTTTAATTCAAAACTAAATGGTCTTCAAAGATGGCGCACTGCTCATAAACTTCATCCAGTTAGGTTTTGATCTGTGCGGTAATCCAATGCTTCAAATAAAATTTTTAATAACAGCACGAAACTCGGTTTTCCCCATTTTCAATTGCAGTCGACACACAGGCCACTTCAGACGACTGTTAACAATGAACTGTACCCTGTACATTGTTGAAATTTTTTATCCTTGGTATAATTAAGCTTACCCACCATGAAGGTCTAACAGAAATGATTCATTCTCTCATGGAAATTTACCAGACATACCTAAGTGTATCACATAGCTTTCTAAAGGTTCTTGGGACGCAGTGTACCGCGTACGTCGTTTTACGGTGTCTCGCAGCCACATGCCACAGGCCTATTCCTATTCTCTGCTTGGTTAACTGTGTGCCTGATACACTAGTTTCCTGGTGCTGCATTCTTTAATAGTATTAAATGTATTGGATAGTTTACTGAAGGTTCTCGAGATCCAATGTATTGCGGGCCTACATAGTGTCCCACTGCAACTCGACATGGACCTATCTCTGTGTTGGTTGACTCTGTGCCTGAAACAGTAGCTTGCTGACGCTGCAGTTTTTAATAGGATTAAGTGTATTACGTGGTGTCCTAAAGGTTGTAGTGCTTGCAGTGTACTGTGTAAATCGCTGCACAGCATCCATATATTACGCACAATACCAGCCATCGTTGGTTTAAGAAAGTACGATCAAACAAAATTTGTGACTGGATTATCTCCGTAGGGAGAATGCAACATGTTCTCTTCGATCGAAAGCCATAGACAGACGTACATGCAACTTCAGGCGTTCCCATTGGAATCTTTGTACGTTAATGGCCAGCCAGACAACAGAATCGTATGAACTAGAAGCGCAGGGTAGCTAAAGCAAATGGCGGCATCAAAAGTGTGAAGGAATCGGAAACGAAATGATTGTCGGAAGGACTGACTCAGCAGACAGAAAATTCAAAACAAATTTCGGTGCAATTAAAAGCAAGGGCGGTAACATTAAAAGCGCAATGAGAATTCCACTGTTAAATAGAGGTGGAAAGAGTACATTGAGGGCCTCTATGAAGGGCAGGGGGAAGAAGCAAAGTCTACATTCACAGCTAGTAACACACTGACAGATGTAATTAGGCCTAATTACTTCCGTCAGTGTGTTCCTAGCTGTGAATGTGTACTTTGCTTCTCGACAAAAACTATTGTACACATCTGAGGTCATCAGTCCCCTAGAACTTACAACTACTTAAACCTAACTAACCTAAGGACATCACACACATCCATGCCCGAGGCAGGATTCGAACCTGCGACCGTAGCGGTCGCGCGGTTCCAGACTGTAGCGCCTAGAACCGCTCGTCCACTCCTGTCGACTAGACTAGACAAATCTGCAATAAATGTAAGAATTAACAAAATGGAAAGAGCATATGGTTCGACGAAAAATATTTACAATAACAAATGGCCAGCCGCGGTGGTCTCGCGGCTCTAGGCGCGCAGTCTGGAACCGCGCGACTGCTACGGTCGCAGGTTCGAATCTTGCCTCGGGCATGGATGTGTGTGATGTCCTTAGGTTAGTTAGGTTTAAGTAGTTCTGAGTTCTAGGGGACTGATGACCACAGCTGTTAAGTCCCATAGTGCTCAGAGCCAATAACAAATGTATATCTACAAAAATTAAAACACTACACCACAGTGGTACGACCAGAATGTTTATGTGGAGCTGAATGTCTAACGATGAACTTGTGTATGTTGAACAGACTAGAAAGAAGGATTATTAGAAAAATAATGGGTACAATAAAAATTGCAGATGGTTGGAAAATGAGAATTAATGAGATCTACAAAAATATAGAGAAAATATTTGAAGTAATGGCCAAACGAAGATTAACCTTTTTCCGACACCTCTACCATTCGGTACAGGTGTCGGAAAATGGTTAATCTTCGTTTGGCCATTACTTCAGATATGTTCTCTATATATGGAAATATACTAACAAAACTAATACTTCAATACTTCTAGAAGAAGAAATCTGCAGAAGCATGGATTACAGAAGTAGGTAAAGATCTAGAAAGATACAACGTCAAAGAATCAGAAATAGCAGGAGAAAACCGTTTTAAAATAAAATACTAAATTTGGAAGGCTTTCAAAGCAGTAGAAATAAAAAGTCGGGAACAACATGGACAGAAGAAAGGAAGAGACTTCACTGAGAGAAAATGAGGGAATACTGGAAAAATAGGAAACAACAGCAAAGGAAGAAGAGGAACTGAAGGTGTTGACGTGATCCTAGTTGGTCAATACGACTGTTAAAAAAAATAATAATAACAATAATACTCTGTACGGCACTACAGCAGCCTTTATGTGGTTAGTGCTGTGTAGTGCTGCCAATTAATTCATTTATCTGTTTCGAAGCGAGTAATGAAGCAATTTATGGACTACTGCAGGTACTGTCTACAACTTGGAGAAGACATTTTCTACCGTCCTTAGTGGCCGAGCGGTTCTAGGCGCTACAGTCTGGAACTGCGCGACCGCTACGGTCGCAGGTTCGAATCCTGCCTCGGACATGGATGTGTGTGATGTCCTTAGGTTTAAGTAGTTCTAAGTTCTAGGGAACTGATGACCTCAGATGTTAAGTCCCATAGTGCTCAGAGCCATTTGAACCACTGAAGTACAACATGATACGGGCAGTAAGAGACTAAGACAAAGGGGAGATAATAAATAAAATCGCTGATCATGTCTCAAGGACATTACATGATGAATACAGACACAGCCTATAACAGAACACTGCAACACACACGAAGAACGTAGGACAGCAATTCCAATTCGTACACCAACACAGGTAGCACTGCCGAAGAACACACTCACTCAAACGGCTTACACTCACACACCACTGCGCTTCCCACAATATAGATAATAGTTGTCGTGTTTTTGCAAATAATGTTTGGAAATATTAATCCGTAAATGAAACTGGTAGCGAACCGAGAATGCAAGGCTAGAACTAATTTCGAGACTTTGAGACCAGGATGGCTCAGATAGGGTAACATTTCTCTCTCTATCTCTCTCTCTTTCTATCAAAGTCTTGCCTGTCATCTAATATCTTTTTAAAATTTGAATATCTTTCGTGCTTTTTTCTTTCACTTACTAAATTGTTTTCAATTTAGTATTACTTTCATTGTAATTGCTGAAAACAATAATTGCTGTTTGCAATATGGAAAATATTTTTTAATCCATGTGAAAAGCTGTAAAATGAACGACCTGTTATAAAATGTGAGGCAACAGGTCTCTAAATGAGAAATAAAGCAAATCCCAGATGGCTCAGTGGTCAACGCACCTCCCCAGTAAGCAGGAGACCACAGGTTCGAATCCCATTCACTCGTCTCCGCTAATTTCGCGTAATGTCCCGATGCAGTTGACATCAGTAATCCTTTTCGTTTCCTTCCCTTTCCTTTCTCCTCCCCTCCACCTTCAGTTAACGTATACTTCTGAACTCACCTGCCCAGCGTCGCGACCTAAACCCATTGTAACGTCCTTGGCATGACTTAGACCCC